>NC_045799.1:74645853-74967391 GCF_009873245.2 Balaenoptera musculus
AACCATCCTTTTCTCTAGCCATTAAAAGGATTCTAAAGTTTGTTTCAAATGCAGAATAGACATTTTAAGGCGTAATTAGTGGTGGGATATTGGCTCTTCAAATATGGTACCGTGAACTTATTTAAGATGGTATCATTGAGTGTAAATAAACATTATTAATGAAATTAAAGACTCTGCTTCTTACTAATTAAGCAATCCTGGCATAGAGGTTTAACCTCTGACTTGATTTATCATTGGTTAGTTAGAAATAATCATATAACTGTAAAGCTCTAACCTAATTTTAACATGCTCATTGACTGATTTGGGCATTTTTGACGCTTCATTCTCTTACATCCAAAATCTACTCCCTGTGTGCTCATTGATTTCTCTCATATTGTTCTTTTCACCTGGAAAAACATGAGGGGCCACATCGGCAGAGAGAAACCCCTCCCTTCCTCCAAATGATGTTAAAGATGATCCCATAAATTTTTTTTCTTTTTTTTTTTTCTGGCCACACGGCATGCGGGATCTTAGTTCCCCAACCAGGGATCACGCCCTCACCCCTTGCATTGGAAGCACTGAGTCTTAACCACTGGACTGCCAGGGAAGTCACGATCCCATAAATTCTGGGAAGCTTTGCCTGAGTAGGTAAAATTATAACTGAATCTCTTTTTGTCATAGTAACAGTCAACCATCCTCCCCAGAAATGGAAACGAGCAAAGCAGCAAAAGAGAACAATAGGAATAGGACTGTCTTGTCTCCTTAGCAAGGATCATCTTGAGTTCTGTCCAACTAATACATCATTTTCACCGGGAATTTTGACGACGGTGATGATGATGGATGATGACGACAGAGTAGACAGCAGACATATTTCTCCTGCTTCCCAGTTTTATTCCAAACTATGGTCTCACCTTCTTCCCAACCACACCCCTTCTCCATTCTTGCCAGGGCCCCAGAGGAAACGGCCAAAGTGCCCCACCTCCCAGACTCCAGCCCTCCTGACCATGCTGCAAGTCCCAAGTGCTTCTAGGGTTCAGCTTGTGACCTACCAGCCAGCGGTGAACTCCACGTGGGCATCAAAGAAGCCGGTGACCTGGCCGGTGGCCACCTTCCAACCCTCGATGCGAGCTCGGATCAGGCCCTCTCTTTTTCGATTTCTCACCACCTTCACCAGCCCAGGGTAGCGTTTGTGGACATAATCCTCCAAAGGGGCCTTCAGCTCCTCTACAAACGACAAAACACAGGAAGGTCCGTAAACATGTCAAATGTGCATCCAACCCACTGTGAGGCCGACAGATCTTCACTTAGTTCAGAGATTGCAGAAAATTTTGCGTGTTAGTCATTTTAGTAGAAAAGTCAACTCGGTCCCAGTGATTCAGGAGACATCTCTGACTGATGTCCTTTGGGGTTTCTTTCTGACCCTCCCTCCTTCCTTGGCCAGCATTCCTGTGCCCCCACTGTCCCCTGGGTCTTGTTTATCAACTTTATATGGGTTTTTCCATCTGCACATACGCTGGTTCTCACAGAATGTGTTCTGGGAGGTCCAGACCCAGAGTCACACCCTAGATGCAACATTAACAGGGTTTGTGCTTTGGTCACAGGATGTGAAAGAAATCTTTGCTCAGCAGTAGAAACGCTACCGTGATGGTGAAAGGAAGGCCATCAGGGCTTGAACACTCCCTCCTGCCACCAGCAGGTGGTACAAAGTGCGTGATCTATATGATCTAATTTAATCCTTACAGCCACCCTAGGTGGTTGCTAGATTAATCCCATTAATTAACTAGATGAATTCCACATTGCAAATTAAGAACAGTCTTAGGCAGACTAACCTGTCCCAAGGTCACAACCTAGGAACAGAAGAGCTGAAACATGGGCCACATGTGTCTAATTCCACAGACGTAAAGGGATACCTTTGTGTACTTGAGAATCACTGTCTCATCACAAGGAAAAAAACATTTTTTTAAATTTTTGTTTTTTTATATCTATATGAGATGAGGATATTAATTAAACTGATTGTGGTAATCACTTCACAGTATATGTCAGTCAATCATTATGCTGCACCCCCTAAACTTAGGCAGTGCTGTATGTCAATTATATCTCAGTAAAAATGGGGGAAAATCAGCAGGTGTCAAAGGATGGACAGGGAAGGGTTGACAGAGAGGGGATTCTGAGATATGCACACTCCAAGGATGCGCCCTTGGAGAGCCTCAGGGGTCCAGAAGCAGCCCAGCTGACTCAGATGTGAGTGGTCCACAGACAATACTTTTGGAGACATCGTCACCTCTGACCTTGCTCTAGAAAAACCCACGAGGCTGCATTTACAGACATTGTGCAGACCCCTCACTTCCTAGTCATACACAGCAATGTTTGGCAAATTAAAGCCATATATTTGCAGCACACGTAGAGGCTGCCCTCTCTAGGTCATGGCTGTTGTCCCTGGGACGATGCAGCCATGTGACCCAGGAACAAGTACAGAAGATGGGGGGTTTTGATGGATGGGAGTGAAGGAGTCCCCAAGGGTACAGAGACATGATGTAGTTCCTGTTAGCCAAAGGCATGGATGGTGGGGCAACAGGAGTGTTATGGGCTGAATTGTGTAGCCCCCCCCCATTCATCTGTTAAAGCCCTAATACCCAGTAACTCAGAATGTGACCATATTTGGAGATAGGGCCTTTAAAGAGGTGATTAAGTTAAAATGAGGTCCTCAGGGTAGGTCTTAATCCAACCTGAGCAGTGTCCCTAAGAAGAAGAGATGTGAACACACACACAGCCCCCAGGAGCACGCTCACAGAGGAAGGACCATACAAGGACACAGGGAGATGGCGGCCGACTGCAAACCAAGGACAGAGGCCTCAGGAAAAACCAACCCTGCCAGCACCTTGATCTTGGACTTCCAGCCTCCAGAAAAGCGAGAAAATAAATTTTGTTGTTTAAGTCACCCAGTCTGTGGTACTTTGCTATAGCAGCCCTAGCAAACTAATACAGGGAGGAATTAGTTTGGAAAGGAGAAAAAAAATAGAAGCTGGGTGGAGAAGGGGCAGAAACTCTAAGGAGGTACAAGTTGGTTGGGTGTTCAGACTGGACTCAGACTGCCTTGGGTTCAGAACTCTGTGCTACCTTTTACTACCTGAGTGACCCTGGGCAATTTAGCCAGTCAATGTGTGCCTCAGTTCCCTCATCTACCGAAGGGGGATGATAATACAGCCATCCCTCAGGATGTGCAGGTTCCAGGACCCCCAGGGATACCAAACCCACAGATGCTCAAGTCCCTTACAGTAGGTCATCTGTACCGGCAGGTTTCACATCCAGGGATACTGAGGGCCGACAGAAATAGTATGGACACCACAGGGTTGCGGTGAGGATTACAGATGTTAATAAATTCAAGAATGCTCAGAATTATCCCTGGCACAGTGTAAATGCTCAACACGGAGTAGCTGATATTAAGTAATTATTCTCCCTCTTTCCCTCAATATAGGTTTAGGGCACTATGTCAAAGCAGCCCAGGGAGCCCAAGGAAGCCATGTCCAAGATGGAAACATAGGCCTGTAAACCAGAGCTCTGGTTCTCAAACTGGAGGCCACCAACAGCATCAACTGGAGGGGTTGAAACGGATTGCTGGGCCCCTCGCCCACAGGTTCATTTTCAGAAGGTCTAGGCTGGGGCACCCATGCTCTGGCATGGGGAACCACACTTTGAGAACCACTGAGTTTGAATGCTTGGCAGGTAGCATTACACCCTCAGTAAGTTATCTATCGTTCGTCTTTTTGCCGGGTTTGCTATCATCTTTGCCATCATCCCAGAGCCCGTGAGGGGCCCGGTGCAGAAGCCAGGCTGTGGGGACCGTCGAATTCTTCACTCAGCCAGGTACATGGGACTGGGGTGGCCCAAAGAATTTTCAGCTTTTAGAGACCATCTCCTGACTGAATGTTGGCTGCATTTTCCCATCTGTTCATTAAATTTCTTGGCACAAGAATGCTAGCAAGAAGGTTGGGTGGGCCATGCTTGCTTGGTTTTTCATTTACTCCCCTCGAGTGCTGGGTGGGTGGGCAGGGGATGAGGGACACACCATGGAAGACAATGGACTGGGCAATGGACCCACAGAATAATACGGTGGGAATCCTGCTCACCCTGTAGGGTTGGCCTGGGATGGCAGGAATCTCAAGAATCTCTGTAAGTTCAGGGAGAACTTTCTGGGTGCTGAGTGCCAGGCGCCACGACAGGGACCTGTAGGCATGGTTGACCTTCAGCTGCCAGGCGACCTGGGACCCTGAGGTGGCTCTGCCCTGTAACTGGATGTCAGCTCCCAGCCAAGCCAGTCACCATGTCTAAGTATCAAGTGCTCTCCACATTTGTTCAGCGGTTGTGACTGAGACTTCAGAGGAGAGAGATAAACAGGCATTTACAAGTTTGGCAAAAGAGAGTGAGGTTTGCTACCACTGACTGCCCTTCAACATCTCCAGGCTAGTGGGATATGAATATTAAAGTGTTTTGAAAAGTCTAAAGGGATAAAAGGATAATGCCTCATCATTTGGTACTAGCCTATGGTTGCTAAGAATAAATAAGATTTACATATAAAGCCCTTGACATGCATTCAAAATCTTATTTCTAATACTAATTTGTCTATTAATATTAGTCATATTGATCCATTTTATAATACCCCATGAACAGCAGCACATCCTTCTAGCTAGTCAATATCATTTTAAACTCCAGGCACTATCATTTATAGCAGTAGTCACCAGCCTCGATCTTTCAAGATTCAGTGACACATTGTTCCAGACACAATTGAAGTGACGCCCTGGGGTCTTTCATGGGAACACGAAGGGAGATGCCAGCATCCGACTAGCAGGGCTCAAGAACAAGAGACACTGAGAAGGCTTCATTTCCCAGTCCCTGTATGTGATTCTGGACCCAATAAGGTATTGAGTTGTGCCCCCGCCTGGATTTAAAATCAATTTGGACACAAGCACTCCCTTGAGATGCTTACAATCTGGGCAAGGAGATGAGACATGTTCAAAAAATTCCAATATTGAGGAGCTAAGGGCCAAAGAAAAATGGTCATAGAGGGAAAGTGTGATGGAGGGTGGGGGGAAGGGTCACAAAGGGAGAAATGATTTTGGCTGGGGGTGTCCAAGGAGAAGGTCGTATCTGAGTTAATCAGCAGGTTTGGACGTGTGCTCTCACTATTCCAGAATACACAAGCACACAGCAAAACACAGGTGTGGAACTGGATCTGCTGAGGTGACAGAGTCACTAGTGTCTGGGGGACCGGGAAAATGCCATTAATCAGAAAAGAGGAAAAGAAGAGAAGCAGAAGTTGATGGGTTCACCTGGGGACAGGTTGAGTGGCTAGCAGACCTTCGGGGGCTGACTGCTGAACCAGGATAACGGTCCAGAGTGAGAAGACAAGGCACAGAGTGTCAGGGACATGGTGGGGAGAGACGATGGCACAGGAGGGAGTGAGAGTTCCAGAAGAAGTCTTAGAACCCCACTTTGGGAAACGTGTGCATTCAAGAGGCAGGAAGCACAGCTAGAGGACAAGACAGGCTAGAAACAGCATCACAGGGGCAGAATCATATCAAGCGTAGAGTTTGCAAAAGAAGAATCTGCGCATTCATTTCATAAATATTTATAGAGCGCCTACATGGTTGAAAATGACACAATCCCTGTTCTCAAAGAGTTATTCAACATCCAATGTCAAGGAAGTCAAATGAGTTAGAGAAAATGAGAGCTGAGAACAGGCCACTGATCTAGACAAACAGTAGCTTCCTGATGGGAACAGTGAGAAAAAAGAATTCCCTTCTGGATGCAGCTGGGCCCTTCGGGGACAGGGTTAGCTGAGGGAGAAGTGGATGAGTAGGACAGCTCAGGAGAGATTTCCAGAAAGGCTGGTCCTGGTGGAACAGAGTTGTGACAGCCTGAGGGCATTGGGGTGTTGAGATTTCAAAGTTGCTTTAAAGTGAGAAAAGCCCACAAGTTAACTGAATAAAAACAAGGCCCCCAGGCTCACCTTGGAAGGAAACAAATCCTCAACCTGACAGCGGTAAGAAATGTCACACCCATCACCTAAGATCCTTTATCATCCTTAACAGATGAAACCATTCCTGGACATTATAACAACAGTAAGAAAAACATTTTACATAGGATTTTTCTCACCGGCAGACTCAGAGAAGAAAATAAAAACTCACTTCTGCAAAAATAAATGTTTACCTACCAATGTTATCAAATCCAATACTAAATTGGTCTAGAGCCATGTGGGAATGCTTGTGTTTCTTAAGGTTTTGGTAAGTAGCACTTGAGGGTCAAGAGGGGAAAGGCAACCACTGCCCGTGATCGGAAGGGACCAGAAGGGAGATATATCTGCTCCTTAACAATAAAAGGACCGTCTGTCACCCAGGCTTAAGGAGTAGACATCGACAACAAGAAAGTTACAAACAGTGAGAACTAAAGCAAAAAACATTGTTACAGAATTATATCCAGATCCCACAATTTCAGTGATATTAGAGAATAAAACATCAGTCTAGTTTCTTGTCTCTAAACTCTGCTCAGAAAAAAGTGTGGACATAGAAGACATCTCCACCTGCTCCCAGAACTAGTGCATGAACCTGGGTACCACACAGACGTGGGCTTGGAAGTGGCCACACCGTCTGGGGTTGGGCCCCATCTGTACCTCTTAACCCTCAAGTTAACAAGTCTTGCTGATGAGACTTACTGAACGTTGTAATTCTCCCCAAGGTATGGAGACTCAAGATAATCAGTCTAAGTTTAGATGGTGTTTCTCAAACTTTAACCTGCGTGAAAATCACCAGTAGGTCTGGGGTGTGGCCCAAGAACTTGCATTTCTAATAAGCTCCATGAGGCTGCCGCTGCTGTTCTGGTGAATGCCCTTGGAGTAGCTCTGACTTAGAGCTGACCCCCTATCCAGCCCCACCTGTGATGAATTAACCCCTGTGCACAGAATAGGTCTCATCCGAACTGAGCAGACGTTCCAGAATCCCAGTGTTGGCCACAGCCTGTCTCTGCTTTTCCCACTGCCTGGGCCTTCTTGTTCCGCCTTGTCTGAAAGATGGAACTCCTTGGAGATGACCTCAGTCTACAAGGTGAGGGTTTGTCTTGCCATTTCCAAAACTGGGATCCTGATGGCTACCCACCCCCACCCCACCCCCAAGAGAGCAACCTCACCATTAGTCCCTTGACAAGGACCCCTGATGTTCCTGGCTTCTGCTCTCACTCCCACAGTCTATTACAATGACAAGTGGTACAATTCTACCAACACTGCTTCTGCTGCCATCCGTGCCACCATCACCATCACAGCCACTTAGAACCAACACTTCTCCCTGCCAGCAGCTGCTGAGGTGTGGGCACGCTGCTCGCTGGGGATGCATGGGTTGTGACAGCTGGGATGAGAAAACAGCACATATGGCATGTTCCAATTAAAAACAACAAAACCGCCTGCCTCAAAGCCAGTGTTCCTCAGAATGTGAGATTCCGCTCTACCTAGGAATCACCTGGCAGGTAGGTGATGCAGGTTCCCGGGCTGCCCTAGGCAGTTCTAATTCAGTGGGCTTCGGTGGGGTTGACCAGCACTCCAGATGATTCTCCCACAAACCCAGAACTTCTCAAAAGCACTGCCTGATTTTTCTTTCATTTTTTTTACCGTGGTTAGATACACATAAAGTTAACCTTTTTGACCATTTTAAAGTGTACAATGGCATTAAGTGCATTCACAATGTGGTGCAACCTTCACTGCGATCTAGTTTCAGAACTTCTCATCACCCCCAAAGGAAACCTCACACCCATTAAGCAGTCCCTCTCCATGTCCTGCCCTCCCCGCAGCCCCTGGCGACCACTAATCTGCTTTCCATCTCTATGAATTTGCCTCTTCTGGATATTTCATAAAAACAGAATCATACAAGATGTGGCCTTTTGTATCTGTAAGCCCTGGTCGATTTTGAAGGGGCGGGGGGTGACGTATTTTTTTTTGAGTGTGAATTTAAATCCCTAGGCCTTACTGAAGGTCTGATTCCTTGTTCTCCTGCCCATTAGCTTTTCTGATCCCCATTCTGGTAATTTGGTTGACTGGAAGCTTATTCGCAAAGCCCCTCCAGACTCATTAAAGGGGGTTCTAGCCTCTCAGAGGGGAGGATCCAACCCTTGGGTCTGTGTTCACACCCCCAGTGTCCCCCTGACACCAGCCTTTCTCCCCATCCCTGATGGAAACTTCCAGCTCACCATACTTGGGGGCTTTAAGTCAGCAGAGGGAAAAAACACGGTCCTTCACACAGATTCAGCGCAGCCGTTAGGCATGACGCCCTACATTTCTGCAGTGCCTTTTTTTGAGATTTTTTTTTTTTTTAAAATATGTGAATCAGCCATGATGCCACCGAAAGAAAACAAAAAATAGATTTAGAACACCTGGATTTTCAGGTATGCCTGAGAATACCTTCATGCCTGAAATAACTAACCAAAACTAAAGGCGTAAAAGTGGCCAAAGATCAATAATGCACTTTTTTAATTAATGTTTTTTTAATTAAAAAAGGGAAGGGGGAGACACCTTATGCAATATGTGGGTTTCTATCTGTCAGATGGAGTTAGTTAAGTCCCAGAAATGAATCTGGGCTTTGAAGGACCTGAAGTTTATATAATCTGAAGGATCCCCTTTAAGAAAAAGAAAAAAAAAAATCTCTCTTTGGTAAATTTTACAAAAGCCCACGGGCCTGTGAACCACTGATAGGCTCCCTACCCCCTGCCGCCTCCACACAAGTGAGGGGCCCCAATCATGAGCTTCCTTAGCTTCAAGGTGAGTACACCCTGTGAGGCGGGCTTCTTGGATGCAAAATTGCTTTTTGGCTGACAATCACTCCTTTTCGAACATTTCAAATACTATGTTTGTCTGTATCTATAGTAAAATACTGATATCCCCAAATTGCTAGCCAAGCTGACTAAAAATGTCAGCTCATCATGAAATGCTCCAAAATACTACTCAGATGAGTTCCCCTCTCGTATTTAACTCGAGAATGATCTCTCTTGCAAACTCGTAACATTCCTCGAGTTTTGCTTTCACATTTACTGAATCCTAATTAAGGATATTCTGTTGTAACTGCTTTACCTCTGGCAACTCTTTCTACCCTCGTCAGTACTCTGTGAGGTAAGGGGTATTATGAGCCCCATTTTATGGAGAAAGAAACTGAGGCCCAGAGAGGGTAAGCATTCGGCAGAAAGTCACACAGTTCATAAGCGGCGTGCCTGCCCTCCTGCGGATGCGAGGTCGTGAAAACTGAAGTCGTTCATCTGCTCGTGCGGAACTGAGCCTCGAACGTGGGAAGTCGAGGCCTGACTCAGGCTTGCCCGGGAACTGGCTCTCTCTGTGACTCTGAAGCCCCCATGCTTCTGCTCTGGGCACACCTTTCCAGCCAGCCATCCACTGACAGTGGTTGGCCCTCTCCAGAGAAGAAGCCCCCCTGGCTGACGGAGAGGCTCCAAGGGAGGGGGTAGCTAGGAGAGCCAGCTGAACTTCAAACTCCTCCAGACAACCCCACTAAACTCTGAAGGGACAGCAGTGACATAAGAGCCACGCCCCTCCCCTCCGTTGCCACGCCCACCGCTCCATTGCATGGACCTGGCGAATGTGTAAAAACCCAAGACGAAATAACCCAGAAGGCGTCTATACTGTATGTTTCATTCTCTGGGCATCGCTCAGCTTTGTGGACTTAAATAATGCATTTTCTTGACTACGGGAGTGAAAAAGAGGTGAGGTGAGAGCCAGAAATTTTGGGAAGAATGGGGGAGATTAAAAAGGGATGCTTTTGCTGTGTATGAAAGCATTTTAAAAGGCGATTCCATAGTGAGATCAAAGCAAGGAGAAAAGAAAGCAAAAGACGAAAAGAAGCAAGAAAAAAGATGTGAGGTGCAAAATACCAAGGTGTTAAACTAAATATATCACACGGAGTTGTGCATTCAGGAGAGGGGCTTTGAAAAGGAAAGCCATCTCTGCTTTGAACTCCTTTGTTAAGAAATTCCTCTCCACCGCTTCTTCCATTTAAATCTCACCTTTAAAAAAAAATAAATACAAGGAGCCCAAACCAACAGGAAAACACCGTAATGCCTCTAGGGGTGCCTCCAGATTGTTCCCCCAAATTAAGAGCATTCCCCTATCTCACCCCATCAAAAGGCAGTTGAAAGTCCAGTACTTGCAGCTGATTCTAATAATAACATGTGAATTTAAGCGATAAAATTTGTCTGCATCCTGGAGTGTGTTTTTCTTTCATTATGTTTCTTATTTACTGCGATATTGATTCTGAACGCTCTGAAGCTAGCAATGCTCTTCCTTGAAATAGCCAAAGTCACCATCATTAAGGGGGCTCAGGGGGGAGCAAAACGGCACACAGGAAACAGGAAACCCTGGAGAGGACAGGGTCACAGCGCGGCGCTTGGTCACTTCTTGGAGTTTTCTTTAAGTGCAGTTGGCAGCCGGGAATGGAATAAGTAGAGTACAGCATCTGGTCAGTTTCCCCTTCTCCAGTATTTTGGGGACCTCTGTATTCAGAGCCCTGAATTCTCCAAGGTCAAAGGCAGTATGGGTCCTGTGCAAAGAGAAAAATGCTTATGCACGCTCACCAAAAAATGGTGCAGGTGAAGGTGTTAGGTAGCACGGAAATGTTCTATAAATAGCAGCTTTTATTAGGGTCCAAGAGGTTTGCAGAACCTATCATGTCTCTTCTAGCCCAGGGGGAGACGATCAAGATATATAACAGCCAAAGACAGGCAATGACCGGTCAGAACAGATGCGAGCTGGAGGGCCACGCCGGGACGTGCTGGCTGAACAGCAGCTCTGCGGATCCCAAACTATCACCGCGCCTGACGGTCACACACGGGGCACTCATTCGGACTGAAGACTCGAAACAGTCCCACTGATTAGGTTCCTGGGGTGCACAGAGCAGGGATGTCCTGAGGTGGAAAAAGAATGAAACGAGAAGGGTCTCTGGGAGGGAGGGTACCTTGGGGCCACGTGCATTTGTGTATCACTGTGCTCCTACACTGAGCCTGGGGGCACCCGAGAGGCAGTGACACACCCGGTCAGGAGCATTCATCGTGAGCTGCTGCATGATGTCAGGGTAAACGGTTAACAGGGATAATAATGGTCCCTACCTGAGAGGGCTGTTTGGGGTATTAAATAAGAGGACGCCTGCAAAGCGCTCAGCTCAGTGCCAGGCACACAGAAGCACTCGATAGAGGTTAAAATTATGACTCATTTTTTATTGCGTGTGTCGCTGTATACTGAAGGGAGAGTGGACACGTCTTGGGAAACAATGAGATGAATCTGGTAAGGGGACAGGAGGGTTGCGGGGGAGGGGGTCTTAAACCAGAAGGAAGCGGGAAAGCACAGAGGGAGGTGACAGTTCCCAGGGAGGAGGCCCCAGAGTCCTGGTTCCAGGACGAGGATGGCTGAGTTGGAGCCCCGGCTCCTGCAAATTCTGGCTGTGCTGCCGTGGATTAAAGCACTTCCCTCTCTGAACTTGAACTTCTTTTTTAAAATGGATATCAATGACCATCTCCCAGTGTCAAAGGGCGTGGTCAAGACTCAATGAGATGCATGCTCCGTTAGCACCCTGGAGTCGTGCCCAGGAGGGGAAAGGGAGTGTCAGGGCCCCTCTGCATCTGTGCTGCCCAATCCGGGGTTTCTTGACATCCTACAGGGGTCATTCGCTCGCAGGCCCCCTTGAGACCAGACATCTGATGTGTAAGACAAGGAAGCCAGCGGCCGGGCAGGACCTGGCCCTCAGGGTTCGGAAGGCAGCCATCCTGCCCTAAGGGTAAGAGGAAAGGAAAAGATTTGTTCCAAACTGCGTGCTGGTGACGGGCACAGGCCCTCCCAGACCCTACAGCACAGCCTGAGGCCACAGAGCCTCTGCCCGGCAAGCAGCCCAGAGCTCACAGCTAAAGTGACCTAAAGGTACTCTTGGCAATGCCAACTCAAGGATCCACCTCACTTTTCGAAGAAAATAACATTAAAGCTCCAACACCACTCTCTGAGGAACAAAGGTGAAAATGGCCACGTCTGGCCTTCCTGGCGATATTTCCACCGACCCCTGGGCTTTCTTGATCCCCCTCTCCCTCTGTCTCATCTGTCAGCTTCTCTGATCTCCAGCCTGGGCTAGGCTGTTCAAGGAGCCTTTTTTTTTAATCCCTCCAGCTCTGCGGCTGCTCAGCATTGTGAAAGGACGTGGTCAAGCTGTCCCTGCTCAATCCTGTGGCCCAGCAAGATCCCCCATCTCTGACTGGGACACTCTCTCTCTGAAACTCCAATCCACCCATCAATTCTTACATGTCAAATCCCATTGCATGCCTCCCTCTCTGTGCCCCAGGCATCTGTGCCTTGAGATCCGGGTTTGCCTACTTGGCCCCACTGCTGTTTCCTCCCATCCACATGTCCAAGTTCTGACCGTCTCTCATGGTCCAACTCAGGTGCCACATCCTTCTCAAAGGCCTCATTTATTTCCCCAACTTGTGGGAACTCCAAGTGTGAATCCCGTGGATGTTGTTACAACATTTGGGGTCCATGCTGGGCCTGTCCATCCTGCCCCCTCCATTTCTGAAGACTTCCTCCACGGTTACTGGTGGGTGGTAGTTCTATGCATGACCCTGCCCTCCTGGCCACAGTTGACAGGTCCAACGAAGGGTATCTGACCCAAACTAGAGCACCAGTTCCCTTCCCTGGGATTCCCCTGGAGAGGTGGTCCTGTCTCCCTACAATGGCTGAAGCTGTAATTACAGTGTCAACTTTGGGCCATCTTTGCAGCCATCTTTCCTTCCAGAAGGTCTGGAAAACTGGAGGTGGCCAGCCTTCCCAAGCCGACAGGGGAACAGAGGGGCTCAGAGACAGTGGAGATGCGGTACAGAGAAACCTGGCAATGTGTGAGTGCCTGGGTCTCACTTTCCCTTGGCTCAGCCTCATGCCCATCCTTGGGGTGTATCAGCCCCTCCAGGACCTTATATTGTTGGGTTTTATCTAATGGGAGCTCAAAATCTGATCCCAGGGCAACACTTTCAACACACTTTTTGGATTACTCCTGATTCTGCAGGAATGCAACCCATTCCCCTTAGTATCATAGTCAAGGTCACCAAGACTAACACAGAAACTTTTCCTCCACTGGAGGCTGGGCTGGAAGATAAAAAAATCAATCAGATTTTTAAAGAGAGGGTGTCACATAAATGGAATAAATGACCAAAGAAGTTTGCTTGAACATGTGTCTGCCATAACTCAAGTAATGGGGCTCTTGGGCATTTATCCCAAGGAAATGAAAATTTATTTTCACACCAACATGTACACCAATGTTCATAGCACCGTTATCTGTAAAAACCCCAAACTGAAACAACCCAAATGTCCTTCAACAGGTGAAGGGTTAAACAAACTTGGTAAACCCACACCATGGAACACTGTGCAGAAGGAAAAAGCCAATCACAAAGGTTATTCTTCAATTTACAGAACATTCTTGAAATAACAAAATTATAGAGAGGATGAACAGACTAGTGGTTGTTAGGGGTTAGGGACGGGGAGTTGGGTGGTAATAAAGGGACAGCATGGGGGAGCTTTGCGGTGATGGGGCAGTTCTGTATCTGAACTGTGGGGAATCTCACCTGTGATGAAATTGTATAGAAACACCAACACACACACACACACACACACATACACACACGTTAAACTGGTGAAATCAGAATAAGTTCTGATCATACAATTTGTGGATTGCACCAGAGTCAATTTATAGGTTGTGATTAATGCACTAGAGTTTAGCAAGATGTTACCGGCAGGGGAAACTAAGTGAAGGGCACATAAGACCCCTTGTACATTTGTGTAACTTCTTATGAATCTAGAATTATTTCAAAATAACAAGGTTTTTTGTTGTCATCACTTTTTTTAAGCCGGTTAGCATACGAAGCTTTAGCCAGGGTTCTCACACTATCTCTTGTGTAAAAATATACACACTCCTTCTTCTCCTCTCCTCCCCATGGCCTAAAATACACAGGGAGGAATGTAAATGCACAACCTAATTGCGATTACAGACCCACAGAGCAAATGCCGTCACATTGCAGTGATCTGTTTGGGGACAAAAACAAATATTATTTCCAATCAGGAAGGCTCTTTACAAGCGGGGGAGAGGCAGATGCTGTTCCAGTAAGGAAGCCTGGCCCAGCGTGGAGCTGTGTGATAACAAGGTGTCTCTTGGCTACTTTACTCAGAGCCTCGACAACACAGGAAAAGTGTTATCTTCCCGAAACACAAGACCTCTCCTATCTCTGCAATTATAAACCAAGAAGAAAAGCAAACAATGTCAGTATGCCTTCTCCAAAATCCCTTTTGAAAGCCCAGAGGGTTGAACCTTCCACTGAAAAAAGTTCTAACTTGAGCCATCCTTCTTTCAACCGTTGAACACACCAACCAAGAGAAGAGCTTGATCAGATGTGTTTGCTCCACGGGGAAATATTAGTGACAAGGTCTACAGCCACCAAGAGCACCGAGAGATGCAAATCATGATGATTGGAGATAGGTGGTTTGGGGGACCTAAATCAAAACAACTACAGCATTGAAGCCAAGATATGTACAACAATGCCAAATACAAAAACTCCCAAGATGATGCCAGTGGAAGTAGAAAAAAACATTTTGCACACATGCAGTTTAAAGGAACGTATTCAGCGATCCCTATAACTTGGTGTGCAAGGCGCTGGGAACGTAGCACAGAAGGAACTATGGTTCTTGCTCTCAAGGGTCTTATAGTTTAGAGATGGGCAAGTGCACAGAGGCAATTCAGCGAGCTAATAAGTGTTGTGCCAAAGTACCCACTGATGCCTGGGAGCAGAGCCCCCAACCCAGCCACATCTGGGAAATCCAGGAGGGCTTCCCAGAGGCAGTGACACAGAAGTAGAATGTTGAGGAATAAGCTGGAGCTGGCAAATCAAATAACACCACAAGTGCACTCAACAGTTACGCCCTTTGTTATACTGCCAGGACTTGTGCTACGTGCTTTACAAGTATTACCTCAAAAGCTTGTAATTTCGGGCTTCCCTGGTGGCGCAGTGGTTGAGAGTCTGCCTGCCAATGCAGGGGACACGGGTTCGAGCCCTGGTCTGGGAAGATCCCACATGCCCCGGAGCAACTAAGCCCGTGAGCCACAACTACTGAGCCTGCGCGTCTGGAGCCTGTGCCCCGCAATAAGAGAGGCCGCGATAGTGAGAGGCCTGCGCACCGCGATGAAGAGTGGCCCCCACTTGCCGCAACTGGAGAAAGCCCTCGCACAGAAACGAAGACCCAACACAGCCAAAAATAAATAAATAAATAAATTAAAAAAAAAAAAAAAAAAAAGCTTGTAATTTAAACCCTGCATAAAAGCCACTATCATCCCCAATTTACTCAAGCTCAGAAAAGGTAGGTGACTTGGCCAAGACCTCCACATACTATTGCTTAAAGAAAAGAGGAAGAAAGTTTTTTCAAAAGTAGTTAAAAACTATTGACAAGACACGTATTATATATATAATCTTATGTATTAAAGATTGTAATAGTGGAAATGAAGAAGCTTCTAATATTATTTCAACTTGATGGCTAAAGTTACCCCTCAGTTTGGAAGGCACAGCAAAATTCCACGGGAATCTGGACTTGACATATCCAAAAGGTGAACTCAATCCCTCTCCCAAACCTACTCCTACCGTACTCCTTATCTTAGTGGATGGCACCACCCTGCCCTGTCACCGGAGCCGGGACCCTGGGAGTCCTCTTGGACCCCTCCCTCCTCTTTACCCTCCTTCATAACCCATCAGTCCTCATGTGATTCAGCCTCAATGTTTCCAAATGTAAAATATTTTAGCATACGAAAACAGGATATTTCAAATAAGTGGTGAGGATGAATTATTAAATACATTGAGATAACCATACTTTGAGACAAGGGTCTCTAGGTTAAAACTTTCTCACACCTGATATAAAAATATGTAATCTGTTGGAATTTATTTTGAAAAGAAATATTTACCTATAAGAAAATATGCATGAATATTTGTACCTTCTAGGGATCATGAATAACTTTCTTAGGATGTTACTAAAGGAAAAGACTGATGGATTTGACTATATAAAAATGTAAAATTTATGATTGTCTAAAAATACTGTAAACAAATTAAAGTGAAAGCTCACATTGAGAGAAATATCTATGAAATGAATGTAAAAAGTTTTTAAATTTATACCAAGTTCTTATAAATCAATAAGATAAATATTCCAATAGAAAAAAAATGAGTGTCATTAATGGGCAAATCCCTAAAAAAGAAATATGGTCAAAGGTATGAAAAAGTGTTCAATATCACTAATATTCAAAAAATGCAGATCTAAAAATGATATGCCATTTTTCACTCGTCAGAACAGCAAAGATGACAAAGATTAATAAGAATTGGTATTGATGAGGATACAGAGAAAGAGATAGTTTCGTATACTTTTCATGGGACAGTACACATATCTGGAGAACAAGTTATCAATTCCTATTAAAAGTTCTTAAAAATGAGTATGGAAGTTCTGGGATAAGATAATAAATATAACTCGTGAATTGGACAAAAGTCACTGAACACTACAATAAAGGGATTTAAAAAAAACAAAATAAACCCATAACCTTCCAAGGGCAGAGAAGACACAAGACAAGACATCAACCATGAAGCTGGGGAGGCTGGAAAGCGGATTCACAGATCGACAGATGTGTCCGACCCCTCTGCTGTCAAACCCAGGAAGTCCAAGCACTCAGAGTGTGTGTGTGTGTGTGTGTACATATATATAACAATGTGAAATATTCCATTTTACTTTACAGTTCAGTGATACTAAGTACAATCACATTGTTGTGCAAGCACATTACCATCATCCATCTCCAGAACTTTGTCATCTTCCCAACTGAAACTCTGTATCCATTGAACACTAACTCCCCATTTTCCCTCCCCCAGCCCCTGGCTGCCTAATCACCTCTTAAGATGTAATCATGAGCAGACAACAGGCTTGCAGGAGGGGCGAGAAAGCCTCCAAGGTGGGAGATAGAAACTAAATAACAAAGAAAAAAAGCACCTTCTGGAAACAGAATACACAGGGAAAAAACTGAAAAACAAAACAAGACATTATTAATATCCTCCAAGGGATCAGAAAACATATTGCTTCCATTAAATACAAATAATACGCTATAAAAAGGAAATTTCAGAGAATAAAAATGAGGACCTGGAAGCAGAATCATGATAGCAGATATAAAAAACTGAATAGAATGGAAGGGAGATAAAATTGAGAAAGCAAATATATCAGAGCAAAAAGATAAGGAAAGGTAAGCAAGCAGAGAAAAGATAAGAAAATTGGGGGTTCAATTTAGGAGGTTTAATAATGGAATACAGTGGGAGATGCTGAAAGAGATAACTGAGAAAAAATGGGGAGGCATTATCAATTAAATATTCCAAGAAACTTTCCAAAAACTGACATTAGATTCCAGATTGAAGCCACTGGATGACCCACACCAGGTTCATCATTATGAATTTCCAAACTCTGCGAACAAAATGAAGATTCAAGCTTCCAGAAAGGAAAGAAACATGCAGAAGATCAGGAATCAGGACTCCTTTGTTTCTTCTAAAAAACACTGAAAGATAATGGAGCAAACCCATCAATATTCTGAAAGAAGGTGATATCTAACTCAATCAGGCCATCATTCACACAGAAGATTAGGAAAAAGCTTTCTTCAGACATGGATAATCTCAAAAGATTTTATCTTCCTTGTAATATTTCTCAAGAAACTTCTAGATGTTGAGTTTCACCAAAATCGTATGTAAACCAAGAAAGAGAGAGGCATGGGATCCAGCACAGGTGGGGGGCAAAGGAGATCTCCAGGAGGATGGGGAAGAGAGATAGATCCACCATGGCCAACCGTCCACATGGGAGCGGTGTGGCTTGAGGCAGACACTTTGAGGGTTATCTATACTATCTCTCCTGCAACCTGACCATACTTAAAGCTGAGGGTAGATCATCCGAATGAGTCTGGTCCCCATTCTTCCCTATAATTAGATGTTCTGACCAGAGGCTGACTAGGTTTGTGCTGGTTTTCCACGCCTGCTGCTTGGACCAGCTGAGGTCATTCATTTCGTCCTTATGCTCTGACCTCCTCCTGAACGTAGGCAGTACGCCTTGATGAGGTCAGAACCAGAAAATAGAGGACACGTCATTCCATCTGTCCAGATTTTTGCCTTATACCCAGTACCTGGTTCACACGATAGCCCTGCCAGGTGCCCTCACTGGGGTAAGCCCTGTATTTCCCTGGGGTCATTGATGACTTAGCTGTCTCCCCCAGAAGAGGCTTTTACAACTCTTAGGAAAGCACAAAGGTCAATTTCTTGTTCTTGACATGGTAGGATAACGAGTATTTATTAGTAAGTACTTTTTTTTTTTAATAAAGGAGTCAGACAAATGAACCTATTTATGAAACAGAAACAGACTCATGGACATAGAGAACAGACTTGTGGTTGCCAAGGGGGAGGGGCTAGGGGGAGGATGGAGTGGGAGGTTGGGGTTAGCAGATGGAAGCTGTTATAAACAGAATGGATAAACAACAAGGTCCTACTGTATAGCACAGAGAACTACATTCAGTATCCTATGATAAACCATAATGGAAAAGAATATTTTAAAAATGTATATGTACGTACAACTGAATCACTTTGCTGTACAGAAGAAATTAACACAATCTTGTAAATCGACTATACTTCTATTTAAAAAAGGAAAAAAAAAATTTTAAATGAAATAAAGGAGTCGGGAAAACTAAGCAAGAAAAAAAAAAGGTATCCAGATTGGAAAGCAAGAAATAAAATCATCACTATTCGAAGAGGATATGAAAGGAGAACAGTAAGTTAGTCACTGGACTGGCTGAGTTTATGGTCTCAGAGGGACCCTGGGTAGGCAACTAGGAGACAGAGGACACACAGATGTGGAGCTTGGGGGATGGCTTTGGAGGTCCCCAGAATGTGCACAGTGGAGGAGGTTGCCCAGTGTATCCTGATGGTGAGAACCATGAGTGACCCCAACTGAAGCACAAAGCCAAGGAAAAGGACGACTGAAGGACAATCAGAAGACAGTGGTGCCAGGGCCTCCAGAGGAGAAAGATGCCAAGAAGGAAGCTGCCAGCAATGTCAGATGTGGCCGGATTGGAGAAGGAAAGTGCCCGCTGGATGTGGTGAGCAGTGATTTTGCCTGACTGATTTCAGTGTAATAATGCACAAAGGTACAAAGAATTGCCTCTTAACTTGGGATTAATTTAGGCCAATGTCAATATTCAAGCTGACTGAAACAAACGACTTGAAAAAGCAAAAACTAAAAGGGAAAATCCCTGACTTGCCTGTGTACCCAGATCCAGAGTTACCTGGCTTTATTCACACTTTC
Organism: Balaenoptera musculus; assembly: GCF_009873245.2. Lineage (NCBI taxonomy): Eukaryota > Metazoa > Chordata > Mammalia > Artiodactyla > Balaenopteridae > Balaenoptera > Balaenoptera musculus. The sequence goes on from NC_045799.1 coordinate 74,665,250, forward strand.
CCCAAACCAGTCTTTTTTTTTTTTGTAAGTTCTTTAAATACCTCTTTTTTCTTTTTAAAAAAAATTTTTTTTATACAGCAGGTTCTTATTAGTTATCTATTTTATACATATTAGTGTATACATGTCAATCCCAATCTCCCAGTTCATCCCACCACCACCCCCCGACCACGCTTTCCTCCCTTGGTGTCCATACGTTTCTTCTCTACATCTGTGTCTCTATTTCTGCCCAGCAAACCAGTTCACCTGTACCATTTTTCTAGGTTCCACATATATATGTTAACATACGATATTTGTTTTCCTCTTTCTGACTTACTTCACTCTGTATGACAGTCTCTAGATCCATCCACGTCTCTACAAATGACCCAATTTCATTCCTTTTTATGGCTGAGTAATATTCCATTGTATATATGTACCACATCTTCTTTATCCATTCATACGTTGATGGGCATTTAGGTTGCTTCCATGACCTGGCTATTGTAAACAGTGCTGCAGTGAACATTGGGGTGCATGTGTCTTTTTGAATTATGGTTTTCTCTGGGTATATGCCCAGTAGTGGGATTGCTGGGTCATATGGTAATTCTATTTTTAGTTTTTTAAGGAACCTCCATACTGTTCTCCATAGTGGCTGTATCAATTTACATTCCCACCAACAGTGCAAGAGGGTTCCCTTTTCTCCACACCCTCTCCAGCATTTGTTATTTGTAGATTTTCTAATGATGCCCATTCTAACTGATGTGAGGTGATGCCTCATTCTAACTGATGTGAGGTGATGCCTCATCATAGTTTTGATTTGCATTTCTCTAATGATTAGTGATGTTGAGCAGCTTTTCATGTGCCTGTTGGCCATCTGTGTGTCTTCTTTGGAGAAATGTCTATTTAGGTCTTCTGCCTATTGTTGGATTGGGTTGTTTGTTTTTTAATATTGAGCTGCATGAGCTGTTTATATATTTTGGAGATTAACCCTTTGTCCGTTGATTCGTTTTCAAATATTTTCTCCCTTTCTGAGGGTTTTCTTTTCATCCTGTTTATAGTTTCCTCTGCTGTGAAAAAGCTTTTAAGTTTCATTAGGTCCCATTTGTTTATTTTTGTTTTTATTTCCATTACTCTAGGAGGTGGGTCAAAAAAGATCCTGCTGTCATTTATGTCAAAGAGTGTTCTTCCTATGCTTTCCGCTAACAGCTTTATAGTGTCCGGTCTTATATTTAGGTCGTTAATCCAGTTTGAGTTTATTTGTGTGTATGGTGTTAGGGAGTGTTCTAATTTTATTCTTTCACATGTAGCTGTCCAGTTTTCCCAGCATCACTTACTGAAGAGACTGTCTTTTCTCCATTGTATATCCTTGCCTCCTTTGTCATAGATTAGTTGACCATAGGTGTGTGGGTTTATCTCTGGGCTTTCTATCCTGTTCCATTGATCTATATTTCTGTTTTTGTGCCAGTACCATATTGTCTTGATTACTGTAGCTTTGTAGTATAGTCTGAAGTCAGGGAGTCTGATTTCTCCAGCTTCGTTTTTTTCCTTTAAATTGCTTTGGCTATTTGGGGTCTTTTGTGTCTTGATACAAATTTTAAGATTTTTTTGTCTAGTTCTGTTAAAAATGCCATTGGTAATTTGATAGGGATTGCATTGAATCTGTAGATTGCTTTGGGTAGTACAGTCATTTCACAATATTGATTCTTCCAATGCAAGAACATGGTATATCTCTTCATCTATTTGTGTCTTCTTTGACTTCTTTCATCAGTGTCTTATAGTTTTCTGCATACAGGTCTTTTACCTCCTTAGGTAGGTTTATTCCTAGGTAGTTTATTCTTTTTGTTGCAATGGTGAATGAGACTGTTTCCTTAATTTCCCTTTCTGATCTTTTGGTGTTAGTGTATAGGAATGCAAGAGATTTCTGTGCATTAATTTTGTATACTGCAACTTTACTGATTAGCTCTAGTAGTCTTCTGGTGGCATCTTTAGGATTTTCTATGTATAGTATCATGTCATCTACAAACAGTGACAGTTTTATTTCTTCTTTTCCAATTTGGATTCCTTTTATTTCTTTTTCTTCTCTGATTGCCATGGCTAAAACTTCCAAAACTATGTTGAATAATAGTGGTGAGAGTGTACATCCTTGTCTTGTTCCTGATCTTAGAGGAAATGCTTTCAGTTTTTCACCATTGACTATGATGTTTGCTGTGGGTTTGTTGTATATGGCCTTTATTATGTTGAGGTAGGTTCCCTCTATGCCCACTTTCTAGAGAGTTTTTATTATAAATAGATGTTGAATTTTGTCAAAAGCTTTTTCTGCATCTATTGAGATGATCATATGCTTTTTCTCCTTCAATTTGTTAATATGGTGTATCACATTGATTGATTTGCATACATTGAAGAATCCTTGCATCCCTGGGATAAATCCCACTTGATCATGGTGTATGATCCTTTTAATGTATTCTTGGATTCTGTTTGCTAGTAGTTTGTTGAGGAATTTGGCATCTATATTCATCAGTGATATTGGTCTGTAATTTTCTTTTTTTGTAGTATCTTTGTCTGGTTTTGGTATCAGGGTGATGGTGGCCTCGTAGAATGAGTTTGGGAATGTTCCTTCCCCTGTAGTTTTTTGTTAGAGTTTGAGAAGGATGGGTGTTAGCTCTTCTCTAAAGGTTTGATAGAATTCACCTGTGAAGCCATCTGGTCCTGGACTTTTGTTTGTTGGAAGATTTTTAATCAGTTTCAATTTCATTACTTGTGATTGGTCTGTTCATATTTTCTGTTTCTTCCTGGTTCAGTCTTGGAAGGTTATTACCTTTCTAAGAATTTGTCCATTTCTTCCAGGTTGTCCATTTTATTGGCATAGAGTTGCTTGTAGTAGTCTCTTATGTTGCTTTGTATTTCTGAGGTGTCGTAACTTCTCCTTTTTCATTTCTAATTTTATTGATTTGTGTCCTCTCCCTCTTTTTGATGAGTCTGGCTAATGGTTTATCAATTTTGTTTATCTTCTCAAAGAACCAGCTTTTAGTTTTATTGATCTTTGCTATTGTTTTCTTTGTTTCTATTTCATTTATTTCTGCTCTGATCTTTATGACTTCTTTCCTTCTACTAACTTTGGGTTTTGTTTGTTCTTCTTTCTCTAGTTCCTTTAGGTGTAAGGTTAGATTGTTTATTTGAGATTTTTCTTGTTTCTTGTGATAGGCTTGTATTGCTATAAACTTCCCTCTTAGAACTGCTTTTGCTGCATCCCGTAGGTTTTGGATCGTCATGTTTTCATTGTCATTTGTCTCTAGGTATTTTTTGATTTCCTCTTTGATTTCTTCAGTGATCTCTTGGTTATTTAGGAATGTATTGTTTTGCCTCCACATGTTTGTGTTTTTTATGGTTTTATTTCCTGTAATTGATTTCTAATCTCACAGTGTTGTGGTCAGAAAAGATGCTTGATATGATTTCAATTTTCTTAAATTTACCAAGGCTTGATTTGTGACCCAGGATGTGATCTATCCTGGAGCATGTTCCATGTGCACTTGAGAAGAAAGTGTAATCTGCTGTTTTGGGATGGAATGTCCTATAAATATCAATTAAATCTATCTGGCCTATTGTGTCATTTAAAGCTTGTGTTGCCTTATTAATTTTCTGTCGGGATGATCTGTCCATTGGTGTAAGTGAGGTGTTAAAGTCCCCCACTATTATTGTGTTACTGCCAAATTCCTGTTTTATAGCTGTTAGCATTTGCCTTATGTATTGAGGTGCCCCTATGTTGGGTGCATATATATTTATAATTGTTTTATCTTCTTGGATTGATCCCTTGATCATTATGTAGTGTCCTTCCTTGTCTCTTGTAACATTCTTTATTTTAAAGTCAATTTTATCTGATATGAGTATTGTTACTCCAGCTTTCTTTTGATTTCCACTTGCATGGAATATCTTTTTCCATCCCCTCACTTTCAGTCTGTATGTGTCCCTAGGTCTGAAGTGGGTCTCTTGTAGACAGCATATATATGGGTCTTGTTTTTGTATCAATTCAGCGAGCCTGTGTCTTTTGGCTGGAGCATTTAATCCATTCACATTTAAGGTAGTTATCAATATGTATGTTCCTATTACCACTTTCTTAATTGTTTTGGGTGTTTTTGTAGGTCCTTTTCTTCTCTTGTGTTTCCCATTTAGAGAAGTTCCTTTAGCATTTGTTGTAGAGCTGGTTTGGTGGTGCTGAATTCTCTTAGCTTTTGCTTGTCTGTAAAGCATTTGATTTCTCTGTTGAATCTGAATTAAGATCTTTACCAGGTAGAGTAATCTTGGCTGTAGGTTCTTCCCTTTCATCACTTTAAATATATCATGCCACTCCCTTATGGCTTGTAGAGCTTCCGCTGAGAAATCAGCTGTTAACCTTATGGGAGTTCCCTTGCATGTTATTTGTCATTTTTCCCTTGTTGCTTTTAATAATTTTTCTTTGTCTTTAATTGTTGTCAATTTGATTACTATGTGTCTCGGTGTGTTTCTCCTTGGGTTTATCCTGCCTGGGACTCTCTGTGCTTCCTGGACTTGGACGGCTATTTCTTTTCCCATGTTAGGGAAGTGTTCCACTATAATCTCTTCAAATATTTTCTCAGGTCCTTTCCCTCTCTCTTCTTCTGGGACCCCTATTAATGCAAACGTTGGTGCGCTTAATGTTGTCCCAGAGGTTTCTTAGGCTGTCTGCATTTCTTTTCATTCTTTTTTCTTTATTCTGTTCCGTGGCAGTGATTTCCACTATTCTGTCTTCCAGGTCACTTATCCACTCTTCTGCCTCAGTTATTCTGCTAACTGATTCCTTCTAGTGTATTTTTCATTTAAGTTATTGTATTGGTCATCTCTGTTTGTTTGTTCTTTAATTTTTCTAGGTCTTTGTTAAACATTTCTTGCATCTTCTCGATCTTTGCCTCCATTCATTTTCCAAGGTCCTGGATCATCTTCACTATTATTATTCTGAATTCTTTTTCTGGAAGGTTGCCTATCTCCATCTCATTTAGTTGTTTTTCTGGGGTTTTATCTTGTTCCTTCATCTGGGTACATAGTCTTCTGTCTTTTCATTTTGTCTATCTTTCTGTGAACGTGGTTTTCATTCCACAGGCTGCAGGATTGTAGTTCTTCTTGCTTCTGCTGTCTGCCCTCTGAAAAGCCTCTTTTTTCTTGAATGTATGTGATATCATGGAAGTGGAGGGCTGCAGTTTCCACCTGAGCCATTCTTGACTAGCCTGAGAATGGACCATTCTACCCTCATTAAAATGATGGTTGCAGAACTTTTTCTTAATAAAAAGGGAGATATTATGCTTCACAGTTCAGAGGAGAAAAAAGAATAACATTAACTTGTTTTTGCTATAGGATCTTAACGTAAAACATGCATTGAAAAAAAGAGGGTGAGAACACAGGCAAATGAGCAGTTGCTTCTGGTTAGTCTCTTCAGTATTTGTTTTTGTCCAATTATATGTGCTTTTTGATAAATTCAAGTGTTCCTACAAAGAGCGTGCATTACTTTTAAGATCAGAAAAAAAGTTGGTAAGGCTGGAAAAAAATGTTTTAATCAAATTCAAACAGAAGGTAAGCAGGGATAACAATATTAATGTTAGACAAACTAAATTCAAGGCAGGGGGAAAAAAGTATGCTTTTAAGATAAAGGGAGCATTACATAATGGTAACAACCACCGCTAATAGTGAAGCCATTTAGATACAAATCTACAGTTGCCAAAGAAACTGACAACAAGATACAGAAATCAAACATTATTAGGAACACAGGAAGGAGTAGTCATTGTAGGAGGAGATGTTAAAACACCATTATCAAAAAACCTTACAAAAATAAACTCATAGTCTAGCTAAACACACAAAGTTGATGTCTGGCAGGAATTCAATTTCATGATTATAGAGTAGGGGGGTCTTTTCAAGTGTGTATAGAACATATACAAAATTTGTTAATACTAGTCACAAAGAAAAAAAATGTTAACTTCCTCTTCCAGTTAAAGAGAAGGCACTTCTAGCCTGGAGGAAATATAGAGGCTAGAGCTGGGGAAAGAAAACAGGGAAACAATATTAATGTAGTCCACTCTGGGTTCCCCAGGTATCTCGGGGGACAGGGGAGGATGAATGGGAATTAACTTTAAGATCAGACTGAAACAAATACCTCTTCCCTACTTTTTCTCACCCATTAAACATCTTCATTTAGACCTGAAGTGTGAACCACTGAAATGGTACTTAACCCAGTGGGTCTCAAAGTGTGGTCCCTACACCAGCAGCATTACCGGAGAGCTTGTGAGAAATGCAAATTCTCAGACCCACCCCAGACCTCTTGATTTAGAACTTCCTCCAGGTCAGGGTTCCAGGAGGTTCTGATGTGAAAGCATCTGATGCTAAAGGTGTATATAAATACCCCAGCTCCCTCACCCTTGAGCAGGTCAACTCTTGAGGGGTGGGTTTTACTCTGGCTTTGCCTTCCCTTCCTTATCCTACTTCCCCACTCCTCTAATGATGCACTTTACCTCCCAAATAAACTAATGCACTCAAATCTTAGTTTCAGGGGCTGTTCTGGGGGAACCCACACTAAGACATCTACTGGAGACCCCCATTCTCACAGAGCTTGTGTTCTGGTTGAGACTGACCTGTTCTTCCATTTCTTCCTCTTGGGCTGGGTCTGCTGAGATTTCCTCGGGGAAAGGAGCCCCACTGGTAGTGAGTCCTCACCCCAATTCAGTCCAGCACCTACTGTTTGCTTTCTTCTCTGGGTCTGCTAGCTCTGCTCTGCACCGCCTCTGGTCACTTCGTTGCTTGCCCCTGCTAGCCCTTTCCCAGCCCTATTCAGCTTCATCATTTACTCCCTGGCTGGGCTGTAACAGGGAAGAACAAATCTGACTCCATATTAGATCTGTTCCTTTTACTTTAACCTTTGTGCTCTGTTGCCTGTGCTTACTCATGCTGGCTCTTCACCTTTCGTAAAAGAATGTTGCCTTTAGCCTGATATACAGGATAGCCTATTTTCAAGGCTCTGACCTTTAAGGGTATAACACTTTTCCATTCATGTCATGATAAAGGGTTGCAGAACAGAATAACATTTGTCTTGGAGGTTTAGAGGAACATCCTGACCTGGCCTACATGGACAACCACAAGAACAAAGGATTCTGACGCCGAGAAGTTTGCAACAACGAATCACGGCCTTTAGAAGGGCTTTGCTGAAATCCTTCAAGGAGTTTGGGGGTTTTTTTAGCATGAGCCACCTGTCTCCTTGAATGGCCCTGCAATAAACCTTTCTCTGCTCCAAACCCTGACATTTCGGTTTGTTTGGCCTCACTGTGTGTCGGGCACACGAACCTGTGTTCGGTAATAGGGTGAGACTCACAGAGGGCTGGCTACCAGCCAGGCCCTGTGAAACCAAGTCCTGCCCAGGACTGGGAGTCCAGCTATGCAAGGCACAGCGATCTCATGTGCGATGTGCTACAGGAGGATACAGGGAGCTGAGGTAGCACAGAGCAGGGGTCTTACGATGTCAGCAAAGGAATCTCCCAGGAAGTGACACATAGGGGACACCTAGGGGACGAGAGGGATTTAGCCAGCAAACAGAGGGGGGAAGTAGGAGTCAGGATTCCCTGCAGAGGGTTTGGAAGTACTTCTGAAGCCAGAGGTCTGCAGGGGCACACAGAGAGGCTGCAGAGAAGGCCACTGTGAGCCATGACTTTGCCGGCTGACTTAGAGGCTTCAGGGAACTGAAAGAACCTCCTTCTCCCAAGAAGACTCTCAATGTAAGTTTTAAAATAAGGATGTGAAAAATCTAGCAAATGACCCATCAGTCCTCAAAATTTGGAGGCCCAGGAGATGGTGGTGCCCTGATGGGTGTAATGCTGGGTCCAGACCCACTCAAACACTTCACTGGTAACAATCAGCTGGTTCAGAAGGGTCAGGGGGACTTCAACCCCTGGGCCGATGAAACGTGAGCTCATTGGAGCTCCTGAAGATAATCAGGTTTGCAGCAGGACCCATGACACTGTCCTGCCTCTTCCTCACCCTCTCCTGACCGGGGAGCACGGGGTAATCTTCTACTGATCACACCGACAGCAAGGGGTTCAGCCTGCTCCTAATCTTTCAGTTGCTCAGAAGATAAGCCTCCTTGGCCGTAAGCATGCACACTGGCTGCCTTTCTTTGATGTCATCGGCTTGTGCGGGTTTCTCCCTGCAGTGATTTTGTAGGCTGGGATCCAACACAGAGGTACAATTAGCCAAAGCAACCCCCCTACCACCACTTTCACACTAGGCCTCCATCTCCAAGGACTTCAAAGGAGTTTTGATATTCTCATACAACAAATATAAAAAGTATTTGTTATATTTTTTAATTGAGCCATCATTCCTAGTAGAACTGAACTCCTAAAGACCTGCAAACCCTGTGCATTTCTACCGACAGTCACTTTGAGCACAGTGGCCCAGAGGGGAATTCTGATGTATGATCAACAGTTCCCATCACAGGACAGAATTTCCCTTTTTCTTCTGCCTCTGGGAAAAGGATCAAGGAGATGGGATGGGGGGTGGGGATTGTGGAGGAATTCAGCTCTTCAATGTCATCTGCTTTAGGTAACATGAAGAGGGGAAATGAGTCCAGACGCGTAACCAGTAGTTTATTCCTAAGAGCCCTAGAGGACTCAAGGACTAATTAACTAGTGTTTACCTGGATTTCTTCCCCCCCAAAACAGCCCCCCCATTCTCCAGCTATGCCCCAGGGACAGGAGACAAAGTCACTTGGGCTCAGGATGGAATGAAAGTGACCCTTCCCCCCTGCTGACATCGTGTGCGTGCACTGTCTTCTCCAACAACTGCATGCAGGTTGGCGGGCCCCCATACCTTCATCACTATTGTCATCCACCAGGATGATTTCCTTCAGCAGGTGGGTCGGTGTGTGGTTGACCGCGCTGTGAACTGACCGCAGGATCACCGACAGGGCCTCGTTCACGAAGATAAATATGATGGATATCTGGGGCAGCTCCTTGGAGTACTTCAGCTCCTTACACCTGGGGGAAGACAGCAGGGGAGAGCAGAGTCAGAGGAAGGGGCAAGGCACGGGCACTGCGGCTGCACACGGTAAGGCTGTCAGCCCAGCCCTGGTATCCGTCCTCCCAAGGTGAGAATCGCTGGTTCCCTCCTGGCCTCTCTTGGCTAATATCTGAGAATAAAACCTAAGGAGGAGACAGTTAAGAAATCCAGCTCCGGGCTTCCCTGGTGGCGCAGTGGTTGAGAATCTGCCTGCCAACGCAGGGGACACGGGTTCGAGCCCTGGTCTGGGAAGATCCCACATGCCGCGGAGCAACTGGGCCCGTGAGCCACAACTACTGAGCCTGTGTGTCTGGAGCCTGTGCTCCGCAAGAAGAGAGGCCGCGATAGTGAGAGGCCCGCGCACCACGATGAAGAGTGGCCCCCGCTTGCCGCAACTAGAGAAAGCCCTCGCACAGAAACGAAGACCCAACACAGCAATCAATCAATCAATCAATCAATCAATCAATATAAAATAAAATAAAAAAAAGAAATCCAGCTCCACTTCTCCCAAATGTACCACCCCACAGGAATGAGAAGCATCAGTCTTGGGCACACACCGACTGTTTCCCGGGCTGCCACGCCCACATGTACCCCCTGGTCTCACTTCAGGGCACACCTGCCCGACTTCCCACTCCAGGCTCCTGCATTTCCTTCCTCGGAGCCTGCTTTGCTGCCTTCTGAGCAACTGCCTCACCCCCATCATTTCTCATCCAGAGGCAGCTGGGAGATGATGTATAGATACCCCAGCTCCCTCAGCCCTGGAGGTGGTTGACTCTGAGGGGTGGGTTTTACACTGGCTCCCAGAGTTTCCCCCAGTGGGATTAAGCTCCATCACCCACGGTAGCAATCTGCATAACACCCTCTTTTGGGGACATCTTCCCTTCTCAGTCCTACTTCCCCTTAGCGGTGCTCTTTTCACTGCCCATATAAACGAATGCACTCAAATCTTTGTTTCAGGGTCTGTTTCTGGGAGAACCCAAACTAAGACATCTATCGGACCTACCAAGTACCCAGCACTAAGTACCCAGCACCAAGTACCCAGTACAGGAGACCTCTGCTCTCATGGAGCTTACACTCTGGGAAAAGACATGAAACACACATGAAATTTATCATAATCAAGGAAGGGGGGCCTCTACCTGCTAGGACTGTGCTGCCTGACACACCCTAACTCTTCCTGCAAGCGTTCCTAGAATCTCCCTGGGGGCTGGAAATGCGACCACCTGCCTAAGAGGTCCTCCCTTCTAATATCCAGCAACTCCCCCATCCCTGAAGACAGGGTGAAAGAGAAGAATGTTTTTCATCCAGGCTGGACTCAGGGGCGTAGGGCTTGGGCCTCCCTGGGGGCGCCCAGTGATGTAAGAGATGGCTGGTACCCAGGGAACCGGCTCTGCATGGCGCAGTGATGGAAGCACCAGCACTCTGTCCTGGGAGCACTAGGGAGTTTGGTTTTATGCACAGTCTGAGCCACATCAGAAATACCAAGTGGAAACAGAGCAGAATGGAATCCAGAGCTAGTGCATTTCAACGCGTCCTCCTCCTCTCCGTGTGAGACTGTACGGTACACGGCACAATGTGCTCCAGAGCAAAACAAAGGGAACGAGAGGAAGGGATGGAGTGAAAGGGAAGCAGCACTGAAGAGAGAGCAAGAAGTACAGCTGTTTTTTTATGCTGAACAGCTTGGGCTGTGTTGGGCCATATTAATCATGTAGGCAATTTTCAGAAGAAAATAAAGTTTTGTTACAATATACATTTGTGTCTCCTAGAGGAGACCATCCAGGGATCCATTGATCATGCAGCCTCATTTTTACCTCGATGCTGTAAATTCACTTCTGGGGGCTGCCGAGGAGATTACAATGGTTATTGATGGGCTCGCGGGCAGTTGGCGAGGATCATCTCATTTACTGCGTGGTGATCCGGGGGAGGAGGGCACATCCCAGATGGTCCCTCGGAGCCCCCTTGACAGGGCCGGCAGCCATTCTGAGCCTGGCAGGCTAGCAGCTCCTCCTCCTCAGCCCACTCCTCAGCATACATGCGAGCGCCCCAACCGTACACACGTACCTACTCTGAGCATGCACTCCTGGGCCTGGTTTCTTTCTTTCTTTTTTTTTTTGGTTGCACCACTCGGCATTTGGGATCGTAGTTCCCTGACCAGGGATCGAACCCGTGCCCCCTGCATTGGAAGCGGGGAGTCTTAACCACTGGACCACCAGGGAAGTCTCAGGGCCTTTGTTTTCTTTGGGCCTTTGTTTTTAAACAGATTCTGGCCCTTGAAATTAAGAAGAAAAAAGGCCAAACTGCATTGTACCAGCACCATCTTCTCCAGCTACAGGCAATGGGGTCAGGCTGCCATTAAGGCTGGGGGGTGGGTTAAGCCTCTTGGCCGGAGCAGGCAATTCCCTCTGCTGAGGTGGGACTCACGGGCCCCCCGGTCCTGCCCCTTCACGGTCAAGGTGGCCGCCATTCAGTAAATCATGGGGGGATGTCAGAAGCAAGAAGCTCTCTGCCACACATTGAACCTGTCACCCTGGGCACAGTGCTCATGTTTTTTTCATCTCTAAAACTGTCAAAATAATCCTCATTGTATTTAGTTCTAGGTGCCTGGCTAAGGTCCTCGAAAGGATCAGGTGAGACCAGCCTTTGAGAGCCCTGGGCAAATGCAATGTACCAACTAATGGGAAGACCAGCCTGCCTGCCTGGCCCCTCCATCCTCCCTCCTGGCTGCTCTGATCCCTTCTGTAGACTTCCCATTGCCATGGGCCAGGCTTCCAGAGTTTTCACTCAACCCAGACCCTGCAGGACCCACCCAGGACTCTGCTCCCCGAAAGGGCTCCAGGTTCCAACCTTGCCCAGCTCACAGCGATTCACCTTTCCTGTGCCCAACATCTCAGCGTCTCCCAACAGGCAGACAATATGAATACGGTCATTATGAAAATCAACATGGTTTTGTTGCTCTAGAGAGGCAGACTCTACCTTAAAAAAATCTCTAAGCCTGGCTTATGGCCTGATATGCAAGAGCGGCCACAATATGCTGGAGAGATAGAAAACTGAGGCCCTAAGCACCTGCTGTAAAGAGGAAGCACAGACTGAAACATACATTACTTCCGATCAGACATCCAATGCCCAAGGCAGCAGATGAGTGCGGGAAGGGAGATTAAGGATGGATGATGAAAAGGCAACAGGGAGGCCACACAGGCCTTAGAAATACTAGAGACTGCACAGAGGAAGAGGACAGGTACGGCTCCTGCCCCTGGAGCTGATGCTGGACCGATCCTCCCTGTGGCCTGATGACACTCAGATGGTGTTTCCAAACCACACAGATCTGCGTATCCCACACCCCGCAGACCAGGGCTGACACGGAAGAAGCATCCCCCGCTCATTTCCGAGTTCCTGCAGAGCTGACCAGGTGGCGGGTGCTCAGTGCCAAGGTGGCGTGCAATGGCCCACAGGCAGGCAGATCCGGGAAAGGCAGCAGTCAGCTCAGCTCAGCGTCCAGCCCTGTCTTTATATCATGGAACATACAGAATCAGATATGTTTCCTGCCTCCCCGACTGCAAAATCCAGGTGAAGGAGAGAAACCCGGAAGGTCGTGTGGATAAAAGAACAGGTTTCAGATTTGAAAGATACCTAGGGAGAGGCCGGCATGCCACAGAAACTGCAAAATAACTAAAAATCCACAGGGCTTTGTGTGCGTCCGCTAGAAGCACAGACTCAGAGACGGGTCCCAGAAATCACACATTTCCTTTCAATAACTAGTCAGTAAGAAATAAACAATCTTGGGACTTCCCTGGTGGCGCAGTGGTTAAGAATCCACCCGCCAATGCAGGTGACAAGGATTCGAGCCCTGGTCCGGGAAGATCCCACACGCCGCGGAACAACTAAGCCCGTGCGCCACAACTACTGAGCCTGCGCTGTAGAGCCTGCGAGCCACAACTACTGAGTCTGCGTGCCACAACTACTGAGCCCGTGTGCCACAACTACTGAAGCCTGTGCACCTAGAGTCCGTGCTCCACAACAAAAGAAGCCACCCCAGTGAGAAGCCCATGCACCGCAACTAGAGAAAGCCCACGCGCAGCAACGAAGACCCAACGCAGTCATAAATAAATAAATAAATAAATTTATAAAAGAAAGAAAAGAAATAAACAATCTTTTGTCTGAAAGAAAATGGTTGGCGGGAAAGCTATCTTAAGGTCTGGATCAATTCCAATCAAAGCTCCAGGCCAGGAGGGGAGCTACAAAGAAATTCAAGACCAGGTTCCTCTCTTCAAAGGGCTAACAAGGGACCAGATTCTCTGGGAAGCTGTCCTCACAGAGAAAAGAAGGCAGAGACTAATAACCAAGCAAGTGATGTCTCTTACACACCTCACCACTGTCCATCTGTCTGTCTGTCTGGGATGCCTCCTTGAACTCCGGAACTGCTTTAGGGTAACCACTGTCCCCCCTCCCTCATCCTCCTCACCCCAGAGTCACCGGCATTGACTTCACTTAGCACCAAAAGTGCCCGTGCTCTTCCTTCACTGATGCTGAGTAAGAAGAGTTCGGGAGACTGGGCCGCCTCTGGGAACCCACTAGAGAGTCAAGTGCCACGATCAAGGGTCAAGGTCTCCAGCAGGGAAGAAATCAAAGCCCAAAGAGCCGCCCACGCCCTCTCAGAAGCACAGCCCTGCCCACGAACACCTCTGAGGGAAACAAGTTCTGTGACCCCAATGTGATACAGGTAAGAGGTATCAAAACACACCTGTGACCCAGTCCACCAACCTGGAAACAAAAAGAGGACCCCAAAAGATCCCCATCATTGTAAAAATATTTAGATGCAGCCTCTAGGAGACCCAGAAGATCACAGATAATAATGTTGATAATAATAACCAACACTTCATAGTGCAGGTGCCAAAAACTGCTGGAAGCTTCCCTGTACTGTACTATCTCATTTAACGTGAACAATGATCCTATAAGGTAGGCAGTATTTTCATCCTCATTTCACAGCTGAGGAAACTGGGGCACAGAGAGGTGAAGTCACTTGCCCAAAGTCACACAGCAAGTCTGAAAAGCTGTAGGGGTGCCTGGAAGTGAACTTCACCATCTGACTTTTAGACTCTTGCAAACGCCCCTGCGTGCCCAAGGCAGGGTGTGGTAGCTACAACAGACAAGCCTCTACACAATTTCCAGCCCAGCCCCTTCCTAGCTGGGGGGCCTTGGCTAACTTGTTTGGTCTCTCTGAGCCTCAGCTTCCTTTTCTCTGCCCTAAAAGCCCCAACGAGGTGGCGGTCCTCCGTGGCCAGCTGCACCATACCCAAGGGCTGCTGGGGGCAGAGTGCAGACCAGGAGAGGTCCCTTCAAGTGGGATAGGTGAGCAGAAGAGAGCCTCACCATTCCCAGGGGCTGATAAGGCTGGTGGGAATGTGGGCAAATCTCCTAGTGTTCTGGCTACGAATGTGGGCAAGGGGCCAATTGAGTGCTGGTCCCTGAGGAGTTATCAAAGTCTTTTAACCGAAGACCCCAAGCAAAGGGAGGCCACGTCTGCTCTCGGCCACGCCAGGACATTGCCAAGGTTCTGCTGCTTATGAACCACTTCTGTCCTCATGCACTCAGGCCCATCTCTGTGGGTCCCCACCAGCCCTCAGGGCAGAGGCAGGGAACCCCAGGACCTATAAGGCTGGGTGTGGAGGGTGCACATGTGTGTGCTCAGGATGGTAGGTGGGGCTGCCCCCAGGGCCTGAGCCCAGGCTCCAGTCCTTGCCCCTGGTCCCCCATCAGCTCCTCGGGTCCCATCTAAGGTGAGGGCTCCCCTTCACTGACCCTACCTGGTTTCTCTGTGTCGCTCGGCTCACATGGCCCATCACTGTGCGGCCAACCTGCAGGGCCTTCCTAGCTGCTCACCTCAGCTCTGGCTCCCAAGTGCAACAATGCCCTTCAGTCTCTGTCCCACTGTCTTCCCGACCCAAGTGAAGGGACCAACACCAAGCACTGTCCAAGCGCTAATCCCGCTGTCAGTAACGAGAGTCTTGGGTTTGATGGCTAAAACGCACTCAACACGATGACAAGGCAGTGCAACGCAAGGCAGCAAATGCTATACAGTCATCCCTCGGGATCCACAGGGGATTGGTTCCAGGACCCCTGCAGAAAGCAAACCCCGCAGATGCTCAAGTCCCTTATATAAAATGTGCAGTACAGTTGGCCCTCCGTATCCGCGGATTCAGCCAACTGCGGATCCAAATCTACAGCTGGTTGACTCTGCAGATGTGGGACCCGTGGATACGGAGGGGCAACTAGACCTACACCAGATGTGACAGATAAGTTGAGATGGACCAGGAAGGCAGAGAAGATGAGCTGTGGGCTGGGTTTGAAAGATGGGTCAACGGATGACACTTGCTTGGTCAAGAACAGAGGGAGGGGCAGGCGATTAGCACTTCTGAGCACACAGAGGCACTAGGGTTCCCTTCCTCTCTTCCAACGCCTTCCAGAAAAAAAACTGTCTAAGCTTGCTTAGAGCTGGGGCGCTAAAGAGCCAAGTTTTGCAGCCAGAGACTCATATGGGGCTCTGCAAATTCCTACCAGGCTGATTCCTTTTTCATTTTCAAAGTGCTCCAAAAACACGCGTAAGGTCATAAAAACTCATTAACAAAGGTTCAACAGCTGACAGCAGAGTCCGTGCTGCCTCACTGCCAGGCCTCTCCACCAACCTTTCTGAGTTCGGGAAGGCAATGTGGAGTAAAATGAGAGGGAGGGAAGTGTGGGGAGTCAAACAGAATAGGCACTTTGAGTCATCAAACCCCACCTTGCCATCCCAAGAGCAGCTGTGCTCCAATGAGAAAACCCTTGAGAATTGTGACAGGCATGCAACAGACCTTCACCTCTACTTCTCCCACTACTGAGGGCAGATGTGGGAGCAAGGACTCCCAGCATCACATCCACACGACATCAAATCCACCTCTAAATGGACGGTCCAGGTCCTTGGGTACCTACTCTTTAAATACTGATCGCGCTCTACATATGCGAGCAAACCTGGAAAGTACCCCCGTTCTCCCCATGCACTTCCAAACCTGCCAGCTTCCCCAGCTTCGCCGGCACACGCTTCCTTGGCTTGGCCAGACCCTCACTGGTCAGCATCCGACACACTCCACATATAGCCCAAAGCCCACACTCTCAAACTGAGAGCCAAAAGGGCTCTGTTCCCAAGAAAGCGTTAGTGTGGCCCAGCCACTTAGCAAGAGGATTCATTTTTCAAATAGTGGTATCCAGTTGCCAGGTAGAAGGAAGCAGAAAGGAAAGGCGAGTGTGTGGAACAGTCACCTCTTGGCTGCTGCCTGAATTCCACGTGGCCACAGACGCTGAGAGCACACGCTGAACCACAGACGTGGCTACGGTGCACATCAATCCAAGGCATCCCAAGCCATGGGTTAGGCCCTACCAAGAATAGAAATGAGCTCCTCCTTGGAAGCCCTATTGCAGATAGGCCACCATTCTTTTTTTTTATAAATTTATTTATTTTATTTATTTATTTTTGGCTGCATTGGGTCTTCGTTGCTGCGCAGGCTTTCTCTAGTTGCGGCAAGCGGGGGCTACTCTTCGTTGCGGTGCGCGGGCTTCTCACTGCGATGGCTTCTTGTTGCAGAGCACGGGCTCTAGGCGCACGGGCTTCAGTAGTTGTGGCACGTGGGCTCAGTAGTTGTGGCTCGCGGGCTCTAAAGTGCAGAAGGCCACCACTCTTGAGCTTGGACATGGCCATGACCATTGACCCCATGCGTGCTGACTGACACAAAGCAGCAGGATACACCACACGTTTTCTAGGGCGCACCACGTCCAACAACCTCACCTTTTCTTCAACCAAGAAATAAACTCCTCCCTCCTCTCTCTGTCTCCCTGTGGACACAGGGCCAGATTATGAAATCAGGTCACCAAGCAAGTCTAACTGCCCATGATGGTTAATTTTATGTGACAACTTGGCTAGGCCATGGTACCCAGATATTTGGTCAAATGTTATTCTCAGTGTTTCTGTGAAGGTATTTTTAGATGAGATTAACATTCAGATCAGTAGGCTTGGAGTAAAGCAGATTACCCTTCCACATGTGGGGGAGCCTCATCCAATCAGTTGAAAGCTTTAAGAGAAAAAAGACAGAGGGCCCCTGAGGAAGAGGGAATTCTGCCAGCAGACTGCCTTTGGACCCGAGCTGCGGCATCAACTCCTCCCTGGGTCTCATGGCTTTTGGTGAGCCTTGCAGATTTTGGACATGTTAGCCTCCACAATTATGTAAGCCAAAGTCCTTAAAATAAATCTCTCTTGCTTTCCATCTATGTACCTATCTATGTCTCTATCTATCATCCATCTATATCTTATGAACAGATATCTCTATCACCTATCTGTATGTTATCTATATCTCATTTATGTCTTAGATACCCTATCTTATCTCTATAGATAGAGATAGATAGCCAGATGGATGGATAGATGGATCGATGGATGGATGGATAGGTAGATAGATAGATATCCTATTAGTTCCATTTCTCTGGAGGACCCTCACTGATACACTGCCCTGTAGTTTGGAAGAAAAGATTATACCAAATTGAGGTGTCATGTCTCATTAGAACCCTGTCATTCCAATCTCTCCTTCCTGTCACAGCCTCAGACACCACCCCAGGACAGCCAGGGAGCTTCTGACCCATAACGAGAGATGACCAGAAGGACCACCTAGTTTGGCAGTGGAATTATCTCAAAGCTCCCACGGCCTTTCCTGGACCTCATCACTGCCCAGAGCTGCTGCACCTCAAACATCTCCATCTTCAACAGTCACAGCCTCCCTTCCTTCCAGTTCTCCCCACCTTGCATCCCCAAACCAGCCACTCTTCAACCTCAACGAGACCTCCCGGTCCTGGGCCACTCTGTTTTCACTCAGTATATCAGCTCTACCCTCACCTGGCTAAAATCTTCCCTTCACCCTTGCCTTCATCCCACCCTTGCTCCCTTGGCCTTCTTTCCCACCAGCCCTGAAGAACCCCAGCTGGGGATCACTCGTCCATCTAACTTTCCTCCGCTTCACACACACTGCTGACACTGCAAGAAAAAGTCCCACCACTGTGACAAGACAAATCCAAGGTCCCCAGTCCCCATGAAGCCCTGGGAGCCGCCCTGCACCCTTCTTTTCGAGGCTTTTCAGAACTCTCAATTCCCCCATCCCCAGCCCGATCTCTACTTCCTACTTTTCCTGCTTTCCTCGAGCCAACCTCTCTCTTGCAGGTACCTCCTACTCCAGACGGAATCAAGGTCACCAGCAGGAACTTCCAAGTGTGGTCTCAGGCCTGAGGCAGCAGCACCCCCCAGCAGCCTGTTAAAAATGCACCAACTTGGTCCACCCAGACCCACTGGTTCAGAGTCCCTTAGCAAGTTCTTCAGGTGGCTTCTCTGCACCGTGTGGAAATGTGAGAAGCCCTTCCCGAGTCCCCCTCGCCACCTAAAAGCTTATCAGCCTCTGAACTCAGCCTTGAAGGAGGCAGCCTCTGGAGGTCAAAGGTAACCCCCTCCTCTGTGTTGTGGATTCCCCAGCCTCCTCCCATCCAAACGCCTTGCTTCACCCATTATTCTCTCTCCTCTAGCTTCACTCTTCTTCCACTGACTTTTTCCACTCAAGGAAGGGACTCAAGTCCCTCCCATTTACATCCAAAAAAATCCCTTGCCCCACAGCCTTAATCAGCCTCTTCTCCTTGTCTGCCCTCCCTGACTTCCTCCTTTATCTGTCATTTGTCCCTCACTCGACCATCATTTGCCTCCTAGTTACCTTATTCTGCTAAAACTGCTCTTGTTAAGTTTCCAGTGACATCTAGGTGGCCCAAATCAATGGAAACTTCCCAACCTCACCCCAGCTGAGGATCCTTTCTGCAGTGTTTAACACGGTTGCCTCTCTCCTTACATAAACAGTATTTACTCCTGGATCCTGGCACCCTCCCCATCTCCTCATCCCCACCTCTGCTTTTTCTCCCACTGGAGATCTGTCCTGGCCACTTGTTTATTTCACAGGTTGCCCTTTTGTGCTAATCCTCCAAATTCCAAAATTCTTCAAGGCTCCTTCTTCTGCCCTCTCCTATTCTCACCTGGTCAACTCTTCCTGGGTGATCTCATCCAATTCTACAACTCCAACCACGATGCCAGCAACTTCCAAACCCCCATCTCTAGTCCGGATGCTTCACGCTTCTGCTTCCCACTGGGCATCTCCACTTGGACGTCTCATCAGCATCCCAAATACAGCATACCTAAAACTGACACCTGCTCTCTCTGCACCTTCCTGTCTTCATTGGAGGACACCACTCTTTCTCTTTGGGAGTCAAGTCAAAATCATATCCCGTTCAACATGTCACCAAGTCCTAAAGATTCTACCATCTTTAGGATCTCTTTATGACACTCCCCTCCACCCCCATTTCTACTGCCACACCTCCACTCCACATCATTCCCCCCAGATGACACCCAAAGCCACCTAACCGGTCCCTGGTCTCCAGTCTGTCCATCTGCAGCCCTCTGTGGGGTGGTATCTATCCACCTCACTGTGGCTAGCATGATCTCTCTAAGATGCAAACGTGATCATGTCACTCTTCTATGTCCACTATCCCCTTGGCTCTCTGTAGCTTTCAGAATTAGCTTCAGACTTCTTTGCTTGGCACCCACGTTCAGCCCCAGCTCACCTCTCCAACCTCATCTCCTCCCTGTTGCTTCCCCCAGGAACTGTAAACTATTTGTATTTCCCAGAACCGGAAACGCTGCCTCTCAATTCACACACCTTTCTCCCTGTCTGAAGTGCCCTTCCTTCTGCGTAACCTGTCCTCCTCCCTCAGCCCAGCTCCAGGCAGCTCTCCCAGACCCCCAACAGGATGTCATGCCCCTGTCCTTTGTCACTTTCTCTCCCTCTACATGCTGTCATCCTGACACTCTTCACTCTGTCCTCTCCCATTGCGGGGCAGCCAGTGAGTCTTCTTTCTTTTTTGTTTCCCCAGAACCCAGAACAATACTTGGCAGATAAATGGTTATTACCGAATGAACAAATAAAAAGCCAAAGTCCTCCTATCTTCCCAGTTTATTCCCTCCGCTCTTCTTATGATCAAAGGCATCACTTATCTCCTCCCGCAATTATAACTTCAGTGATGGCACCTCAACACTTAAAAGATACCATTCTGAACACAACTGTCTCCCTTGATTTACTAATCAGAGCTCAAATTCTAAAGGCTGCTTGGGTCAAGTGCATTAACCAGCCCCAAACTCTCTTTTTTTCTTCCCTCCTCATCAAGCCTTGCCTATAATCGTAAGAAAGAGTGCTATCATTTTTAGCAACAGCAAACCTTGCAAAACAAGATATGGGGCTGAATAAATGAGATGTATGAGGTCCCTCTTTTGGAGCTCTCCTCATTAGGGAAAATGCACACTTTTCTGAGTGGTTTAATTTCCTCTGGTTGAGCTCAGTTCATCCAGGAAGAAGCAGCACACCTCATTAGCTCAGTTGCCACACAGAGCGGTCTCCGAGATGAACTGCCTACTGCAGCATTTGAGTCTGCATGCATCCTGTCTATCGGTTGTACTGGGGCAATTTCCATGAATCAAGATTCAGCCTGCTCCATACATGGCATGGTTTCCTATCTTGGGGTCCAGGGATCCCCAGGAAAAGCTCCAGAAATTGGATGCAAGATGTTGTGGGTGTAGGAGGATTTGTTTTTTTCGGGGCTCTATCGGCTTCCCACAGGAGCGCCGTGGGAAGGGAGGAACCCAGGCCATACAGGAAGCGAGGACCACTGTCAGTTGCAGCCCCACACCCTGGTCAAGACCAGTGCCAGACTCACACCCTGTTTTCAAGCACCGTGGGGTAAACAAAGCTCTGTGCTTCCCCTGCCAGCCTGGTTCCTATAAACATTTATTTTGGAATAGTCCCCAAACCACCTTTGATTTTGGGACTGAATACCGACTGGCTCCATGGCTTCCTGGGAAGTCTCTTTCACTGAGTTGTGAAGAGTTGCTTTTCCAAGCACAGGGCAATTGTCTTTAGCCAGAAAATCCAGGAGACTCAGCACTGCTTGGCCAGATGACACTATGCCAGTTTCAAGATATAGTAGGAGGTCCTGACGTGGGCAAAGAAACCCTACCTGTCTCTCTCTATCTTCAGAAGTTTTTTTTTTTTTTTTCATTAAGTGAAAATGGTTGATTCACCATCTTTAACCCTCAGTTCCAACCACAGGCTCCTGCTTTGTGCAGCGCTGCTTTCCCTAAAAGGAAGGGGGAACCACACACATATGGGGCTGGGGCAAGGGCATCCTTCAGACTCTCAGCTTAATGGATGAATCTGCCTGAGTATGATGCAGCTTATCTTGCTGTCTTCAACTGAAGGGAACAGAAAAAGAAAAGAAAAACCCTCGAGTTCTATTAAGCAGTGGCTCAGGAGGAGAATTTCTAAAAACAATTGAGGATAAATTAATGCAGAGAGTTTCAGGCCACAGCTAAGAAAGCCTCAGGGCACTTAAGACACAGGAAAGACTGCCTAAGTTATTCATACATAGTATTTATCCTATAAGCTTTCTAAAGTGAGCAGAGACAGCCCCGACTGCTGCAGAAGGGACAAAAATACATTAGGAAATGATGCAGATTGGAAATAATAAATAGCGGTGTTCCAAAGCCCAGAGGATCCAAAATTTGGTCAAAAAGATTCTTCATTGAAGAACTGAAGGCCATACAACACTCTGTTCTCAGCCAGTCCCCCCTCTCTCCACCCCCAGCCCCTCACAAGATGCCAATCTGGTTCTAAAGGTTGTTACCCTGTCACTTCAGCACAGCAACGAGAAACATATTACCAAACTAGCTATTTTTCCTTTTAATGTTCAAGCCAAACCGGCCAGTCAAGCCTATCTTTTTATAGACACTGACCCTGAAAACACTTCTGTTTATTCCTGCATCTGGGCCGTCCTTGGCATTATTGTTGTTACTTTTTTCCCCCCAATTTTAAAAATTGAAGTATAGTTGATTTATAATGTTGTGCTAGTTGCAGGTATACAGCAAAGTGATTCGGTTATATATATATATATATATTTTCAGATTCTTTTCCATTTTAGGTTATTATAAGATATTGAATACAGTTCCCTGTGTTATACAGTAGGTCTTTGTCATTTATCTATTTTATATATAGTAGTGTGTATCTGTTCATCCCAAACCCCTAACTTATTATTGTTGTTGCTTCTATTGCTGTTACCTCCATCCATAACGTCTTCCTCAAAGACTGGCCCTCCTTACTCTGAGTCAAATCCGACACACCAGCCCCTCCAGGTCTTGCTTAGTCCTAACCTGGCCATGCCTGTCTTACTGGACAGAAAATGCCTTCTCCCTCTCTGGACCACTAAAGCAATTCAGCAGATCCCCAGTCCTTCACCCCTCAAGGTATGCAGGTCCTTTGCCACATGATTCTGAAGTTCTCACTAAAGAGGCGAAGTCTATTTCCCCACTCATTGGATCTGGGCTCAGCCCCATGACCTGTTTTGACTAGCAGGACAAGGTGAAGTGCTTGTGCCAGCTCCAAGCATGAGCCTCAAGAGAGGGTCTCATGCCTTTGTCCATCACCTGAGAAGCACTGGGCTAGCTCTCTGGTCCCAGATGAGGATGGAAGCTGGGTGGTAAGAAAGTGACACACCGCACAGGACAATGCAGCTGTTCACCACACCAAGAACTTTCCAGGGTATACATTATCTAACCACTTTTCACCGTGAGCCAGTCATGTGGGTATCCCCATTTTGCTGATAAGAAAACTGAGGCTCAGAGTCACAAGCCCAAAGGCAAGTGAGTGGTAGACAGAGCGAGGCTTTCAACCCAGATCCACCTGATTGCAAAGCCCCTTGTCTTAGCCTCTGCAAAAAGAAATGACTTATCAAGGAGGGTCTGGGTAGAGGGATTTTGATGGCTTCTGTTTCTTGCTTTATGTTCCACACGAAACATAACTTAAAAAATACCATGAATGTTAACTTTTTGAAAGGTTTTTACGGAAATCATTTTAGCACTTAACACATGATTTCAGCATTGACCTGAAAGAGTAAACAGGTAAGAATAAATAACAAAGCCGTTGAGGGGAAAAGGGTACTAAGGAAACCCAGAGACATACATGATGTTAAAATCCAATATGATGTTAAAACCCAGAGACATATATGATGTTAAAAGCTAATATAATTTAATCAATAACAAGTTGACTGACAAGTGAAACAGAACTAAGAGACCAGAAACAAAGTTGATCTTAGAGAATGTATGCCAAGAACACACCACAAACCAAAGGGTAGGGGAAGAATCATTCAAAAAATGTGTTGGGATTACTGTCTCCCTATTGGGTAAAATTGTGAGAGTCTCCCCTCCAAACACACTGCAAAATAAATTTTAGATAGATAAAACAGTAAAATTGAGAACTCAAAATACAAGGAAAGAAAATAAAAATGAAAATGAATATTCATACAAACTCCAGATATTAAAGAATCAACAGTTTGATAATAATTGCAAACCTCTGATTATCAAAAGTAATAAAATTAAGACAACAGCAAACTACCAAAAAATTTTACAGCAATTACAAAAGAGTAAAAGATAATGAAAATCCAAAGCACACAATTAGGTAAATAAACAAAAATCATGAACACAAAATTCAGAGAACAAAAGAAACAAATAAACATGAGAAGAGGTGGACCCTCAAGAGTAATAAGAGAAATTCAAAGTAAAACAATAATGAAATGTCATTTTGCCTCTAGGTGGTGAAATTATCGATAATTTTTTCTTGCTTCTTTACACATTTTCTGTTCTTATTTTTTATAGTGAGCAAACATAACACCGAAAAACACATCAGTTTAAATTAATGCATGATAACAGAACCATATTGCAAAATTCAAGGGAATAGCGGTGCTTGGCTACACGCTCTTGGATTTTTGTGTATGACATCAATTGGCATAAATAATCGACACCCCATGTCATCCCACAACATGCCCTCTGAGGCCACAATCGGAAAGAGAATTCTGAGTCAAAACCAAAATTACAACTATTCTCTTCTCAAAGGCAGATGTGGGAGAAAGATGACATGGCCCAACCTCATGTTATTTATTCTAGAAAACAAACATATTTTGCTCTACCCAGAAGCTATTCCATGATGGCCTCGTATAATAAACATAAAACCAATCACTCATAGACCTTCACTGTTAGCCAACATGTAGCTTTGAAAAGGCATGAGAAACTTAAACATAAAATGACTGTAATTTGGTAAAAGCCCAGTTAGCTCCAGCCATATGCCAAATTCTTAAAGTTATGGGAACTGCCATTTACAATGATAATAAATGCAACACGGGATGGGAACCCAAGCCTGGGCATTTTGTAGAGAAACTGAACCATCCAACTGAGCTTGCTGGGCATCTAGTCTCACCTATTAATAACCATGTGTAAAACAATCTAATGACTTGTGTGACCAGTTCCTAACTCAAGGATGTACTTCTGCTCTGGAGTAAAATGGCCTGAAAAGAAACTTCAACCCTCTTTAAAACTCAAATCCATTGGTTTCTCAATGTGCTATAGAATTCTCTCTGCCACTTGTACCATCCCACAGACATATGTGAATAATACGTAGCTCTCATTCTTTTCTCATTCTTTTCAGTCTTTTCCAGGTAATGACTTCCTTTCTAAAATCCCACAGGTAAAATCTGAAGCGAACCTGGAGACCTCCGTGTTGACACAAGTCCTCACATCTTGGGGCTGGTGAGAGAGATACAGAAATGGCAGCGGATACATGAAGCAGAGGCACAGGAATAAATCTTTCCATGCAGGCTTTGGCCCCAACACTAACCCTTCTCATCACTAATCTGTAGATTCCATGAAGTCAGGGACCACATCTCTTTGACTGATAATATCTCCAGCACATAGGTTGGGCTCATCCCAGATGCTCAATAAATATTTGTTAAATACATGAACAGATAAAATAGAGAAAAGAAATTCTAGTCACCTGTGGCGTAAAAGGGTTATATGGAGCACACAGTTCTGGAATTCCAAAGATTAAACAAAGAGCCTATAATCATAGGAAAACTGAGTCCCCTCCCAGGGTACCTCCTTTGCCTGTTGGAAGCTGTCTCATCAGATCACTGGAGAAGCAGCTCACCTTGCTGAGGATGGTGACTTTATTTAATTCCAAACATTTTTCTTTTCCGTACTAGCAAGATCCAGGAGAGGGAAAACTCCTAGAAAACTAAGCAGTACAAATATGCCTCGATGCTTATGACAGATGGAAGGCAATGCCTATCCCTTGATTTAATATGGATCTTGTGTTCACCCAAAAAACCTGTTCCTTTATTTTTAACACACCAAAGGACAAGTGCTTCTATATCACCTGGAAACATTAGCTTAACTGTGACATTTGCACACACTGAACATCAATTACAGACCAGCAAGGCGTTGAAGATAGAGAAATTTTTTTAAACCTCCCTAATACCCTGGGAAAGCTCACAGCTCCATAAGGGGAAAAGACAGGCAAATCATAATTATGATTACGGGATGATAAATGTCACAAGGGAGGTTTATTCGGGATGCTCTGGGAACTTAGTTCTGCCTGCAAGGAGATAGATGGGGGCCCACCCAGGGAAGGTTTCGCAGAGGAGATAAAATTTGATCTGGGCTATGAAGCATGAATAGGTAATTTCCAGGTGAGGGCCTGTGAAGGGAGAGAGAGGAAGAAGGGAGAAACTCTTGAAGCAAAATGAAACGAGTACCATGTGTAAAAACAGGAGAGAAAATGTATATTGCACCACCAGGAAACAGAATAGATATTTCAGAGGGTGTCTGGGGTGAGGAAAAGAAAAGAGCAGTCAACCAGCTACACTGAAGCCTGTTTATAAAATTCAGACCCGATCCGCCAGCAGTGGGAAGCCAGGACATCAAGGATTATTGACCAGGGAAGTGACATGACAACACATGGCATGTGTCTAAATCAAAGAAAGGCCTCTCTTCAAGTCGGCCCAAGACACAACCTCACAGGCAAAGTTCCAGGCTCTCAAAAAGGACATGGGGGCCTTCCCTGGTGACGCAGTGGTTAAGAATCCGCCTGCCAGTGCAGGGGACACAGGTGCAAGCCCTGGTCCGGGAAGATCCCACATGCCACGGAGCAACTAAGCCCATGTGCCACAACTACTTAGCCTGCCCGCCTAGAGCCCGTGCTCCACAGCAAAGAGAAGCCATGACAATGAGAAGCCCGTGCACCCCAACCAAGAGTAGCCCCTGCTCACAGCAACTAGAGAAAGCCTGCACGCAGCAACGAAGACCCAACGCAGCCAAAAATAAATAAATTTATTTAAAAAAAAAAAAAAAAAAGGACATGGGGATAAACGTTCCCCGTCCAAGGAGCTCTTTCGTGTCAGACTGTCCGGATTACAACCCTAGCTTCTCACCGTGTCTGTTCATCTCCTCCTCATCCGCCTTCAGAGATTCTGCCCCAATTGGCCCTGGGACATTTGGACTCTCTGGAGACATCCTCCAATGGTACCCACAACTGAGTCAGATGCTCCAATTCCTCTCCTAGGTCCTAAAACTCTGGCCTACCCACTAGTTCTCAGGGTGCATCTTTGACGTGTCCTCTCTACCCCACGGGACAAAAAGTCCTTCCTTGATCACATAAACCTACAGCTCACTGCATTATTGGCAGAAAATGATGTTTTTCAGTTCAAGTCATCAGGACTGTGGATAAGGCATTTTATCTCATAGGCAAAGCCCCAAAAGGAATGGGGCTGACCTGTGAGATTTAATTTAGCAGGAGCTGGTGGACTCATCAATGACCAGTAGACCAGGCAAAGAAGCAGGCAACTTGCCAGATCTGAAGTCCCAATTTCTCTGCAGCCTCAGACATTAGGGGGCCTCACCCTAACCTGGCCCTACCCCTTAAAGGCAAACCCACATTACTTGGGGATGCCCATCCAGAAATCACCAACAAACGTGTCAAACAGAAAGGTAGCCCTGCCTATAGCAAAGGCCAGTGGACCATGCATTACAATGGTAGCTAAGCAAGGAACATCTCCCCCCAACCCCTGCCCAGATGCCTGGAACTCTGGGTTTCCACTAATACTCTTTTTGGCCCCATACCTTTCATTAACTTATCCTTAAGCTAATACCCAGCTAGGACTGAATCTACACTTTAGAAAGATATTGTGAAGGCAACGAGGAAAACATTTTGAAAAGGAGGCATCAGGAAAGGAGGAAGATCATTAAGAAGATAATTGGAGTGGTTTTACAAGAGACACAAAAGGATTCAGGGTCAAGGTTTTTTCTTGATAAAATGTATGACTTAGGACAATTAAATGGTCATGAATGTATGCACCTAACAACATAGTTTGAAAACACATGAAGCAAGATGTATTGAAAAGCCAAGAAGAAGTAAAAGACAAATTTACAATCACAGTGAGAGATACCAACACATCTCTCAAAAATTCAAAGAAATAAAAATATCCAATAAGTACATGAAAAGACGATCAATCTCTATAGTAATCAAAGATATGCATCCAAATGCTCTAAGGAAACATGTTTTGTATCCTGAATTCAGGTTGGCCAAACAAACAGGCAAAGTCTATTTGAGATCAAGTTAGCAGCATCTTTCAAAATTAAAAATATGCCCAGCATACCCAGGCATGAGAAAATGTCAGACAGACACCAAACAGCCGATAGTGGTTACCTTTTTTGAGAAGAGTAAGGTTTGGAGCTCAGGCTTTAAGAGGGATTTTTCTTGCTCTCTCTCCATCTAAATAACTCACAAATAATACATTCAACTGTTATCTGTATACTTTCTTTAAATTAAAAAAAAGACAAAAAATAGATATGGCAGTTAGAAAATCATAGGAGACACCTGTACATTTCAACATAACAGGCATATCCTGTTTTATTGCATTTCTCAGATATTACATTTTTTTTACAAATTGAAGGCTTGTGGCAACCCTACGTCCAACAAGTCTATCGGCGCCATTTTTCCAATAGCATTTGCTCACTTCATGTCTCTCTGTCACATTTTGGTCATTCTCACAATATTCCAAACTTTTTCATTATTTTTATATTTGTTATGATGACCTGTGATCAGTGATCTTTGACAGTACTATTGCAAAAAGATTATGACTCACTGAAGATGTTGGTTAGCATTTTTAGCAGCAAAGTATTTTTAATTAAGGTATGTCCATTTTTTTAGACATAATGCTATTGCACACTGAATGGGCTACAGTATAGTGTAAACATAACTTTTCTATGCACTGGGAAACCAGAAAGTTGTGTGACTCACTTTATTGTGATATCGACTTTATTGCAGGAGTCTGGAACCAAATCCACACTATCTCTGAGGTCTGCCTGTAGTGTTTCCTATGAGGAGTCCTGGAGGGGGTGATAGATCCAGTGAATCAAGATGATTCCTCCCAGAAGCCTGGGAGTGGAAGGAAAGGAAGGAGCACGGAAGCAGGTTTAAAAAGAGGAAACTTCATTTGGAATTCAGCCCCAGCCAATGAATCCCTCTGGTCCCGTGCTCCTACATCCTTGAAGAATGTTGTTCCTCATTTTGCCAGGAGGCCTGATTGCAGGCAGGAAGCATGTTAAGGTCTAGCAGGCAAAGTAATGACTTTTTTCAAAATGAGTGTCCTGGCACATCCAACTCTTCTCTTCCTGAGACATTTTACTCCCTGACTCTGTGTCCATGTGGATGTTTAAAATTTGCTTTCATGAGTAATTACAAATGAGTTCTAATGAAAAAATATGTAGCAAACTGTCTGCACATTGGTCTGAAGGAATATTTATGGGAATGCCACTGTTATTGGGCAAAATGGTTTTCTATTGGGAATTCCACCCCTACACAAACATCTCACAGAAGAGGGGCCGGGTTACGCCTGGGTGGGATTTTGATCCTGTGAGGTCTAGGGCTGGAGTGAGAGGCTTCCTCAAGACAGAGTCAGAAAAGAAAAAAACTGTGTAGGAGCACAAAGGTCTAAAATGCCAGGAATCAAGAAGGCCAATCACCAAATCTGTTGGAGGGGTTAGAAATCAGTATATTAAGCCAAGAGTTTGCATGCAGTTTTCACAATAGGAAGCTCGATATCCGGACCAGCCAGTATTTGAGAGGGGGCCAGACAGCCTGGCTTAAAAGGTCAAGCCTGAGACAGACTCCAGCCCCAGGGAAGCGGTCCCTCAGCAGCCTCGTCTGTCCTGATACATATGAAGCCTTCCTGAAGCAGGAGTCTGGCTCCAAAGACTTCTTTACCTGTCTACTGCTCCAGGGACAGGAGCTGATGGTGCCACTGGAGAATTGCAAGACTTTTTCCTACACCTACTATCTCTGTGTCCAAGTGGGTGTGGCAAGGAAATCAGGAAAACTGCAAAAGATGCAAAATTTTGGCAAAAGGACGGGCTTGCTAGGGCTGGAACATCAGAGGGTTTCTGGAGACATCAACAGCCCCAAGTAGCCCTCTTAAGTGCCGGCAAGGGAAATGTGTACATACGTCAGGGAAAGCTATGGAGGGCATCTCCAGCTGGAACTTCTTTGACTGATGTCCGATGATAATGTTTAGCAGCTACTTCATACTGTACACCTTGAACGTCAAAGGGGCTCTGCAGATCCCCTGGGCAGGCTGTGAACCCTTGCAGTCCTGGCTAGTGCCAGGGTGGACCGTGGGCTCGTTGGTACCCAGGGAAGTGTGCAGGGTGCAAAATATTTGTGTGCATTGCAGGTTGAAGAAAGTACTGGATTGTTACTTGTCAATCTGGAGAAGCCAGGGCACTTTGCCTCGACTCCCGTCTGTCTATGATCATTCAACACCTTTGGGAACCCCTTTCCACAGCTCCTTGACTTGGCTGAAAGTTACTGTATGTACATGTCTTTCTGCTGTCCTCCCCAAGCTACCTGTTGGCTTCAATGATGTTGGATGTAGTGAAGTTCTCAGGCCTGGTTAAGACAGGGGTAGGAGAGCCTCTCGGTCCCCGGGTCTGGCCACCAGGAGCACAGGAGATGTGCAAGTCAAGCCATGGGAAGAACATCACCCACTTCACCTGCTAGTGGGGAATCGGCCAGACCATCTCAGCTCCGGAAGGTGAGAATAAAGGCTAATGGGAGGCCGTCCTAGCTTCTGGTGATTTGCCGGCAATCTTTGGAGTTCCCTGACTTGCAGATGCATCATCCAATCCTCTGTCCTCACATTAACGTTCTCCCTGTGCCTTTTCATAGTCTTCCCTCTGTGTGTGTCTACATATCCAAATTTCCCCCTTTTATAAGGATACCATTCATATTGGATTAGGGTCCACAAATTAGACTTCATTTTAACCTGATTACTTCTGTAAAGATCCTGTTTCTAAAAAAGGTCACATTCTGAGGTATTGAGGATTAGGGCTTCAACATATCTTTTTAAAAATGATTTTTAGTGGGGGGACATAGTTTACCCCATAACACTGGGGATCCTCATATTTAGACTGAATGGATCTCTGAGGCTCTACATCTAGTTACGGCAATTGAGGGAGGACAGCAGACATCAGACAAATTTAAATGTCTCTCCAACTACAGGGCCATACATGTCAATTTCTTAAAAGTAAATCTTGTCATTGTGCTGTGAATACACTGCATTGTTTTTGTGTGTCTGTTAAAAATGTAAATTTGCAAAGGGTAAACATTTAGAATTCACTGTGTAAGTTTTGTAATCTTGTGGTGGCATTTCTCTTTTATTGGGAGCCTCAACAAATAAAAGTAGCCAAGTCCTTTGGGGAAAAAAAAAGGTTAGGGTTTCCCTGGTGGCACAGTGGTTGAGAATCTGCCTGCCAATGCAGGGGACACGGGTTCGAGCCCTGGTCTGGGAAGATCCCACATGCCGCGGAGCAACTAGGCCCGTGAGCCACAACTACTGAGCCTGCGCGTCTGGATCCTGTGCTCCGCAACAAGAGAGGCCGCGATAGTGAGAGGCCCGTGCACTGCGATGAAGAGTGGCCCCCGCTTGCCGCAACTAGAGAAAGCCCTCGCACAGAAACGAAGACCCAACACAGCCAAAAATAAATAAATAAATAAATAAATAAATAAATAAGCTTTCATTAAAAAAAAAAAACTGAGCTGTTAATAGAATTAAATGATATGGATTAAAAAAAAAAAAAAGGTTAATGAGAGGCCAGTCAGTGTGCAGGTCTAAGACAAGGTTTCTCAGACTTGACTGTGTCTGTGAACCACCAGAGAACCTTGTTAAAATGTGGGTTCCGATTCGGTAGGTTTGGAGCGAGGCCCGAGATTTCACATTTCTAACAAGCTCCCAGCTGATGAGGGGTCCGGGGGTACACAGATCACACTCTGAGCTGTAAAGATTCAGAGCAGACCTGACTTTGAATCCCAGGTCTTACCAGCCATAAGCAAAGTTACTTAACTGCGCCGGGTTGGGGGTGAGGAAGGGGAAGGACCTGGGAGGAGGAGCAAAGGGAGCTGGTTTGAAGTCAGAGAGTGGAGGCAAGAGAACCCAAGCTGGGAAGACGAGAGTGGGCACAGGAAGGTCTGGATCAAAGGGAATGAGGAGGCAGGGCTGTCCCAAGAAAGTGTCTAATGTGGCAGCCGACATGGTCTACCCGTCTCTAAAGAGTGACCAGGACAATTACTCAGCCATAAAAAGGAATGAAACTGTGCCATTTGCAGAAACGTGGATGTACCTAGAGACTGTCATACAGAGTGAAGTAAGTCAGAAAGAGAAAAACAAATATATAATATTGCTTATATGTGGAATCTAGAAAAATGGTACAGATGAACTTATTTGCAAAGCAGAAATAGAGACACAGATGTAGAGAACAAATGTGTGGTTACCAATGGGGGATGGGGAAGTGGGATGAATTAGGAGATTGGGATTGACATATATACACTATTGATACTATGTATAAAATAGATAACTAATGAGAACCTCCTGTATAGCACAGGGAGCTCTACTCAATGCTCTGTGGTCACCTAAACGGGCAGGAAATCCAAAAAAGAGGGGATATAGGTATACATATAGCTGATTCACTTCGCTGTACAGCAGAAACTAACACAACACTGTAAAGCAACTATAGTCCAATAAAAATTAATTTAAAATAAATAAAAAACAAAAACAAATAGAAATGTAAAAAAAAAAAAAAAAAGAGTGACCAGGACATAATGTGTTTGGAAAAGATTTCTCTGCTCTGAGGGCAAAGACGCTGCCTCACAATCACCACTGTATTTCCCAGCGCCTGGAGCAATCCGTACTCCAAAATTATTGGTTCTTGAGTAAATTAGCACTTTAGAAATGGAAGCATCTTGTTTCAGGGCCAGTGTTCACAGCTGGAGGAGAGTGTGCCCAGGGGGCTGGGACTAGCCAACATCACACAAGCAGGGCACGGTCTTTGAGTCGGGACCTGAGTTGACCTTTCAACAGCTACAAATCGGTCATGCTTCCTTCACAAGCCACTGAGAAGGTTGTTACCAGGGAAGGGTTGAGTGGAGTATTTCCTCTAAAAATATACATAAACTGATCTGTTTTCTTGAGACACCTTGGCCAAGAGAAATGCCACTAAATCAGCATCTTGGCCATGAAGGAAAGCAACAGCAAGTCTTTATCCAAATCACAGAGCCACGCGTGATGTACTCCCTGAGGCTGATGCACCAGCTTCAAGGAGGCAAAATGGGATCAATGAATTTCTTTGTTAATCTTGATATCTGCAGGAAGCAAACAAACCAAGCGTTCTGCAAATCACCGGCTTTAATCTTCAGAATTACTTATACTGGGGAGATTTGCACACAGCGGGCAGCATGCATTCTAATTGCTGTTAAGATCATCTGGTGTAATATGTTGGGGAAATGTAGTCGTTGAATCAGTTAAGCATGAACACACATGCTCACAGGCAGAATGTGAGTTTGCCCACAGACACGCTCACCAGAAGTGTTTTAGTCACAGAGACAACATCTCATACAGGCAAAGAGGCTGCCTCTTCCAGACATTCACAGCACTAGGACCCAGTTCAATCTCATAAACAAATGGCCAGACAAACTGTGCACGACCTTTCCTGCTCCTCTCTGCCCGTTCTCTCTCTGAGTTCATTTGCAGTCAAGATGCCATGCTATTTATAACATATATTGTGCTGCAGCCATGAGGATTTGCAACCTGCAGTAGGAGACATTCTATCTACCCCACAGAAGTAAAGGCTCAAATGGAAATTCAAAGTCACGGTTATTTCACGTTGCCAAGTATTACAACCACATACGCCCGCTTCTCCTACTAGATTAAAAACTCCTTGCAGGTAGGTAGCATGTCTTGTTCATTTCTTCATTCCTCAAGCTCTCAGCTCTGTGTCTACCCCATAGTAAATAGGTAATCGCTATTTGTTAAGCTGAATTCTTCCCCAGAATTAAAGTGAGAAGGAACAGAGAAGAACATGAAAAGGGGAAGGGACCTTCAAGGCCATTCTAGGTTAGTGGGTTTTAAGTGCTGAAACTTACCATGAAAGGCACAGTGATAAAGCTTGCTGACTCCCAAATCACAGAGAAAATGCAAGACTCCATTTTTTTTGAATGATAATCCAATCCTGGGTTGATTTCCATTTATATCGCTGAAACCATTTGAGGTCTCCCAGTCAAGTGTGAAATAATTCATTTAGCCCTTGGTGCATAAGAAGAACTTTTTTAAAAATCTGACAAGTTGTCGCTAAGTAAATAATTTACCCATGACGAAGAAAAATGCACAGTGTGGTTACCTGACTATTCTGATTAATGGGAAGCCACTTGGCTAAACCATACACAGGCCAAGTTGCAAAGAACTGAAGGTTGCACCATGTAAAACTGTCATTTCTAGTCGAAACCAGTAATTTCATATGGCTCAACCAAATACAATGAAAACACACACAGTACTAAAGGAAATCTACTGAACACAATTTGACATATTTACTATTTTATAAGGACTCTTAAACTCATTTGTTTAAAACTTATTTCATCTGATCATCCAGATATTAAGATGACCAATTCAGATAAGATGTGATCTCCACCATCACGGCTCATGAGTAAAAAGAAGAAATGTGATTTCCACTTCAGATGAATCACTGAAGCAGGAACCCAGAAGGAAGAGCTAGTCTGTGATGGAAAAGTCATTTTCCAAGTTCCCAGGAACATGTTGTGAAGCATCATTTATAACTCTAAATACAGCTGGCAGACAGGACATGGGAGATTGGCCTGATGTGTTTATAATGACAGACACTGAAAATGCTTTGTTTTTTACTAACTCTCAGATATTAAATAGATTGCCATTTGTTCTCTCTCTTAATAAAAAGGTGTAAAATACGTATATGGAGAGTTTTTTTTAAACTTTCTGATGGCTATAATTCACATAACGAAACAAATGATCCTGACAGAAGTCATTGGTGGCAATAAGTTCTTGTTGAATGAATGTATAAATGAAGGACACAGTGGGGCCCATAAATATTGTGTGAGTTACCCAAAGTCCCCCGAATTCCTGTCCGCAGTGTCATGGCCAACAGTAGCATTTTCTATATCGGACTTTATATTTTTTACCATCTGTATCAGTGACTCCCAAACTTTAAAGACTATAAGAACTGTCTGAGGTATCACTTGAAATACAAATTCCTGGGCCCCAGTTCCAGAGATTCTAATTTAATCAATACAGGGTAGAGCCCAGGAATCTGTAGTTCAACAAGAGCCCCAAGGGATTTTGATGCAGTTGCTCCACTGATGTAGGTAAACATTCCCTTCAGTATAAACTTTGAATCTAGTATCTACAAACATAAAAAAAAAATAGCATAACATAAAAAGTAATAAATAACGGCTAAAATGACAAATAAAATCATAGCATTACTATAAGACAGAGAACCCTCTAAACATCAAATTATCTTTAAGTAGAAAAATAAGAAAGCAGAGGTAGTTATCCTGATATCACAAAAAGTAAAATTCAAGCCAAAAAGTATTAAATGCAACAAATTAAATATGACAAAGAAGGCCATTTTTAATGCTAAATGCCATAATTGACATTGAAGAAATAACAGGTTTTCATATTTATGCACCAAAAAATATAGCAACTATCTTTATGACTCAATAAGGTAGATGCAAGAAGACATAGGGCAGAACCCACAAAAATAGTAGATATTAACACTCTAAGTACAAGCAAATCAAAGAGACATTGAGTAAAAATATAGGCTAAATAACATAATCAATAAGCTAGAACTTATGGATATGCATCAAACTTTACTCTCAGAAAATAGACAATATGCCTTCTTTGCAACCTCAGGGAAAGAGTTATAAGAAACAGTCCCAAAGGAAACATCAGTACATTTCATAAAATAGAAATATTACAAACAACACTCTCTGATCAGAATGCAATAGAATTTTAAATTCTTAATAATTTTTTTAAAAGCCATCCACCTGGAAATTTTTTAAAACTACTAAACAAATCTTGAGACCAGGGTAAATACAAACCAAAACTTTTAAATTTCTAAAATAATGATAATGAAAACACCACACAAAATAATCAGTGGGACACTTTCAAGCAATAAGAAGAATATTCAAAGCCTTAAAAACTTTTAGCAATAAAAATACTTGAATTTCATTACCAGCTCAGAAAGCTAGGAAAAGAACAACAAAGTAAACAGAAAGGAAGTACAAGGAAGGAAATAAAAAATATAAAAGCAGAAGTCAATGAGTTAGAGAATAGGAAAATACAAAATGTAATCAATAAATCAAAATTCTGGTTTTTAAAAAGTAATCATCAAAATAAGCCAACCTTTAGCTAATTTAATTGGGGGAAAAAAGGGAGAAAGCACAAAGATATAAAATAAGAAAAAAGAGAGAAATAACCATTTAAACAACAATTTTTTAAAAGAGAGACTAATTTGCAGATGTCTATAAACAAATTTGAAAGCCTAGATGAAACGGAGACTTCCCTTGGCAGTTTGCCAAGGTTGACTCCATTAGAGACAAAACTTTAACAGACCTATTCCCAGGAGAAATAGAGAAAACTATCAAGAAATTACTGCTTGTTATTGAGCTGCATGACCTGCTTGTAAATATTGGAGATTAATCCTTTGTCAGTTGCTTCATTTGCAAATATCTTCTCCCATTCTGAGGGTTGTCTTTTGGTCTTATTTATGGTTTCCTCTGCTGTGCAAAAGCTTTTAAGTTTCATTAGGTCCCATTTGTTTATTTTTGTTTTTATTTCCATTTCTCTAGGAGGTGGGTCAAAAAGGATCTTGCTGTGATTTATGTCATAGAGTGTTCTGCCTATGTTTTCCTCTAAGAGTTTGATAGTGTCAGGTCCTTAATCCATTTTGAGTAACAACCCAATCCAAAAATGGGCAGAAGACCTAAATAGACATTTCTCCAAAGAAGATATACAGATTGCCAACAAACACATAAAAGAATGCTCAACATCATTAATCATTAGAGAAATGCAAATCAAAACTACAATGAGATATCATCTCACACCAGTCAGAATGGCCATCATCAAAAAATCTAGAAACAATAAATGCTGGAGAGGGTGTGGAGAAAAGGGAACACTCTTGCACTGTTGGTGGGAATGTAAATTGATATATGGAGAACAGTATGGAGGTTCCTTAAAAAACTAAAAACAGAACTACCATACGACCCAGTAATCCCACTACTGGGCATATACCCTGAGAAAACCATAATTCAAAAAGAGTCATGTACCAAAATGTCCATTGCAGCTCTATTTACAATAGCCAGGACATGGAAGCAATCTAAGCGTCCATCATCGGATGAATGGATAAAGAAGATGTGGCACATATATACAATGGAATATTACTCAGCCATAAAAAGAAACGAAATTGAGTTATTTGTAGTGAGGAGGATGGAGTTAGAGTCTGTCACACAGAGTGAAGTAAGTCAGAAAGAGAAAAACAAATACAGTATGCTAACACATATATATGGAATCTAAGAAAAAAAAAAAGGTCATGAAGAACCTAGTGACAAGATGGGAAAAAAGACACAGACCTACTAGAGAATGGACTTGAGGATATGGGAAGGGGGAAGGGTAAGCTGTGACAAAGTGAGAGAGTGGCATGGACATATATACACTACCAAACGTAAAATAGATAGCTAGTGAGAAGCAACCGCATAGCACAGGGAGATCAGCTCGGTGCTTTGTGACCACCTAGAGGGGTGGGATAGGGAGGGTGGGAGGGAGGGAGATGCAAGAGGGAAGAGATATGGGAACATATGTATATGTATATGTATAACTGATTCACTTTGTTATAAAGCAGAAACTAACACACCATTGTAAAGCAATTATACTCCAATAAAGATGTTAAAAAAAAAAAAAGAAATTACTGCTTAAAAACCATCAGGACCAGGGCTTCCCTGGTGGCGCAGGGTTGAGAATCTGCCTGCCAATGCAGGGGACATGGATTCGAGCCCTGGTCTGGGAAGATCCCACATGCCGTGGAGCAACTAGGCCCGTGAGCCACAACTACTGAGCCTGCGCGTCTGGAGCCTGTGCTCCGCAACAAGAGAGGCCACGACAGTGAGAGGCCCGCGCACTGCGATGAAGAGTGGCCCCCACTCGCCACAACTCGAGAAAGCCCTTGCACAGAAACGAAGACCCAACACAGCCAAAAATAATAAATAAATAAATTAATTAATTAATTTTTTAAAAAACCCATCAGGACCAGATGGTTTCACCGGTGAATTCTACCCAACTTTCAAAGAGCAGATAGTCCTAATGCTCCATAGATAGTTCCAGAGTATTGAAAAGGAAAGAAAACTCCTAATTCTTTTTGTAATTTTTGGATATCTAAACTTCTTAAGGACAGTACAAAAAGAGAAAGAATTACAAATATTGATGCAAAATTTCTAAGTAAAATATTAGTGAATATTACATTTAAAAAAAAATACATCATGACCTAGTGGAATTTCTTCCAGGAATGCAAAGTTGCTTCAATATTAGGAAATCCAACAGTCTAATACACAATATTAATAGATATGGGGAGAAAATAATCTATGATTATTTGTATAGATACTGAAAGTACTTTTAAAAACCTTCAAAAAATCAACTCCTCCTAATAAAACTAAAAAAAAAAAAAAAGGAATTCATGGATATTCTTAACATGGTAAAGAACTATACCACAGTTATAAAGCCAGCATTTTAATGGGGAAACACTAGAGGCACTTCTATTAAGGTCTATTACGGTCAGGAACAAGGCATGGGTGCCAACTTGTTCTCCTAATTCAACATTGTACTACAGGAATCAGGAAACATAATCGACTACCAGGCAGACATCACCTTTAACCAAATCATCAACATTAACACCCCCAGGAATGAGACGAATAGATCCCATGTGCGTCCTCATAAGATGCACTGAGATAAACACATCACTTTTGTAGCATTCCTGCACCACAGCATAGCCTGAATCTAATTCCAAAGAAACAGAAAATCCAAGTTGAGAGGCATTTTTCAAAATAACTGGACTGCAGTCTTCAAAACTGTCCCTGTCATGAAAGACAAATAAATACTGAAGGACCATTTCAAAACAAAAAATCATTACAAATGAATGTAATACCTGATCTAGGACTTTCTTCTTCTATAAAGGACTTATTGAGACAGTTGGTGAAATCCGAATAAGGTCCACAGATAGGAGATATGATAATATTATAGCGTACTGTGGTTATGTAAGAAAATGCCCTTGTTCTTAGGATACACACACTATTTAGAGGGAAAGGCGTATCACGTGTGCAACTTACTCTCAAATGGTTCAGAGAAAAATATGTGCATATAGAAAGATATAAATATTGTAAAATGTTGACATTTTTGCAGAATCAGGGTAAAGGGTATGTAGAATTTTTTTTGTACTATTCTTGCAACATTTTTGTAAGTCTGAAGTTATACAGAAACAAAAATTTAAAAATAAACAATAATGATCATAATAACACCCTCCTCTGATTCCCAAAGCCCTCAGCTGCAGCCCGACAACTCTTCTCCCCTTCACGATAAAATTTGTCAAGCCTAGTTAATTTGCTCTCTCCATTTCCTCCCTCACATTCCTTCCTTAACCAACCCCAATCAGGGTTAAACACCTTCCTCAAGATGATCAATGAACTTCCTGTTGCCAAATCCACTGACCACTTCTGGCATCTCAGTACCAGTCACTGCTAGGGACCCCTCCTTCCTTCTAGAAGCACTCTCTTCTATGTCACTGCGTTCTCCCGGATTTCTTCCTTCTTCATTAGCTGTTCCTTCTCCACATCTTTTGCTGAATTCCTCTCCTCTTTCAGGAGTGACATCTAAATTTTGGAGTGACACAGCACTCAATGCTGTGCCCTAGCTGCATCTCTAGCTCTCCTTAATGATCGCAGCCTTGATGGTCGTCTCTATGCTGATGCTCCAAAGGTGTACCTCCAACTCCCACCTCTCTCCTGAGTTCCAGACTCATCCATCAGTCACCTCTTTGACATCTCCAAGTGAATGACCAAAAGTCAAGTCAAACTTAACATGTTCAGTGTAGAATTCTTAAATATCTCCCCAAATCTGTTTGTTTCCCTCAGCCCAATAAATGGCACCACCTCCACCTACACACTTCTATCTGAAAACCTGGAGGTCTTCCTTGATTACCTCCAACAAAAATCTCTCTCTTTCTTTCTCCATCTCACTATGCTCACCCGAATTGGAATCACTATTAACTCGACCTGAACTATCCTCCCAACTGGTCTCCTTGCTTTACTCTTGCTCTCTGCAGCCCATCCTCCAACGGCAAAAAGAATGACCCTTTAAAAATATAAACCAGATCATGACACTTCCCCGTATCAAATCCCCAGTGGCTTCCATTACTATCAACATGAGTTTCCTAGGGCTGTCATAACAAAGTATCACAAATTGGATGGCTTCAAACAGGAGAAATTTATTCTCTCACAGTTTTGGAGGCCAGAAGTCTGAAATCACGGTATTTGGCAAGGCCAGGCTCTGAAGGCTCTAGGGAAGAATCCATCCTTGCCTTTTCATAGCTTCTGGACATTGTTGAGAATCCTTGGCGTTCCCTCTCTTCTAGGTGCATGACTCCAATCTCTGCTTGTGTCTTCCCACAGCCTCCTTCCCTCTGTGTCTCTCCTCTCCTTCTGAGGACACCAGTCATCTTGGATTTAGGGCACATCCTAATCTAGTACGACCTCATTTTAACTAATTTCATTTGCAAAGACCCTATTTCCACATAAGGTCACCTTCTAAGATTCCAGACAGAATTTCAACCCAATATGCCACTTTTAATCCCACTGGAATAAATCCCAAATTCTTTATCATTGCCATGATCCTGCACAATCCGGTTCCTACCTACCTCTCCATCCTCCTTAAATCATTTGCCAGTATATCTTATCAGTTCCTAAATAAAGCCAAGCCCGTTCCAAACCCAGGACCTTTCTGAGAATCGTTCCTTCTGTCAGGAGAGTTTTTCCGCCAGATGTTTGCATCACTGGATTCATCCTCAACTTCTCTACTTCCTCAGTGGACCTTCTTTAAAGTACACCCTCGTTTCCAGCTACTCCACAGATTAGCACCCTGTTTATTTACTTCAACGCACTTATCACAACCTGTAATGATCTCGTGTTTGCTTTTTCCCAGTTTATTACACCTCCCATTACCGTCTCAGCATCCAACGTAGTACCTGTTAGATGGGAGCTATTCAATGAGTATTTGCTGAGTTAATGAATAAATTCAAATGCGTACAGGAACTGCATCATACACATCTGGTAGAACTCCTACAGCATCTGCCCAAGGCTACCTTCATAGCCCTTAAAAATGTGGGTTGAAATCAGCTAACTAATAAATGCCATCCATTTTCTCCATGCCACAATGTGTACTTACACAAGAATTCTCCTCATCAGACTTTGTAAAACAAAAGCAGTGGCTCCAATTCTGCCACCAGTGTTGCAAATAGTAAGAATTACGTATCTAGCATAGCACAGTCCCAGACTCATCAAACTGCCAATTACCAGAAATTGCCTAAGCATTCCCATGTGCAAAGTGGAACTGCATCCGCCATGACGATAAGCCATGGCTGATTTAACTTCTTCAGGGTTATGTTATGAAATAGGACTGTGCTCCTAAAAAATTCATTTGCAGCCATACAACACTGGAGAGTTATGGAGAGCTCAACAGTGTTATAAGGGGTCAAGTATACAGCAAGTGCTGCCCACGGAAGCATATCACATTACTTCATCATCACAACACGTACCATTAAAGGAATTTTCCAGGGATAATAATTTGCAGTACATCTACTCGAAGCAATTTTGTACTTATTTATTCAATTGAATTATTTATGTTATTCATAATGAAATGAAACACAAACAGCATTGGTTCCATCACGTCTTCCTTTGCTTTCATTTGGTTTGCTGCTTATGACTATTTTTATGCAAATGAGGTTATGATAACATTAAACATTTTCTACTGATTTTGCAAGCACAAATATGTTCTCTCCATATGCCACAGTCTCCTTTTTGCTGCATCCATCCTCAAAGTTCTGTTGGCTGATCAGAATTTCTTCTAAATTAACTCTGAGGACATTCCATCTGTAATACTGGTGAGGCTGTCTCCATTTGCAATAGCCGTGTAACACTCTCATTAACACCTGAATTTAGCCCATTTTGCCCATTCCACCAGAAGCCTTATTCATCCCTCCAGTTCTTATGGCGCTGTAAATCTCACCTTGTTCCAAAGCGTTGTGGCACTCCCCTGCTGCCAGTTTGGGGGATGTTTACTTGACTCACAGAGCAAAAACAACGAACTCCACACATAAAAAAGGTGTTGTGATTGCAGAGACATTTGTTCTATTGATTATATTCAGGGCTGAGAAACAAATGTTTTCAGGAAAGTATTTCAAATAAGTATCCACTGGACCCACCAGAGTGGAATTAGGCAGGTTGCCTAAGAGGGACCCTCGTAGGCTAGCTTGGGCTTTCTTGCAGGGGTGTGTGTGTGTGTGTGTGTCTGTGTGTGTGTGAGTTTGTTTTATCTCAAAGTGCACTGATAGAGTGAGAGACACAGTAACTGGGCAGACAGGAAAATCCTCTAGAAACATACACATTGCAGGTTCAAAGTCTGGGGTGCCCAGTAACAGCCATCACGGGAACTTCTGAGAATGACACGAGGTGAGCTATTCTCCTACAGTTCTCCAGCGCCAACAATCCTCGCATAAAGTAATCAAAGGGTTATAGAAGCAAGAACCACCGCTGCTGTAAATCCCAACATTGGTTTGATTCAAGGTTATAAATCAAGAATTCCATTTCCCATAGTCACATCTAC
Source organism: Balaenoptera musculus (assembly GCF_009873245.2). Lineage (NCBI taxonomy): Eukaryota > Metazoa > Chordata > Mammalia > Artiodactyla > Balaenopteridae > Balaenoptera > Balaenoptera musculus. The sequence goes on from NC_045799.1 coordinate 74,707,517, forward strand.
ATCTGGGGAAAGTGAATCTGGAATTCAATGACCCTGCGGGTTGTAAACAGACCACAGAGCAGATCCATTTACGTAGACAGGATAAGGTTCACATTGGTTTCTACCCACTGATTCCAAGTTCCCCATGCAAGAAACTGAAGCTTGTCCAGAAAGCTCTCTAGAACAGAAATAAAGGGGAATCTTTTCTGCAGCCTCACTTTAATGCATTTAGATGCTAATCTTTTCAGGGCCCAATAAAAGATTAAATTAACTTTGCCAATTCATAAGCTTGGGGACAGCCAGGCCGGCACTACCTCCGGGAGATGTGGGAATCCTTTCTTCAAAATTAGCTAAGTCTTTGACCCCCATCATATTAATGACACCCCTCGTAGTGCAAATAGTATCTCCGCTTCATATGTATTTTTCTACTCTATCTCTACGTTTGAAACACTGCCAAGAGTTGCAACCATTTTATGGGGTATAATGAATTTCTAAAAGGAAAATCATTCAAAATGAGGCTGATTTCTATTCATTTTCATTCACTAAGTAAACAGATGCACTCAAGGATATGGGATGGAAAGAAACAAGCCAGAGAGAGGGAACGGACACAAGGTAAATCAACAAGGAACAGGAACTTCTCAAGCATGGGAACCCCTGCCCTGTTCCGTCCCTCATTTTCTCTTCCATCTGCCTCCACAGAATCTCAGAAAATGGTAGGGCCCTAGGATGCTCCAAATTTAAAAATAAGAATCACTCAGGGATCTTGTGAAATAGTGTAGATTTACCAGTCTACTAGCTCTGTAGCTGGGCCAAGACTTGACATTTTTAACCAGCAGCCTTGGTGATTCAAATGCAAAGACCACACTTCCTGAAACATGAAGGCCCACAGGTTCTCAATGTTTTGAGACACTGGGGTTACCTGGAGATCCCATTAACAAGAAATTAATACTGATGCTTGAGCCCCACTCCCAGGGATTCTGATTTAATTACAGTAGGCCCTCCGTACCCATGGGTTCTGCATCCATGCATACACTCTGGGGTGAAGTCTGGGCTCCCAAAGTTAAAAGCTTCCCAGGTGATGTCAATGCCCAGTGAAGGCTGAGAACCTATGTCAGGCTTTCCCAAGAACCACCTGTGTGGAGAGACCAGGGGTCTTTAAGCAAGTAGGGTTGCAGGTGCTATACAAGCTTCCACATGTCACTCTTGCAACTTCTGACACTTTTACCCCAAGAACATTCCAGACCCCTGTCTGAATCACCATATTTATTCTAAGATTTCCATCTTTGCATAACAGGCAGGAAATGATGAAAATGGAGTCATTTGATGCCCAGACCCCAGCACAACCTGGAGGACGAGGCAGGCCTTCCTCTGCCCTCTCTCAGCTGCACCCCCTACTCCCCACCCCTACCCCTCAGCAAAGGGTGGCTTCTGAGACCCCGTCAAGCTCCACACTGGAGCAGCTTTACAGAAAGTCTCAGAAATCAAAACTCCACTGAGAACAAAGGCTTTCTACAGCCAAGGCCACAGCTGAACGATGCCCACTCTTTCAAAACTCTCCTTACTACCTTAGAGGTTCTCCACAGAGGGAATTAATTCATAGAAAGCAGCCAGGACTTCAGACCAGGAACACCCCATACGGCCCAGCAACCTACATTTTTAAACAAGTTCCTGAGATCTCCCTTTGAGAAACACTTTAAAATGTGGTTTTTAAAATATTCAGCTCTTTTCATCAAAAAGACGATTTTAATAGGTGGGAAAAGTTATCATTTCGATTTGTGAAAAAGTAAGAACACACATTACACTGTGTTTTGGGTCTGACGACTATGGATTACGGCAGAATAGAAGCAGGGGACAGCTGTCCCATCCCACCAGCCTTTACAGAGTCTCCTGTGCCCTCAGAACACCCGGCTGGACTTCCTCAATATGGAAGCTGTGGTGAATCCCAAAGGTGAGTCTCCTGATCTGTCCTGGAAGAGCCTTAGGGAGCGAACGTTCCTTCCCAGGCGCTCACCACAGCCTGGTGCCTGTCTCAGGCCGGTCCCATGAATTCTGTGCCGACCTGGGGACAAGGGGATGCCCATTACCTTAGACTTGAGTCTTCCATATTGGAGTGAGGCACACAGTTGTATCCACATTTCATTCGGGTAGATACTTTCCTGAAGACTCTGTCATTAAATCTTGCACGGTATTTTAAGGATAAGGGGTATATACGGTAAAGGAGCTTTTAAAAAATAATCACAGCTAACATTTATTGATCAGATATCATTAATTCATGAGAAGGTCTCAGAGTAATGCCTAGTATATTAGTCTCTGCGGGTCACATGGAATAATCGATTTACTCTTCACAACGATTCTATGAAGTCGATATCACCGTTTCACATATGAGGAAACTGAGGCACAGAAAGGTTAAATAACTTGCCCATGGTTGCAGAGCTTGTAAGAGGCAAAGCTGGGATTATAACTCAGTCATATTTCCAAGTCTGTGCACTTGACCTCCATGAAAAATTCTCTTATTAAGGCTTTTAAGTGACCCAGACATGCTTTTCATACCCAGGGAACCCACGAAAGTGGGATGAACATTCACCTACAAATACTTCAGGAATTATCACCCTCACATATTGAAAGAGAGGGCACCCCACCCCCGACCCCATGTGGATTTCCCATCACTCTCCCACCCCCATGCCAGGTGAGGATCAGCCCTAAGCAAAGAAGTTCTCCCTGGTTATGCCTCTAGGTGAAATCAACTTTATGGTAAGACATTTCCTGAACCTAATAATATTACAGTATTTATTTTTACTGAGCTTTACCCACCCCCAAAAATACCGTATCTTTTAAAGAGCATTTCAACTATATTACACTATATACTAGGAGGTCTTAATGGGCAAGGGTTAATCAAATTCAGGATACTGCCCCTTTGGTAGTGGAATTTGGGTAGAGTTGGAAGGGGTAAAAGGGAACAAGAGAAGAAAGCGTAGGAAGTAAACACACACAAGTACACAAACATGCATGCACACACAAAAACACTTGCATATGCATGTACACAAACACATAGGCATGCATTCATGCACATAGACTCACTTCCCCAAAGGAACTGTCCCGTCTCTAAGACTCAAAATTTTTTTGCCTTCTAATGATACCAGCGTGGAGTAGAAAGTTCCATCCCACAGATATAGACAGGTAGGCAGAGGCAACTATGTGTGCGGATATGTGCACAGGCCTCAAAGACACCCACGCAGCCGGGTTCGAATCTGGTTCCCTCACTGCCTGACTGTGTGACCTCAGGCAGGTTGGTTCACCCCTCCAAATGCCCTTCCCTCATTTATAAAACAAAGACGGTCACAGCTACTTCGGAGAGTGGTTAAATTTAAAAGAGATCAATAAAACATGCAGCACAGTGACAAAAACATAAAAGGCAGTCAATAAAAGGGAATAATTATTGTGGTTAGTGGTTCAAAGACATTCCTAATCAGGCAACTACTTATTATTTCAACCAACAAGGATTTGTTGGATGGCTACCCTCTGTGCCCACATCTGTAAAAGAGAAAGTTTAACATAGGATTCCTGACCTTCTTTAAGTGCTTTCACTCTAGTTGAAGACCAACCTTTAAGACGCAGGATACCCATCATCAGAAGAATGACTCAGAAAAAAAAAAAAAGGTCAGTCACAGCTATAATTGTCAAATGTGTCCTTTTCACAGGGGATGGAAAACTTGAGTTGGGTCTTGACCAATGAGTAGATGCATTCCACTAAATGACAACACCGTAACTCACATACACACAGACTCAAAGTACCCACTGGACTTGGATGATTGCAAATCTCCGCAGTCGGGCCAGACATCATTCCTGACCTCCAAACGCAAATATACAATCGTCCGCTAGATGTGACGTGAAGATGGTCCACAGACATCTCACACCACATGTGTCCAAAGCAGACATTGTTGGACTACAACTTAGAATTGGTGGCACTAAAGAAAAGAGGAGTCTTTGTGAGTGAAGCAAAATGAATTCCAAAGAAACCTGACATCTGGATTTATAAGCAGGAGGCCAAAGGAGAAAGTGAAGATAACAGCAGTAGAAACTGCCCATAAATTACCTACATGGTCTGGGAGGAGAAAGCAAGCCGTAAAATGTACGCAGGGATCTCAGGTGTGGCTTTAACAAGCTCAGACAGATTTCTGTGCTGCTAGGTGGCCCCTCCCCCATATTACGAGATAAGTGGGCAGGCAGATAATTAATATGCCACAACATGATATAGAATGGGATATGTCGGCAAGGGAAAGGAGTGGCGGTTAATAAAGCCTTGTCTGGCTTCTGGTGTCTGCAAACACCACCTCCTCGTTGGCACACACATAATCAAATAATGAATAAAGCCAGACAGATTCATCTCATGGTTCCCTCAAGAAAGCCATAACTATGGGGAACCCTGGACAAGCTGCATTGCTACCCCCTTGCCCCCACCTCCCTGCAAAACATGAACCTCCCTGCAGGATTCTCTCTCCCGGTTAATGAAATCACTTCCACTCTGTCTCCCAAGCTAGAAACTTCTGATTGCACCCAATTCCCCCAGATCCAATGGACTGACTCATCTCACTGATTCTTAGAAAGTTTTTCTTGAATCGAGCCCTTCCACTACATCCCTGCTCAGTCCTTGGTTCTTTACAGAGAAATCACTTCCGTGAAAGGAATAGGATAATTATAAAACACTCACTGTATTATCAAGTCTTTCTCTTCTGTCAAGCAATGCCTAGCAAACGGTTGGCGCTCAACAGGTGTTGAGTGGGAAAAGAAGAGATTTTATTTAGCCATCCTGCTCCCAGCCTCCAATGCCTCTAACCTTTCTCCACATTTTTGTCACAGTTATACATTATTTTTTTAAAGAAATTACCACAAAAATACCATCTTGCCTCAAGTCCTTCATTGGTATCCAATGACAACGACAAACATCCCCACCTAACACAGTGGTGGCACATAAGGTGCTTTACAACCTGCCTCCCCCTTTCCCTCCAGCCTCTTCTTCCAAGATTCACTCTGGAGACCCTATGACTCAACCCAAAGTTTCTGTGCTGTTCCCCCAGCCCTGAAATCCAAGAACTTTCCCAGTCCTCTTGTACATGCTGTTCACTCTCTCCAATGTTCTGTCTTCACCATTAAGATCAAGGGCACCTCTGCACTGCCCTCTGACTCTCCCAGAAGTGCACATCCCCTTATCTGAGTTTCTAAGGTCCTCTGAACACAAGTCAAAGGATTGCAAAGCCCCACCTGCCTCTCCCACTTGCTTTGATTTCTTAGGGGGCCAAGATGTGCCTTGTTCCTCACCATGCCTTTAGCACAGTGTCTGGCAGACTGGGGACTTCAGTCAAAAATCATTTTCCATGATTTAAAAAAAAAAAAAAGAAAGGAAAGAGAAGAAAATGAAAAAAAAAAACAGACCAAAGAAATAGCACAGAGTCTAGAAAATAAGCCCACTTATGTATAAAAAGTACAAAATGTATTCCATTTAACAGCTCCAAATAAGAGAAAGAGAAGCGTTATTCCCAAAATCATTTTGAAAAAGCTGCTTTGAAAAAAAAAAAAAAAAAAAAAAGTACAGACATTTGAAACAAAAGATACGTATCTTGTACCATATTCCAAAATAAGCTCCGGATGGATGGAGGAGTGAAACATAGAGCCATGGAAAAGGAACACAAAACAGCGTAGGATATTTATAAGTACTCTTTCTCTGCTTTAAAGCAGTGAAGAAATGAAGATGGAAAGATTGACAGTTGGGGGTTCATACACATTTAAAATATCTGTCCAGGGGAAGAAAAACAAAAAAAATCACAGAATTAAAATAAAACAGAAAACATTTTGGAATCCATTTGCATGAAATGTGACCAACAAATGGTTAATCCCACTATTACCACCCCCAAATTCATTCATATTTATAAGAGAAACAACTCTGTCAAGAGTAGTGTAATAATAAACCAATGAGAGTTAAAGCAACTTGAGGTTCTGTATAAAATTGCAATGAAATTAGCCAATTTCAGTTCTCTAAACTCAAGAGAGCTTTTGGGCAGTGTCACAAGCAAGATCTTGCCTGTGGGGGGATAATTTCTCCTGGGCTTGGGCTGCATGGGGAGGAAAGAAAGTGCTCTGGCCCCAGACAGCTGCCTCCCTTCCTATCCCCTGGGCTCAAATATCAGAGGAGCAGCTTCTACAGGCAAGGCCCTTGCCCTTCTTTGGCGGCAAGGATGAATTTGCAATTAACCAAGGTTAATTTGGTACCTTTGGCTGTGGAGCCCAGAATTTATAACGCTACCTCTGGTTACCACGTATGACCTGTGGGCAAACTCTCAAGTTCATCTTTAATTTCACCTTCAAATTCATCCTCCATATTGCTGCCAGAAAAATCTAAAAAGGCAGAGGCGGTCACATCATTCAATCCAGCTCTCGAACTCTTTCTTCTATTATACTTTCACCCTTCTACCTTGCACTTAATTTTTTGGTGTAGATTTACATTTATGGCGTAATTAAACTTTTATTTTATTAAAACAAAACATATACAGTCTTATCCCATTTCTGTACTCTCAATGTTTCTAAATAACAATCATTATGCTGCAATTCCTGATGTTTAAATTTTAGATATTTTCAATTGATTTTCTGTTTCTGACCATAAAGATTTAATATTCTTATACTACCCACACCTCACATACACATTTTGCCTCTTCTTTCTTCCAACAGAGTTATACCATAATTTGTGGTTTAACACCTATTCAATATTTGTATGATTATATTGTTCACAGCTCAGCCACAGAATATATGGAATGGCAATTCCTTTCTTGAGGAACTTTTGGTTTTTTTCTGTGCTAATAATTGCTTTCCTTTTTCACAAGCTTTGTGTGTGTGTGTGTGTGTGTGCCCATCACTAATTCAGTTCCAAACTTTCTGAAAGAATGGTAAAAATTTTTTTTGTTTGCAAAGACAACAAAAGCAAAAATAAATAAGGGGGACTAAATTCGTTTCTTCACAGCAAAGAAAACCATCAACAAAATGAAGAGACGACCTACTGAATGGGAGAAAGTATTTGCAAATCATAAATCTGATGAGAGATTAATATCTAAAATATATAATGAATTAATATAACTCAACAGCAAAAAACCCCCATACAATCTGATTTAAAAATGGGCAGAGGATCTGAATAGATACTTTCCCAAAGAAGATATACAGATGGGCAACAGGTACATGAAAAGATGCTCAACATGACTAATCATCAGGCAAATGTAAATAAAAAACAATGAGAGGGACTTCCCTGGTGGCGCAGTGGTTAAGAATCCGCCCGCCCATGCAGGGGACACGGGTTCGAGCCCTGCTCTGGGAAGATCGCACATGCTGTGGAGCATGTGAGCCCATGCGCCACAACTACTGAGCCCGTGCGCTCCACAACAAGAGAAGCCACCGCAATGAGAAGCCCGCGCACCGCAACGAAGAGCAGCCCCTGCTCGCCGCAACTAGAGAAAGCCCACGTGCAGCAATGAAGACCCAATGCAGCCAAAAAAAAAAAAAAAAAGAGATATCACCTCACATCTGTTAGAATGGCTATTAACAAAAAGACTAGAAAAAACAAGTGTTGGCGAGGATGTGGAGAAAAGGGAGCCCTTTTGCACTGTTGCTAGATATGTAAATTGGTGCAGCCACTATGGAAATCAATGTGGAGGTTTCTCAAAAAATTAAAAATAGAACTACCATATGATCTAGCAATTCCACTTCTGGGTATTTATATAAAAAACAACAAAAACACTAATTCACAAAGATATATTCACCCTCCCCATGTTCACTGCAGCATTATTTACAATAGGCACAATATGGAAACAAACTAAGTGTACACAAATGGATGAATGGATAAAGGGAATGTGATGCATATAGATATGAGTCAGCCATAAAAAGAATGAAATCTTGCCAATTGCAATGACATGAATAGACTTTGAGGGCATTATGCTAAGTGAAGGAAGTCAGAGAAACAAATACTGTAAGATCTCACTTATACGCAGACTCTTAAAAAACAAACAAACAAACCCAAATTCATTGACAGAACAGATCACAGTTGCCAGAGGTGAGGAGGGGGTGGGGATGGATGAAGTGAGTCAACAGGTACAAACTCCGGTTATAAAATAAGTCATGAGGATGTATTGTACAGCACAGTGGCTATATAACCTGGTATTGGTTTCAGGTATATAACATAATGATTTGATATTTGTATATATTTTGAAGTGATCACCACAATAATTTATTTATCTAACCTTTCATTGAACTATTTATTTCTGTCTTATTCTTAACTTCCAAGATCTCTTGTTCATTCTCTGATTATCACTTTAACATAGCACTTGATTCTTATTTTGTGAATAAAACAAAACATTCCATGAACTAAGACATTAATTATAGTTTTAAAGCATGTCTGTTTCCTCCAAATGCCTTTTCTATTGTTCTTCTTCTTGTTGCTAAGGCCCTTTATAATAGAGATTCTCTTGAAATGTCTAGGGATCCTGGTTCTCCTTTCTTATTTTAGAGTAAGACAGCTCTGTGTAGATGGATGAGCCTTACTAATGTTTAATGAGTAGAACCCAGACACTTCGGGGATGCGGGGGACCTATCAGATCTACTGGCATTTCTCTTAGGTTGGATGGCTTCCTTAGAGTGGATTCTTCCAAATCTGGACTACAGGAGTGTGAAAGCTTGGAGAGGTAATGAGGCCAAGGGTGTCCCCACTTAGTACACAGCCCTATCCTCTGTCATCTTATGAACTAAAGCCCAGAGTTCACCTTCTCCAGGGAATAAACCTCCCATGTTCCAGCAGGTAGGGAAGGGCAGTCTCTGGCTCTGTAAAGTTGAAGAAAGGATCTGGGGACACAGCTATAATCCTTCTATTCAAATCTACCTCCCAGCCATCAGAGGTACCCAGAACCTCCAATTCCTGAGTCTCTGGGGTTCTGAGGTGTGACTAGGCTATAGTCTTCTTGTCCTTCCCACCACTTCCCATCATATGTAGAAGGTTGGGTCTCAGCCTCATCCAGTTTGCTATGTCAGTTACCATTCATCCATCCTCTTTCCATCTTCCAAAACTCTGTGGGTGTTTCTTCCCTGCTGTGGGAGCCTAACCTGTTTTTGTCCCTTATAGGCTGTCATCCCCTGTAGTCCTTTACTATCATCTTAGTAAAGTTTCCGGAGGGACGAAATCTAAGTGGTGCATTCCAGTGGTCCCCAAACTTTTTGGCACCAGGGACCGGTTTCCTGGAAGACAATTTTTCCATGGGCGTGGGGTTGGGGGGGAAGGAGATGGTTCAGGCAGTAATGCGAGTGATGGGAAGCGGCAGATGAAGCTTCACTCACTCGTCCACCGCTCACCTCCTGCTGTGCGGCCAGGTTCCTAACAGGCCACAGACCGGTACTGGTCCGCGGCCCGGGGGTTGGGGACCCCTGGTATGTTCAAGCCACCATGCTACACTATAGAGCACTAGAGAGCTGTGTATTCCTCCCTGGGCGTGCCATGTTTTTATCTGCATCCCCAGCTCTGCTCTTGCTATTGCCCTTCCTACTTGTCTTTACCTGTCTCCTCTCTTTAATTTTCTAACCCTTAATGGGCCTTCAAGATTAAGCTTATGCATCATCTCAAGCAGGAAGCCTTCCCAGATCCTCCCTGTACATACTGTGTATGTCTCTGGCCTGACATACCCACATAGACCACAATGTGCTGAATTGATCTGCTTGCACATCTGTCTCCCTCCTTAGACAAGAAGTATGTAGGCAAGGACTATCTTATCCAATGTTCTGCCTCTAGTGTGGGGAAAACCATCTGGTACATAGTATGTGCTCACTGATATTGTTCAACTGACCCACTTCCACTAAGCTCCATGTTGGAAGGATCTTCATTCTCACAGGACTACAAAAATTACAGCTCTGTTTATTTGCCAACATCCAAATAAGAAAGGCTAATCAGAGAGCACCAGGAAATGAAAACAGCCAGATGTTTTTGAGAGCAAAAGTCCAGGAACACAAAATAGCTTCCAACAGGGGTGATGTATGTTTTCCTAGTGATTCAAAATGAATATATGCTTATTAGGCAGACAGAGAGATTTAACAGGTTTCTCAGCTAATGCTGCAATTTTAAATCCATTTAAGATAATTTTCTTTATCTTGAATCTATTTTTCTCAGTAACCAGGATACTTAACTGATTTGTACAAAATCCATTTGAAAAAGAAATAATCTACTCTAAGCAAGGGCACATTGCAAATGAAAGAAAGAGAGACACCACAAATCTAACAGAAGATGAAACATCTCTTTGACAAGCCAAGGAGGACTACTGCCTAGAAAATAGGATGTTTTCCCCCAGCATCTTGATTTTCCCACCAATCTCTCTTCTCTCTTTCACAAGGAGAAAACAAATAATTCTTAAATCTGAGAGCACAGAACAAAGGCCTCTCATAAACCAACCAAGACGCAAACAAACTGTTTCAAAGGTAAGAATCTCAAACAAAAATTGTAAGTTGAAACAATCACAGGATGTACTCTTTCACCTACCAGCTGGGAAAAGCATTATTTAAATACTAGTACCCAGTTTGGGAAGGGTCTAGTAAAATTCCAATAGGAGCAGAAATTTCTATAAACTTTCTGGAGGAAAATATCACTATATGTATCTAGAGCCTCCAAAAGTATTCCTACAATGTGATCTAAGGATTACACCTTTAGAAGTGTGGATTAAGAAAGTAAATATCAAATCAATATACATAAAGATTTGAGTGGGGAGATATTCATCAAAGTGTTATTTAGAATAATGAAAAATTGGAAATAATCTAAATTTCTAACAATGAAAATAATGATAATCACTAATAACACCAGAAAATGCTCATGAAATAATAAATGAAAAAAAGGATAAATGAAACACATCATATGCTCATAATCTGTATAGAAAATAGACTCAAAGACAAAATACTAGTATTTTACCAGCATTACCACCTGTAGGTAATGAGATCATGTTGATTTTTAAATTTTTACTTAAAAATTTTTTGTATCACGGACCTTTCTCTATGCTTCTGTATTATTATCTCTATGCTTCTGTATTATTTTATAAAAATCAAAAATTCTTATTTAGCTCTATTTATTTTCATAATCAATAGTACTATTTATTGATTATGGAGGAGACAAGATAAAAGCCCCTCCACTAGTTACAAGTCACACAAGAAAATGTCACAAACATGGGTCTACGCCCAACCATCTGATAAAGCAAGCTCCTCTGAATGACTGAATCAGAACTTACTTGGTGGGACGATAATCCGGAATGGAACGATCCAGTGAAATTTTTTCACTGAGGTAGGAATTGTAGCCATACTTCTCATGGGGTCCCTTGGCTTTCTCTTCTTCAGCCGGGGAAAGGGTAGCAGGAAGGCCCCCTTTGCCCCGCCCACCATAACCTTCAATGAGTCCAAGGGATTTCGATAAACCTAGAAAAAGGAGGGGGAGAAAAAGAATTATTTGAAAACCACCATACCGGGATGTGCCACTCAGGCTCAGATATAGCTTCAGTGGAAATTTTAACATTACCTGTCACAGAAAAAATTATGTTCTCAATTTATTGATATCGGAATATGCCCTGAACACATTTCAATTGAGAGGAAGGTCAGAGCAACTGTGAGATGTGGGGTTAAGGCTGGTCACCCATGAAGAGCCTCCCTCTCCCTCCTTTTGGGAACTGGGGTGGATGGTGGGGGCGGTCTATAAAAGGGAGAGACTGCCAAAAGCAGGGGACATGTGGACCAAGAAAGACACACAAAATGGGACAGAACTGGGGCTGTCATCCCTGCCTGATTTCCTTTCTTCATGATCAATTACCACAAGGTTAGATATTCCAGGAGATGCCCAGTACAACACAGAAAAGGCAGTAATAGACTGCAGGTGTTTTTGCTTCATTTGAACAGAGAATAATATACAGATTGATTTTATCATGAGTTTAAAGTGTGTAGCCATCTGCCACCATTCTATACCTAATGGTTTTATTTAAATCTCATTTAAATGGCAAAAGGAAATACAAAATGTTTGAGAATAAATCACAGAGAAGAAAAACCCATAAGGGTGATAATAGTGCCAAGTAGAGTAGAAGGCCTCTGTAACAAGCCTCATTGAGCAATTGCACGTTCCCAGGATGGTGGCAGCTTTATACCTATTGTTCCATTAAACGATAAACAGCTTGATGGGTAATTTTTAAATGCTACAGTTATGGGAGGTTTTACTTCTCGGCTTGAAAACTTTTGCTGTTAAGGGCTCTCATTCTCTTTTGCTATTTCAAATGCTCAAGCTACCCTGTTCACCCTCAGGCGTGTGCACACACACACACCCCACTTCCTGCCACTGGCAGGAAGACCATGGACCAGAGATGTAAAAAGCATCCTCAGCTTTCACGGCGGGCACACCACAAAGCCTAGGAGGACCATAACCTCCCAGGAAGGCATCCTCAAGTAAGTCAAAGGCCAGTAAATCTGCTCCAGTCACAGGATGGTCCTCCACCCCATAATGGCAAGACCTGTATTCCCTTTCCTGCTTCTCTGAAAATAAAAATTTATTTTCTGTGATACAAAATCAAAAAGGAAAGGTTCAGCAAGCATCTCAGGATTGGTCTCAAGTGAACATCATTTTTCTACCTGAGAATCATTTCCACCGTCCATGGTGTTCTTCAGGAACCCTGACATCTTTTCTGCCCCCCACCAGCCCAACAGAGGAACCATCAACTGAGAACTGGATTACTCCAACACTTCCTGGTCACAGGAAGTGACCTGCTTCCTGGTCTTTAATCTCTCGTGCCACATCACCATGCACCAACCATTCCAATAACATCACCTTCACTGTGCTCCAAAATCTGTAAGGACTCATCCCAGGTCAAGTACAGACACCTGTGTTGGATTTTAAAATCACTCCCGATAGGACATTACTAGTGGGAATGCACAATGGTGCAGCTACTTTGGAAAATACTTTGGCAGTTCTTCAAAATGCTAAGCGTAGTTTTACCATGTGATCCAGCAGTTCCATTTTTTACCCTAGAGAAATGAAAAGATATGCCCACTTGAAAACTTGTACACAAATGTTCATAGAAGCATTATTCATATTAGCTGTGTCTATCAACTGATAAGTGAATAAAACAAAATGTGGTACACCCACACAATGTGATATTATTTGGCAATAAAAAACTATCTTTTTAAAAAAGTACAGATCTTCCTCAGCTTACAAAAGAGTTACATCCCAATAAACCCATCATAAGTTGAAAATATCATAAGTTGAAAATGCATTTAAAACATCTAACCTGGACTTCCCCGGTGGTGCAGTGGTTAAGAATCCGCCTGCCAACGCAGGGGACACGGGTTCCAGCCCTGGTCCGGGAAGATCCCACATGCCGCGGAGCAACTAAGCCTGTGCACCACAACTACTGAGCCTGCGCTCTGGAGCCCACACGCCACAACTACTGGGTCCGCGTGCCACAACTACTGAAGCCTGCGCGCCTAGAGCCCGTGCTCCGCAACAAGAGAAGCCACCGCAGTGAGAAGTCCGCGCACCGCGACGTAGAGTAGCCCCCGCTCACCGCAACTAGAGAAAGCCCGCGCGCAGCAACGAAGACCCAACACAGCCAAAAATAAATAAATTAATTAATTAATTAAAAAAAAAAAAAAAAAAAACACATCTAACCTACCAAACATCATAGCTTAGCCTAGCCTCCCTTAAACGTGCTCAGAACACTTACCTACAGTTGGGCAAACTCATTCTAACACAAAGCATGTTTTATAATAAAGAGTGTTGAATATCTCATGTAATTTATTGAATACTGTACTGAAAGTGTAAAACAGAATGGTTGCATGGGTACAAAATGGTTGTAAATGTGTTGGTTGTTTACCTTCAAGTTACATGACTGACTGGGTGCTGTGGTTCGCTGCCACTGCCCAGAATCATAAGACAGTACCGTCCTGCATATTGCTGCCCCAGGAAAAGATCAAAATTCAAAGTATGGTTTCTATTGAATGCTAATCACTTTTGTACCATCATAAAGTCAAAAAAATCATAAATCGAACCACTGTAAGTCAGAGACTGTCTGCAGTGATATATACAACATGAGTGAACCTTGAAAACATGCCGAGTAAATAATGCTGGACAGGAAAGACCACATACTGTATGGTTCTGTTTACCTGAAATGCACAGAATAGGCACATCTATAGAGATAGAAAGTAGATCTGTATCTGCTTAGGGTGGTGGGTATTTGGGGAGGGAATGGGGAGTGACTGCTAATGTGTATCGAGTGTCTTTTTGGGTGACGGAAATGTTCTAGAAATAGAGTGTGGTGATGTTTGCACAACTTTGTGAATATACTAAAAACCACTAAATTGTACACTTTCAGTGGATGAATGATATCATGTGAAAAAAATCTCAATAAAGCTATTTTTAAAAACCCACTTATGATAGACAATTCTATTTCCAGCAAGATGGAAGTCTAAAACAACAGGAAAACTTTCCAATAAACTACCTAGAAATTCTGAATGAAAACTTTTTTAATATTGCAAAAGCATAGCTGAGCTTGCAAGAAGTTAAAGGAAACGCCCAGAGGTAAGTTATAATCAGAGTTGAGACTCTATCTGCTGGAATGGGGTGAAGGATGCATTGCTCATTAACTAAAGGCTGGCATTTTGGAGCTCAAATGTGCACAGGATACGAGACCTTTTGTATGCCTTAAATGTTTCATAATTTCTAATTAGGAAGGTACTGAGCTGATCAGTGGCCCCCTGTCTACTCTGAACCTATGAGTATGACTTTATTTGGAAATCGGGGTTTTGCATATGTAATCAAATTAATATAACTGGTGTACTCATATGAGAAAAATTTAGAGATAGAAACACAAGATACACAGAGGGAAGAAGGTCATCTGACAACAGATACTGAAGGATACAGCTGCAAGCCAAGCAATGCCCAGGATTGCTAACAACTCCCAGAAGCTAGGAAGAGGAAAGGGAGGATTACTTCCTAGACCCTTCAGAGAAAGCATGGCTTGGCCAACATCTTGATTTCAGAATTCTAGCCTCCAACTGTGAGAGAAAAAATTTCTGTTGTTTTAAGCCATCAAGATTATGGTAATTGGTTACAGTAACTACACAAAATGAATACAATCAATATCAAAAAAACAGAGTGGAATTGGATAAAGAAAATATAGACCATGACAATACTAACCAAAAGAAAGCTGGAATCGCTCTATAAACATCAGATAAAAACAGACTTCAGGGCAAACAGCCTTATGGGGATGAAAAAGGTCGTTACATAATGATAAAAGTAACAATCCACTGGAAGCTCTTAGGAATTACAAACTACCAAGCACCTAACAACATAGGTTCAAATTACATAAAGCAAAAATGGACCACATTACAAGAAGAAATTAACAAATCCACAATCATAGTGGGAAATATTAACACATCTCTCAGTACTGAACACATAAGGACAAAAATTTAGCAAAGATACGGTAGAACTGAACAACAAAATTAAGATGTTTGATCTAATGGACGTTGCACCTGACTTTCTAATAATCGTATATTCTCTACAACAGTATATGGAACTTTTAAACAATCGACAGGCCACAAACAAGTCTCAACCTAGCTTACAGATCATCTTTGAACATAAAGCAATAAAAAACAGAAGCCAACAATAAAAATACCACAAAGGATTCACACATTTGGGCAGTTTTAAAAGACTTCTAAAACAAATGTGGGTCAAATAATTAATCATATTGCCATTAGAAGTTACATGAAACTAACAGAACATGAAACAGTACATCTCAAAACTTGTAGGATCATGCTAATGCAATACTTGGAAGTAACTATATAAATGCATATATTAAGGGGGGGAAAGGAAGAACTGATAATTAATAAGGTAAGCATCTAACCCAAGGAATTAGAAAAAAGAGAGAGGAAGCCCAAAGAAAGCAATAATAAACAAAAGAACAAAAACTAATGACACAAAAGAAAGACATCAAGGAAGAAAGGAGTAACAGGGAGGGATGGAGAGAGAGAGGAAGGAATGAAGGGAGGGAGGGAGGGAGGAAAGAGAAACTAAAGAGAAACTAAAGAGAAACAGGGAGGGAGGAGAGAGAGAGAGAAACTAAAAGAAAATAAGATGGGTGGGAGGAAATAACCTCAGCAAGACTGGGGATAAAAAGAGAGAGAGAGAGAGAGAGAGAAGGTACATGGTCCCTTCAGGGAGGACTTATCTATTCATCACAGTAAACACAGTGCCTAGGTCCCCCACTATTTTGGAGGGTTCAGGAAGATGTTTAAATTTCTTTTAAATCAGAAAGACACAGTTATCAAATAAAATTTTTAATACTCTTTTTTAAATTGTTGTTTTATTGTTTTTCTGTGAAGGCCAAAGTGCTTAGGGCCCACAAAATTCATTATGCAGCCTTGGTTCCCTTGAGGTTACATTTTATCTGTAAGTGACAAGGTACCTAAAGCATGGAGAAGGAAAGTAACATGATCTGAGGCACAATTTACAATTTTTGCCTAGAAGGTAGATAGCACAAGGACAGACCCCAGGCACTAAGAGTAAGGCCAACTACCATTTACTGAGCATCTGTTGTGTGCTGGGAAGCACCCGGCTAAGTGCTTTACATATATTCTATCACTGTTTCATCTAATCTTTTGAAAACCTCATGAGGAAGGTATGACAATGATCTCTATTTGACAAATGAGGACACTGAATCTGAGAACGTGGTAACTTTGTTAAGGTTCTGCAGCTGTTAAAGGAAGATGAGACCTGAGTTCTGGATATAGTTAGAGATACAAGGGAGGATAAAACCTGGTCTCTGTGACAGATAAGGGGACTAGTTCTGGAGCTGTTGCAGCAGCCCAGACCAGGATAGAAGGGGCATCATGTTAAGGTATGAGTGGTGGTGATCAAAAAGAGAGGAGAGATTTGAGAAACATTTAAGAGATATCATCACAAGGCAGGAGACAGACATGGGTTAGGGTGAGAGAGAAGGAAGAAGTGAGTGAGCTTGGGGTTTCCAGCGAGAGGACTGAGTGGCAATATCACTCACAAAACAGGGCACACAGAAGAAAGTTTGAGAAGATGCATTCTAGTCTCTACATGTGGTATATGGAGCACTCATGGGACGTTCAGATAGGATCATATATTCAGTGGGGAGCTGAAACACTTGGGCATGGAAGTTCAGAAGGTAGAGGAGGCCCAAAACATGAACCCTGGCAGCTATCAGTTTGGAGGGGGCCACAGCCATTGTAAGGAGTGGGAGGGCCAAGATGTTGAGTGGCAAGAACAAAGACAGACAATGCTCAGGAAGTGTTCTCTGACCACACGCCCTCTTATGCTTCCACCATACCTACCGTAGGAGTTGCATACTTTAGGACTTACTACCTCTGTACTCTGCATGTATGTTCTCTCATTGAAGCTTCATTTGAAGCTCAAGACTTCAAGGAAGGAAGACTTAAAAGGATGGAGAAACATCTCAATACCAACCAAGTGCTTAAACTTTCTGCTGTCTTCATAAATCCACTTGACCACTCTCTCTCCACCCACTGTTGACTGTTGTTTAGGCTTTAAAAATTTTAAATGCTTTTGTATCCATTTTTCTCTTAGGCAGGCAGGGTAGATATTACCATGATCACTTTAGAGATGAAAAAATGGAGGCTTAGAAGGATTAATTATTTGACCATCCAAAAGTAATGGAGACAGAATAAGACATTCCACCCAGCTCCCAACATATACACAAATACTCTGCCCAGGAAATTTTGTAGGAAGGAAGAATCCAGTGTTCAAAATACAATGAAGAATTGGTAAATAAATGGTAATAGACTCATTAAAAAGGAATACTATACAGCAATGAGAATGAATGACTTGCAGATAAACAGATAAATCTCATAGACTTCATGTAAAGAGCGAGCATCAAAACTGCATAGAATTGAGGGGCGCCTTCAAGATGGCAGACGAGTAAGATGTGGAGATCACCTTCCTCCCCACAAATACATCAAAACTACATCTACATGTGGAACAACTCCTACAGAACACCTACTGAATGCTGGAAGAAGACCTCAGACTTCCCAAAAGGCAAACAACTCCCCACGTACCTGGGTAGGGCAAAAGAAAAAAGGAAAAACAGAGAAAAAAGAATAGGGACAGGACCTGCACCTCTGGGACGGAGCTGTGAAGGAGGAAAAGTTTCCACACACTAGGAAGCCCCTTCACTGGCAGAGACGGGGGTGGCGGGGGGGAAGCTTCGGAGCCACGGAGGAGAGCGCAGCCACAGGGGTGCAGAGGGCAAAGCGGAGAGATTCCCGCACAGAGGATCAGTGCCGACCAGCACTCACCAGCCCGAGAGGCTTGTCTGCTCACCCGCCGGGACGGGCGGGGGCTGGGAGCTGAGGCTCGGGCTTCGATCAGATCCCAGGGAGAGGACTGGGGTTGGCGGCGTTAACACAGCCTGAAGGGGCTAGTGCGCCACAGCTAGCCGGGAGGGAGTCCGGGAAAAGGTCTGGAACTGCCGAAGAGGCAAGAGACCATTGTTTCGGGGTGCGCGAGGAGAGGAGATTCAGAGCACCGCCTAAACGAGCTCCAGAGACAGGGGCGAGCCGCGGCGATCAGCGCGGACCCCAGAGACGGGCATGAGACGCTAAGGCTGCTGCTGCCACCACCGAGAAGCCTGTGTGCGAGCACAGGTCACTCTCCGCGCCGCCCCTCCCGGGAGCCGGTGCAGCTCGCCACTGCCAGGGTCCCGTGATCCAGGGACAACTTCCCCGGGAGAACGCACAGCGCACCTCAGGCTGGTGCAACGTCACACTGGCCTCTGCCGCCGCAGGCTCGCCCCGCATCCGTGCCCCTCCCTCCCCCCCCACCCCCGGCCTGAGTGAGCCAGAGCCCCCTAATCAGCCACTCCTTTAACCCCGTCCTGTGTGAGCTAAGAACAGACGCCCTCAGGTGACCTACACGCAGAGGCGGGTCCAAATCCAAAGCTGAACCCCGGGAGCTGTGCGAACAAAGAAGAGAAATGGAAATCTCTCCCAGCAGCTTCAGGAGCAGCGGATTAAATCTCCACAATCAACCTGATGTGCCTGCATCTGTGGAAGACCTGAAGAGACAACGAATCATCACACATTGAGGCGGTGGACTTTGGGAGCAACTGTAGATTTGGGGTTTGCTGTATGCGACTGACTGGTTTCTGGTTTTATGTTTATTTTAGTTTAGTATTTAGAGCTTATTACCCCTAGTAGATTTGTTTATTGATTTGGTTGCTCTCTTCCTTTTATATATATATATACATTTTTTTTTCCTTTTTCTCTTTTTGTGAGTGTGTATGTGTATGCTTCTTAGTGTGATTTTGTCTGTATAGCTTTGCTTTTGCCATTTGTCCTAGGGTTCTATCTGGGTTTTTGTTGTTGTTTTTTTTTTAGTATAGTTTTTAGTGCTTGTTATCATTTGTGGATTTGTTTTTGGTTTGGTTGCTCTTTCTTTCTCTCTTTCTTTCTTTTTATTACTTTTTAATTTTTTTATTTTTAGTAACTTTTTTCTATTTTAATAACTTTATTATTTTTTTTTCTTTTGTTCGTTCTTTTTTTTTCCTCCATTTTCTTCTGAGCCATGTGGCTGACAGGGCTTTGGTGCTCTGGCCGGGTGTCAGGCCTGAGCCTCTGAGGTGGGAGAGCTGAGTTCAGGACATTGGTCCACCAGAGACCTCCTGGCCTCACGTAACATCAAACGGTGAAAGCTCTCCCAGAGATTTCCAACTCAATGCTAAGACCCAGCTCCACTCAATGACCAGCAAGCTACAGTGCTGGACACCCTATCCCAAACAACTAGCAAGACAGGAACACAACCTCGCCCATTAGCAGAGAGGCTGCCTAAAATCATAAGGTCACAGACACCCCAAAACACACCACCAGACGTGGTCCTGCCCACCAGAAAGACAAGATCCAGCCTCATCCACCAGAACACAGGCACTAGTCCCCTTCACCAGGAAGCCTACACAACCCACTGAACCAACCTTAGCCACTGGGGGCAGACACCAAAAACAACGGGAACAACTGGAGGCAGCTTGCGAAAAGGAGACCTCAAACACAGTAAGTTAAGCAAAATGAGAAGACAGAGAAACACACAGCAGATGAAGGAGCAAGGTAAAAACCCACCAGACCAAAGAAATGAAGAGGAAATAGGCAGTCTACCTGAAAAAGAATTCAGAATAATGATAGTAAAGATGATCCAAAATCTTGGAAATAGAATGGAGACAATACAAGAAACGTTTAACAAAGACCTAGAAGAACTAAAGAGCAAACAAACGATGAACAACACAATAAATGAAATTAAAAATTCTCTAGAAGGAATCAGTAGCAGAATAATTGAGGCAGAAGAACGGATAAGTGACCTGGAAGATAAAATAGTGGAAATAACTACTGTAGAGCAGAATAAAGAAAAAAGAATGAAAAGAATTGAGGACAGTCTCAGAGACCTCTGGGACAACATTAAACGCACCAACATTCGAATTATAAGGGTCCCAGCTGTAGAAGAGAAAGAAAAAGGGACTGAGAAAATATTTGAAGAGATTACAGTTGAAGACTTCCCTAATATGGGAAAGGAAATAGTCAATCAACCTAGGGGCAGGACAGGAATAAAGATGCAGATATAGAAAATGGATTTGAGGACACGGGGAGGGGGAAGGGTAAGCTGGGATGAAGTGAGAGAGTGGCATGGATTTATATATACTATCAAATGTAAAATAGATAGCTAGTGGGAAGCAGCCGCATAGCACAGGGAGATCAGCTCAGTGCTTTGTGACCACCTAGAGGGGTGGGACAGGGAGGGTGGGAGGGAGACGCAAGAGGGAGGGGATATGGAGATATATGTATATGCATAGTTGATTCACTTTGTTACACAGTAGAAACTAACACATCATTGTAAAGCAATTATACTCCAATAAAGATGTTTTAAAAATGCATAGAATTCCATTTATACAAAGTTTCAAAAAGTAATCAAAATATAGTTTAGAAATAAAAATCTATGTACTGAAACTATAAACAGCAGTAAAAAAGAGCGTGGATTATGACGGGAGAAGGACACCCAAAGGACCTCAAGATCCTGGTAACGCTCCATTGTAAAGCTGGGAGGGAGACACGGCTAGTATTCATTATATAATTATTACCTGACACATATGTGATATATATGATGTGTGAAATATTACATAATTTTAGAAGATGATAAAGAGACTACTGACAGTGGGTTTTTCTCCTCGTTTTGTCTGCTTTTGGTCATTCACCCTGGGTTTCCCTTTTCCCTCCCCAATATTTGCAGCCTCTTCTCGAAAGCCAGAAACTCACCCTTCTGCGGTTTTCTTGCCAGCATGGAGCCCAAGGGTCAAGAAGAGAGACTGCCCAAATGGAGCAGGATTGACCTTCAACTTAACTCAGCAGCTTCGGTGGAAAACATCTGATTCTTCCTCTTATTTCATCTGTGCACACCTTGTTCTCCCCTTGACGATACAGCATTTCTTTTGTCCAGTCTAAATAGATAGCTTCCAATCCCAGGTCATTAAATGCCACCTCGGAGCTAAAATGCATCTCAGCTGTGTTTGCCCAGCATGCTCTCATGGGCAGCCTTTCCAATGCAGGCAGAGGAGCCACGGAGGGAATTTATTACCAAATGGCATAGGAATTAAGTCTAGGAATGCAGGCTAATCCTACCAAGGACACATGGGGAATGCCACCTCCCAAGTGAGATTTTTTTTCCCTTTCTGTGGCATTATTTCTTCCATCATGAAAGGCACCCACTTAGCAGCCTCAAAAAAGATCATTCCTCAGAGTGCAATGTGACAACTATGAATTATATATTTTGTGGTCCATGTGTTCCCATTTTCCTCCCAATTGAATCTGCCAGAAAGGTTCAACAAAGCAGCAAAAATTTTCACTTGCATTTTAATGTGCTTACTTAGCAGGTCCCAGAAACTGTTGGCAACAATAAATAAAAGTTCAAGTTCACCAACAAGACTCAAGTTGGTCCTTACTTAGCTGGGAAAAGATGCCATTGGGACAAGTTGGGATGACTCCATGCACCCAGGGAACCTTCTTTTCTGAAAGTGCCCTTTGCTTTTTGGCCAGAAGCAACTGTAGCCGCTGCAGACTGATATGAACATGTAGGCATGGAAGTTGCAATTGGCAAAGAGAAGAAGGAGGGAAAGAGGGAAGAGAATGGGGTGGCTGCTTGGCCCCAGGCCTGAGAGGACTCAGCATTGCTTTCTTCTCCCTCAAGAGGCGCTGCCTCTTGAGTTACTGTAGCTGAAGACTGCAGAGCCAAGGCATGCTATTGGCAAGAAGTTGAAGGTAAGGAAGAAGGAAGAACAAATTGAGGTCAGCCATCCCATAGCACCTTTACTGAATATTCTTCATGTCTCTCTCCACCCTTTTTCTCTGCTTCATGCCCCAGGAGACAGACCTATCTAGACAGCATCAAGGGTTCCCCTGCCTTCTGGCTTTGGGTTGGGCTCAACCAACAGGAGCTGCCTTGAGGAGACTGATAGACAAGAAGAGAGAGAGGTTGGGGTATTTATCCCCCAGCTCCCTCCCGACCAGGTGCGGTTTGGTAGAGGCTGCATTCTACTATGGCACAGTTGTGTTCAGGCAGGTATCTCCTAGGGTTAGCCTAGGCTTAGAGCTAATCCCGTGTTCTGTTAACCTCTCCCTCTTCCTGCCCCTTTAGGTGTTGGCATGGCAACTGCTTCCTCCTCTGTTCCTAGCCTTGGAGTAATTCACCATGCCTGGTCATTCCTTGCTGATTTCCCTTAACTCTGCCCAAACCTTTGTAGATGTTTTGCTAAAATCCCTTTAATCACCCCTTCTGAGTGTGCCATTTGTTTCCTGCTGGGATCCTGACAGATACAGCATCTTACCTGTCCCGTAGGAAGGCTTCTCCCAGGGTTCCACGTCTAGGTACTTAATGGCAGGGATGTGGTCACCCCAGTGCCTGACCCATAGAAAGGTCTTAAAAACGGTTGAGTATATATGGATGAGTAGGGATGAGATCTGAAGATTGAACTTGGAGCCATCTATTATAAAGTGATGTTGAGAAAGAAAATTAAATACCCATGAGAAAAACATCTACTAGGAGAAGAGAAGAGGGATTACCACTACATATTATAGTACATGTATATTCATAAAGAAAAAGAGAGTCCACACTGATGAATGCCACAGGGAAATCAAGCCTGAAAAGGGCCATTTGCTTTGGCAGTGAAAAGGGCCCTGGTGACCTTGGAGATGGCCATGCCAGTGACATTAGGTGCTTCCAGGGCAGTGTTTTGTATTCTGGCTATAACCAACCACAGTATCAAATGTAAAAAAAATTCTATTTGTAAAAGCAACAACTATGACAGTACACTTAGACATAACTTTAACCAATAGGAGGAAAATTATAAAATTTTACTAAATGGATAAAATGAGACATATATAAACTGGCAGAGGGAGACATGTTTCTTAATTAGAAGATGGAATGTTACGAAGATACAATTATTTCTTTTTAATGTACAGGCTTAATGTAATTCCAAATGGAATTTTTTTTCTGAAACATAACAAAAGGTTCTAAAATTAACCTAGAAGAACACAGAGGTGATAAAACTTAGATATTTTTCTAAAAGAAGAAAACTGAGGGGGGGGCCCTATCTGATATTAAGAAATAAAGCAATACTAATTAAAGTGCTATGGTTAGGGAGGGTGGGAGGGAGGGAGACGCAAGAGGGAAGAGATATGGGGACATATGTATATATATAACTGATTCACTTTGTTATAAAGCAGAAACTAACACATCATTGTAAAGCAATTATACTCCAATAAAGATGCTGAAAAAGGGCTTCCCTGGTGGTGCAGTGGTTGAGAGTCTGCCTGCCAATGCAGGGGACACGGGTTCGAGCCCTGATCTGGGAAGATCCCACATGCCGCGGAGCAACTGGGCCCGTGAGCCACAATTACTGAGCCTGCGCGTCTGGAGCCTGTGCTCCGCAACAAGAGAGGCCGCGATAGTGAGAGGCCCGCGCACCGCGATGAAGAGTGGCCCCCACTTGCCACAATTAGAGAAAGCCCTCACACAGAAACGAAGACCCACCCAACACAGCCATAAATAAATAAATAAATACTTTAAAAAAAAAAAGTGCTATGGTGACTGGGAGGAAATTTTACATAGATGCAGAGAGGTTAGAGCATAGATGCTCTAAACTATACATTCTTTTCTCAGATAGCCACCCAATTTTCCAAATATTAATTAATAAAAATAACCTCCACCTCTGAAATTTTAGAAATTCCCTTCTAGTACAGTTGAGTCAACACCGAATTTCTGCAGGACACCTCATGTGGATGAGGGAGCAGCTTCATCTATCTTACACTGAGCCCAGGAGTCCCGAGGTGTCCTGGTTTGATAATCGCTCAGCAAGAATAAATCACTCTGCCCACTTCTGTCTTCGGTTTGGCCCAAGCTACAAAGGCTCCATAGTGGCAGCAAAAATAAAGAGCCAAGGTTGTAAATCAGCTCCCAGCTACCTTCCCACCTCCCTGCATGCAACTAAGGACATAATTTTCTCCAGGGTTACAGTTTAAACTGATGAGTTTACAGATAACCAGCATTATTCTTTCAGAAACCGGGACGCAACTCACAACAGATGCACAAACTCCAGCATAGAGACAGAAACAAAATGCAGTCTGGTGCCTTGTCAACTCATAAAGCTCCTCATCATCTTGGCAGCCACAGCCTAGTGTGGGGGAAACCACACCCACCAACACAGACACACACAACACACACACACAGCCAAAGAGCCCAGCATGTCGCGTGGCCTTCTTCCATTGGGAAAGCGTGTGTTGGGGGGTCTCTACAGAGGCCCCAACACCTCCTGAAAGTCACAGAGTCCCAGGGAGATCCCACACGATGTTAAAGCATTTGGCAGCTGATAAAACTTACAGACACTCAGGAAGTCACAGCCATAAGCTTAATAGTGAGCAGTAATTCCAGGCTTATTCCCGGAATTCCATGTACACCTGGGAGAGTGAGGGGGCCTTCCCAAGGAAGCCAGCATGATCACAGAGACAGAGAGGAATGTGTGAAGAAGAGCCAGGAAAGGATTTAACCTATCAGCTAGGAAAACACACTGAAAAGCTGTAATTATTAAGATAGTGAGTACATACATACAATGGAATATTACTCAGCCATTTAAAAAAGAACGAAATAATGCCATTTGCAGCGACATGGATGGACCTAGAGATTGTCATACTGAGTGAAGTAAGTTAGACAGAGACAAATATCATATGATATCGCATGATATGTGGAATCTAAAAAACTGGTACAAATGAACTTATTTACAAAACAGAAATAGAATCCCAGATGTAGAAAACAAACTTATGGTTACCAAGGGGGAAAGTGGGGCAGGGATAAATTAGGAGATTGGGACTGACATATACCCACTACTATATATAAAAGAGATAACTAATAAGAACCTGCTGTATAGCACCGGGAACTCTATTCAATACTCTGTAATGACCTATGTGGGAATAGAATCTAAAAACACAGTAGATATATGTACATGTATAACTGATTCACTTTGCTGTACACTTGAAACTAACACAACATTGTAAATCTACTATACTCCAAAAAAAATTACTTTAAAACAAGATAGTGAGATAATGAAACAAGAAATGACAGGTGGATCAATGGAACAGAAAAGCTTGTCCGGAAACACTGCCAAAAGAGAGAGTGGAAGCACCATTTTTGGATACAAATGTTAGTTTTACTGACAAATGTTCATTAGATACAAAGCATTATACTAAGCACTTTATTACATATATATATAATATTAATGTTAAACATACGTGCTAACTATATAAATTGTGCTATATATAATATATATTCACTTTATCTATCTAACTATAATATTTCAAATTCATTACTCAAATGACCCCTGGTGCTAGTTCTCACACCTTTGGACTCTGTTCCTCCCCTCCATCCCTTCTGCCGCCACCCAGATTCAAATACAAGTCATCTCTTCCTTGAGTTATTGTGGTCAACTCCTAACACTGCGTCTTGCAAAGTGAGCTTTCTAACATGCACATCTGACCCCTAAGCTTAAAATTCATTAGTGCATTCCTGCTGCCTAAAAAAATCCAAAAATTGTCATGTAATAGACAAAGCCACTCACTCAGGCTGACTCCCTGCCCAGTCTCATCCTCCACCTCCCTCTGTTGCATCCTTTTAGCTACCCCACCCTCTTCTGATGTTTCTAAGCAGCCACTGCCTCTCAGCGCCTCTGCCAGTCATCTTTGCTACTCAACACAACACTGCAAATCCTGAGCACTACCCAACCCACCCAACCCAGAAAGTCAGATGCTGCTCCTTGGTAGAAATCTCAACCACAGCCTTGCTTCTATCCTATTATGGGTGTCCTTGACTGTTCACTCACAAGGACACAGGCTTCTTGCAAACAGGATGACATCTCTGTGTCTTACAGATAGCCTTGCTCATAGTAAGCACCTCATACATGTTGTACACATGAAGGAATGGATGAATGAGCAACACGAGTGAATAAATGAATGAGTAAGTGCACGGTAAGATGGGCTGACCAAATATACTACCACGTGCTAGTGTTGATACAGAAATTTCCTGGAGACATGTCAGAAATGGGTAAACACTGCTTCATGAACTCATGTCAAATCACTATTGATTCCCCAGTTCATATATTAGTATGATGATCTTGACTTTTGTTGACATCTGCATTATTATGCTGATGTTGACATTTTCTGCCCTGTATCCTCAGTGCTTCCCAGACATGATGTCCACAGGTTACATTAGTCTTAATATCTTCAATGAAGGCATAAGAGTTCAAGTACATCAGTTGCTTCCTGGTGGAAGAGAACTGAGTAAATCATTCTCTAAGTCTAAGGCAAATAGTACACTTGCGCTCCGATTCACAATCTTGAGTTGGAAGGAAAGAGAGATCAACTCCCCCAGCACCCTGTCCCCATCAAGTGCAGCAATTCCAGAGACATGGCCACCCAGCTTGTACTGTGTTCCTCCAGGAATAATGAACTCACCACCTTGCAGGGCAGGGTATTCCTGGTTTACAGCTCAACTAGATAAAATTTCAAAAATGTTTAACTTGGAGTTCCAGTTCAAGATGGCAACATAGGAAGATCCTGAGCTCACCTCCTCCCATGGACACACTGAGTCTACAGCTACATATGGAACAATTTCCTCTTTAAAAAACCTGAAAGCTGGCTGAATAACAACTACACATCGGGCAAACAAGGAGGAAACCACACTGAAGCAGGTAGGAGAGGCTGGCACACCATAAACCCCATCCCTGGCACAGTGACCCACAATCAGGAGGGAGCTCAAAACCCAGAGCTTCTCCCTGAGGAACAAAGGGTTCGAACCCCACATCAGGCATCCCAACCTTTAAGACACATACTTGAAAGAGGAGCCCTCAAACATCTAACTTTGAAAACCAACAGGGCTCGCGTCCTGAAACCCACAAAACTGAAGCAATCCGAGAATCCGCTCGCAAAGGCTCATGAGCTCAGACTCGCCCATCCCAGGGACCAGCGAAGAGGCAGCTGATGGATCGCACCTAGACCTGAAGTGAAGGAGGCTCAACCGTTTATGCGAAAGCGTTGGTTTGAGGGGTAGGCGTCTAGTTTAATACACATCTAGGAGGTTGTTAGAACACTCTCCAGGGACTGAGACTGGAGGCTCCATCTTTGTACCCTCCCTCTGCTCTAGAGCACCAGTATTTACCAGAAGAGTGCTTTTACCTACATCTGGTGCCCCGATTTTTGTGGCTGCCATCTAGGGGATGTCACTTGATCGGCTGGCTCTGGAGGTCAGTGGGGCTTATGCTTATGGGTCCTCCAGAGCTGTAAACAATGAAGAAAGAGCTCTTAAACAGCTACCACCCCATGGGTGCAGTAATAGGCAACAGACCCAAGCAATCAGTCTCTCCACGAAGGAGGCCTATTAGCTAATTATCATGACTGTGGCCTAGGGGAAGGGTTCTAATTAAACATGCGTCTAAGGGCTGGTTGTAATCCCTTCTAGAGACTTCAGAGGGCAGCTATCTTCATACTCATCCTCTGCTGTGCTCTAGAGTGCCAGTGTTTCCTGAAGGGGAGTTTTACAAGCCTCTGGTTCCCTGGTTTCTATATCTGGTGCCCTAGTTTTTGCAGTTGCCACCCAGGGGGTATCCCATGAGTGCCTGCCTTTGGTGGCAGGGGGCAAGGGGTATTGCATTACTGAGTCCCACAGACTATGGAATCAGAGAGAAGGTTCTTGGCAGGCTACCATCCCAGGCCACTGTACAGACAGCAGACTGAGGCACACCCCCCAGTATTTCTGAGAAGGAGTCTGCTTTGCCGGTCCTGGAGCTTCAACCCGAGGGGCAGGCTTCAGGATTGCACACCTTTAGTGGCCTAGGGAGGTGGTCTCAAGGAATGTAGGCTGTGGACGCCATCTTGGTGCTCTCCCTCTGCCTTGCTGGCTGAAAGCTGGCTGAATAACAGCTGGCTTTAGCCAGCTCCCCGGTATCACCCAGAAGAGAGCTTATACACTCATCTGGAGCCCCAGTTTTTGTAACTGCCACCAGGGGACACCTCCAGACCACCTGGCTCTGGTGGCTATCAGGGTTTATGCTTTCAGTCCCACAGGACTGTATATATTTGCATACTTTTAAAAGCTGATCCCTGAGGATCTGGCTTCTAGTCAGTCTGAACCTAGGTACTGAGGTGCTCCCCTTTGGGACACTGACAGGTCTTGGTGCATCCTCTATTACTGGGAGCTATTAAAAATATAACAGGCTGCTTGGACAAGCACAGAGGTTTAAGAGATAAGAGCTTAGGCAGGGCTGAATGACAAGGTTCATCTCCTACACAAGACCACGCCTTCAAGACTGGGAGAGGTGGTTGTTTCATTTACTGTATAGAAACCTACACAGAGAGTCAAGCAAAATGAAGAAACACAAGAATACACTTCAAATGAAAGAACAAGATAAAACCTCAGAAGAAACCTTAATGAAATGGAAATAAGTAATTTACCTGATAAAGGGTTCAAAGTGATGGTCATAAAGAAGGTCACCAAACTGGGGAGAAGAATGAATGAACACAATGAGAACTAAAGCAAAGAGATGGAAAATATAAGAAAGTGCCAAAGAGAAGTCACAGAGCTGAAGAATAAAATAACTGAACTGAAAAATACACTAGAGGGATTCCACAACAGACAACATGAAGCAGAAGAAAGGATTAGTCAACTCAAAGACAAGGTAGTGGAATGTGGAACTCAATCAGAGAAGCAAAAAGAAAAGAAAAAAAAAGGAAAAAGAAAAAAAGTGAAGACAGCTTAAGGAACTTATGGGACAACATGAAAAGAACTAACATTTGCATTATAAAACTCCCAGAAGAAGAGAGAGAGAAAGGGGCAGAAATCTTACTTGAAGAAATGATAGCCAAAAACTTCCCTTGTCTGGAGAAGGAAACTGACATCGAGATCCAGGAACACCAGAGAGTTCCAAATAAGAGGAACCCAAAAAGACCCACACCAAAAAACATTATAATTAAAATGTCAAAAGTTAAAGACAAGGAGAGAATATTAAAAGTAGCTTTTTAAGTGCTACTTTTTATGTACAAGAGAACCCCCATAAGACTATCAGCAGATTTTTCAGAAGAAACTTTGCAGTCCAGAAAGGAGTGGCATGATACATTCAAGGTGCTGCAAGAACAAACTTCCAACCACAATACTCTTCCCAGCAAAGTTATCGTTCAGAAGTGAAGGAGAGATAAAGAGTTTTCCAGACCAGCAAAAGCTAAAAGAGTTCATCACCACTAAACTGGCCTCACAAGAAATGTTAAAGGGACTTCTTTAAGTTGAAAAAAAAGGTCATTAGTTAATAACAAGAATACTTATGAAAAAATAAATCTCACTGGAAAGGTAAATATATAGTAAAAGTAGTGGATTAATTACATAAAATTAGTATGAAAGTTAAAAGAAAAAAGAACTAAACATAACTATATTACAATAATTATTAAGAGATATACAAGATAAAAAGATGTAAAGTGTGACATCAAAAATATAAAACGTGGTGGGGAGACAGTAATAATGTTGATCTTTACAATGGGATCAAACGTAAGTTATCAACTTAAAATAGACTATTATAGACATAAATTGCTATATGTAAGCTTCACAGTATCACAAAGCAAAAAACTATAGTAACTAGACAAAAGATAAAGGAATATAAGCATACCACTACAGAAAGTCACCAAACCACAAAGGAAGAGAGTAACATTTCAAACTATATTACAAAGATATAGTAATTAAAACTGTATGGTATTAGCATAAAAACCAACACACAGACACACAGACCAATGAAACAGAACAGAGAGCCCAGAAATAAACCCACACATACATGGTCAATTAATTTATGACAAAGAAGCCAAGAATATACAATGGGGAAAGGACAGTCTTTTCAATAAATGGTTTTGGGAAAATTGGACAGCCACATGCAAAAAATAATTAATTAATTAATTAAAAAACAAACTGGACCACTATCTTACACCATACACAAAAATTAACTCAAAATGGATTAAAGACTTGAATATAAGATCTGAAACCATAAAACTCCTAGAAGAAAACATAGCCAGTGACATCCTTGACATAGGTCTTAATGATTTTTTTAATCTGACACCAAAAGCAAAAGCAACAAAAGCAAAAATAACAAGTAGGACTACATCAAACTAAAAAGCTTCTATACGGAAAAGGAAACCATCAACAAAATGAAGGACAACCTACCGAATGAGAAGAAATATTTGCAAATCATGTATCAAATAAGGGGCTAATATCCAGAATATATAAAGAACTCATATAACTCAGTAGCTAAGAAAACAAACAACCTGATTTTAAAAATGAGCAGAGGATTCAAATATATCAATATATTTTTCCAAAGAGGACATTCAGATGGCCAACAGATACATGAAAAGATGTTCTACATCATTTGTCATCAGGGAAATGCAAATCAAAACCACAATGAGATATCACCTCACACCTGTTATAATGGCTGTTATCAAAAAGACTAGAAATAACAAGTGTTGGCAATGATGTGGAGAAAAGGGAACCCATGTTCAGTGTTGGTGGGAATGTAAATTGGTGCAGCCAACTACAGAAAATAGTATGGGAATTCCTCCAAATAATTAAAAATAGAACTACCATATGATTTGGCAATTCCATTTCTGGGTATCTATCCGAAGAAAATGAATACCTTGAAAAGATAACTGCACCCTCATGTTCATTGCAGCATTATTTCCAATAGCCAAGATATGGAAACAATGTTAAGTGTCCATCAATGAATGAATGGATAAAGAAACTGTGAGATAGATAGATAGATAGATAGAAAGATAGATAGATAGATA
This sequence comes from Balaenoptera musculus, assembly GCF_009873245.2. Lineage (NCBI taxonomy): Eukaryota > Metazoa > Chordata > Mammalia > Artiodactyla > Balaenopteridae > Balaenoptera > Balaenoptera musculus. The sequence goes on from NC_045799.1 coordinate 74,738,963, forward strand.
GGTATAAATACAATGGGATATTAGCCATAACAAAAAGAATGAAATCTTGCCATTTACGACAACACGTATGGACCTTGAGGGCATTATGATAAGTGAAATAAGTCTGACGGAGAATGACAAATACCGTATGATCTCTCTTATATGTGAAACCTAAACATATATCCATACATGCATACATACATACCAAGCTCATAGATACAGAGAACAGTCTGGTGGTTGCCAGAGACAAAGGGTAGGGGGTGGGAAAAATAAGTAAACTGTTTTTGTTTTTGTCTTCTGGTTTAAATCAATTGAATTTTTTTTTAAATGTGTAGTTTGGTTTCTTCTACCCAGCGGTCTTATTTATCTCTTCTACGTCTATCATGCAAATAATTACACTTCCATGTAGTTTTCAAATATTTCAAGACATTATCATGATCTGTCCTCATTTTTTCTTTTTTCCAGACTAAACATATCTATCCCTTCAATCATCTTTATAAGACCATGTTTTCAAATTTTCCCTGATGTCTTAGTCTGTTCGAGCTACTATAACAAAATAGTAAAGATCAAGTGGCTTAAACAACAGACATTTACTTATCAGAATTCTGGAGGCTGGGAAGTTCAAGATTAAGGTACCAGCAGACTGGGTTCTCGGTCAGGGCCTGCAAACAGCCACCTCCTTGCTGTGTCCTCACATGATGGAGAAGGAGCAAACTGTGTTTGTCTTCTCCTCTTCCTATAGGTTATTAATTCCATCATGGGGACCCAACCCATGATCCCATCTAATCCTATTTAATTCCAAAAGCCCACCTCCTAATACCGTCACAGGGGGGTTAGGGCCACAACATATGAACTGGGCAGGGCGGGGGGAACACAAACATTCAGTCCATAACAGATGGCCATCCACTGCTGGATTCTGTCCTAGAAGACAAAACAATGACTAATAAGTCTCTGGACATGTGCTCCCCACCCCCGGAGCCAGAATCCTGGAAGTACATTTCTGCCCATTAACTGAACTGCTCATGCAGCCTTTGCAGTTCCAAGAGATATGAATCACTGTTATGTGCTTGAAGTCCTTTTGCAACAAGCTGTCTATAAATTTTCAAACTGCAGTTTTATTCAAAATGACATGTCTTACACACATTATGAACTTTAGACTTCCTGGCATATTTCTACAAAGATTATTTAATTTGATCCTAAGAATAACCCCATCCACATTCAGCACACAAGAAAAGGAAGGCCCAAGGAGGATGAAGAATGTTCTTTAGGTCACAGAAGATAGTCAGTGGTGGATCTAGAACCTAGGTCTCTTTATATCAGGCTGCCAAGCTGCCTTAACAAAATGCACTCTCAGATTTCATGCAACTGTGATGAAAGGGATGAAAAAGCCGTGAATCCCATTCTCAGTGCAAAGCAAACATTGGCATAAGCATCTCCCTGTGTGTACAGGTGATAAACACATGTCTGTGGCCTGGCCCAAGCTCCGGTAGATTCATATGCCTGAGGGTGTAGGTGAAAAGAATACTTCTAACAAAATAAAGAAAAGAAGAGTTTGGCAATTGTCAGGATTGCTTGGAGCAGATAGATGAAAGACGCTGGCTGCACAGGTTAATTGTGTCACTTAGCCTCACATCACTTGCAAAACCACACAAAGGAAAATAAAGCTGACCGAGGGCTGGGTAGGAAATATGCTGAATGGAAGAAAGCCCTCTGCCACAACCTAAGAAATCTGCTGGCGTCAAATGCACACAAGACACTGCAGACCAGGCCACGTGCCACATTCACTCAGCACCTGCCGGTCCTGATGGTTTTCAGAGGAAACTCCTTTCCTCCCTTCTCATGCCGCAAGCCTGCCTAGGATTTTATTCCTAGTGAGAGGGGTAAAGAGGAGAGAGAGAGAGGGCAGTGAACATTAGCAACACTAACCTTCACCAAATTCGGCAAAAAGCATATAATCTTTTAATATCGTACGTGTAGATCCACAGATTTTGAGTGACAACTGTGGTCACATCATAGAAGGTAAATTATGAATTCAGAGGAGGGATAACGAAGAGTAAGACAAACAAAATGAACCACCCTAGGGAAATGTTTCTACTTCCTTCACCCCACCAAAATCATCAGTATCACCTTCCTTCAACACACATACACACACACACACACACACAGAACCATCACCACCACCATCACCATCACCACCATCACCACCACCATCACCATCACCACCACCACCATCCCTAATTAATTATTAGAACTTGAAAACAAAATACCTATTCTCAAAGAGCTATTCAGAAGCACCACAAATTTAAAAAACACACATCCAGTTCCTAGCAAAAGACCCTACTGACAAGATTTCATTTACTTATAAGTAAATTTCTTCTCTTCTTTTAAGCACATCCCCAAGGTGGTACTTTAGATTTCTGTTCAGCAGATATATACTCTCTGCCCTCCATGCCCCTGGGAGGAGTACATATCCCACTCCATTGATATTAAGCCTGACCATTTGGCTGGACAGCGTGTACTTTCCCACCCTTAACTTTCAGCTTGGCCATGAGACTTGCTTTGGCCAACAAGGGACTAGGGCTGTGACATGAGCAGAGGTTTGAAATGTGCTTGCACTGCTGGTCTTGGCCTCTTCATCTTGGTGTCATCATGACAACGTGCTTTTGGTGGCCCACTGGTTCAAGGAGGGGGAGAGACACATGGGGCAGCTGGATCCAATGTGTAGCTTAGAACCAAGCCCAGCCGAACTCAGCCCAGATCAGCCAAACCTCTGCTTATCTGAAGACACATGAGAGAAAGAGAGGCTTCAAAAATAGCTCCCTTTCACATTTCTGGCCTGAGTAATGAAGAATGTTGGATGTTGGTGCCATTAACTAAGATGGAAAAGCGCGGAAGGAAAAGATCTGGGGTGTGAGGTGAACAGAATCAAGAGTTTGGGTGGGATATATTCAACTGGAGATGCTTATAACACATCAAAATGGAGATAGCAAGCATATGATATGGGATGAGGTCAGGTTTGGAGACATAAAATTGAGATTCACCAGTGTCTAAAGGGAATTTAAAGACATGAACCTTGAGGAGTCACCTAGGCAACAGAGATACACAGAGAAAAAGGAAGCCTGAATCCTGAGGACCAGAAGGAGAAGAGCCAAGAAAGGAAAACCGAGAGGAACGTAGACAGAACACCTGGAAATGATAGGGTCCGAGAACCAACCCTTGGACTGGATAATGCCGAGACATCAGTGAATTTTGCAGAACCAATTTCAGGGAACCAAAGCCCAGAGTAGGTTCGAAAGAGAACAAGAGGTGAAGAAATGAAGGCAGCAGGTCCAGGCAATTCTTCCAAGGAGTCTGCTATAAAAGAGAGCAAAGAAATGTGCTGCTTTTATTTTAGGGATCACTATGGAAAAACAATTACCCTGACAGAGAAAAACAATAAAGCTCGGCATGTGTGGGATGTGGGTCTGTAGATCCTAGGGCCAGCTCTGCCCAGTCAATGATGACCTCAGACAAATCCCTGCCACAAAGCACACAGGTGTAAAAAACAGGGATGTGACAGAAGAGTGTCGGAGACCCCTTGGAGCTCAGATTTCAAGCTCGTCTCTCTGCAGCTCCAGTGTGAAAACATACATGACAGAATGAGGACACAGCAAGAAAGCACATCCATCAGTAAACAAGGAGTGTGGAATAACATGACTGTATCTGGAAATCAACAGACTTCCAAAGGAAATCTACAGATTCTCTTACAGGGGTTGTGTGGCTCCAGGTAGGAAATTGTGAGGTCTCTCAACACCTGATTCAAACCCCAGAAACCAGAAGAAGGAAAGTAAGAGGCAAAATTCTTCTTGATCTGGGCAGGCCCAGGTACAGCAATATAAACACTAGCTTAGGATGTATCTGCTAGATGTACACGTGGTAAAATCCAGCTTCTTGGAGAATTGATAAACTCGGCCGATACAGAATAGACCCTCCACCACCAATAAATACGAACTGACCAAATATGCAAAAACCTAGACTCTCAGGATCATGCAGGGCCACTCCGGTCCTTGACCTAATGCAGTATACATCCTCCACACTGATGCCTGGACGGAGTCCAGCCTCAGAATAAAACCCTCCAGAGGTATAAACTCACTTGTGAGCCCCCAACAGCCTCCTCTACAGGGCTCATTTTAAATGTTCTCTAAATAGAGTCAACATCAGCCTCACTGCGGTATCTTCCACACCTCGGTCTTAATTCTGTCTGTGAACACACAGAAAAGGCCGATTCCTCACAGCTCCAGAGCTAATCAATGCCACCACAATCCCCCAAACTCAAGGCATCCTTTGACCAGGATGGTTTTCTCCATCTTCACTCTTCCCCAGTTCACCTTTCATGCTCCTCCTTGTTCCACATGACTTTGCTTTCTTCCCTTGCTAGAATTCTCAGATGGGAAAAACAGGCCCGGTAGAGGTTGAGTATTCCATGGGGAAACAGACACCTGTCTCTCAGGGTGGGTAGCAGACCTACCCAGCTCCACCTGCAGGCTGCAGAGTTACACAGGTAAAGAAGCAGAACAGTTTGCAGATTTCACTAAAGAAGGATGCAAGTGGCTACAAGAGGCCAAAAGAAAACACACACACTTCCATGCCCCAGTTATTCTCCTCTTAGAAAATGACCTTTATGGCCAGAGTTTGAGGAAATAATCTATGAAACACACCCTGAATATACTGCTCTTGGCTTGGAAAGATCTGGAAGCCTTAGAGGGATTAATGACCTACAGAACAAACATGTCCATTCTAAGAGGCCCCAACACTGAAATGCCAGTTTCCATTTCCAAAAAGCTGCCGTGAATGGACATGGAAGGAGTGTCTCCATTGCTCTTCTTTCTGGCACCTGGGCCACCCTCCCCAGCAAGTGCTTGTTAACCGCAGGCCAGGGCCAGAACATTCGGGAGGTGTGAGGCAAACGCTTGCCCAGGTGTGCAGGTGTGAGTGCCATCACCAGCTTCTCCGCCCTCCAGAGGAGGCGCCCAGGTTACACGGTGCTGATTTAACTTGGCGTGGAGGAGCTCTTTAACTTGGGATGTACTTCTTTACATCCCTCCATCTTGCAAAAATAACAATAACGGAGGCAAAACTCAAGAATGGAGAGAATGATAAATAACTGAGAAGCGACGAAATGAAATTATGGATCAATACTCTTTGGGTTTCTAATCTAAGGCAGGTGTGGATGGGTATGGACAGAGGCAGAAGATACGTGTACAGGTGGTCTCAGGATGTCCAGTGGCTCCCACCACAGTCGGGGACCCAGACCAGCCCATTCTGTCCTCCCTCTGGTTCTGACACTGTGGAGTGTTCTGCTGGGCCCCAGATGGCCCATGAGGCTCCTGGGTTCCCTTGGCTTCTGCCTTGGTTCCAGCTGCAGACACAGCAGAAAGGCTGGTTACTCTGCAGAGTTCCTGCTGCTGCACTGGACACAGCGGCTCTGCCCAAAACTGGTCTGTTGCATTACTTGTTATAGGCTAGTTTCAAGTGACCCCCACCAAGCCCTGGGACAGGTTTCAGGGTTCAGTCTTAGGGGAGATACCACAGTTGGCCATAGAGCGATAACCTCAGTGATCTCTCTTTCTGTCTTAAACAATCAGAGCCTCAGTTTCTTACCCTGTAAAGAAGGAATAAAGATTATAAGCTCATTTGACAGACACACACCAAGAGGATAACACAGTGCTTGGCAGACAGCAGGGGCTCAAATAGTAAAGGGCACTCTTGTACACTGCTGGCAGGGATGTACAATCGTGTGGCCATTTTTGAAAACGGTTTAATTAACAGTTCCTCAAAGGTTAAACAAAGAGTTACCATATGACCCAGCAACCCCACCCTTAGACATATACTCTAGAGAAATGATAACGTTTCCCCCACAGACACTTGTACACAAATGTTCATAGCAGCATTATTTACAATAGCCCAAAAGTGGAAACAGCTCACATATCCGTCAACAACTGAATGAACAAAATGTCGTGCATCCATAAAATGGAATATTTTTCAGCCATAAAAAGGAATGAATGATCATTTCACAATGCATACATATATTGAATCATTTTGCTGTACACTGGAAACTAATATAATGTCACATGTCAATTATGTACACCAGAAACAAATATAATGTCATACCTCAATAAAAAAAAGAGTTTTTAAAAAGGAGGAAACAAGTAATATTATTCCCACTTCATAGTGAAAACTTTGAGGGACAAGACCTCATCAGCACCAGAAATTCAAGGTGTATTTCTGGCCTCCTACCAATCACTTTGCCCAAATAATTGAGTTTTTGGTGTGTTCCTTGCAGATATAATTCCTCAAGAACAGACACTTATTTTGTATTTCCCCAAATATTGGGACCATTAAAGGTGTTAAGTAAAAAAAAAAAAGGAATGTAGTAGTGATACATGCTACAGCATGGATAAACCTTGAAAACATTATGCTACGTTAAAGAAGCCAGACAATCAAATACCTTGTGTGATTGCATTTAAATGAAATATCCAGAATAGGCAAAGGCATAGAGGGGGAAAAAAAACACAATTATTGGGGAACAGGGGCAAGATGGAATGGGAGTGATTGCTAATGGTTACAGAGTTTCTTTTGGGGGTGAGGAAAATACCCCAGAATTAGCTAGCAGTGATTTGTATACTTTAAAAGAGTGAATTTTAAGGTATGTGAATTATATTTTTAAAAGTAATAGAAAAAAATAAAAAGAGAATATGCAGCAAAAAAATAGTAAGGACTCTTTACTCCTCTTTCCTCAACTTTCTTGTGTTCACTTCAAAATTTTATGACCATCAAGCTCAGAGCAACCTCTTTGGGCCCTAAGGCAGTTGCCTGAGACTAACACAGAAAAGGTCTTTGCCTCTTTCTCTACTGGGTCATATATATCCAGCTCCAACTCTCTATTTATCTGTCCATCTATTTGTCTATCTATCTATGCATCATCTATTTAAAATTTCCTTCTACTTCCTTTCCTCTGCACAGTTCTCTAACTACCATATTTATCCTGCCTAACAAGTTACTCTTGCCAAATAAATTAGAAGCCGGTTTGTGTCATGGTTACACACACACACACACGCTCACACACACACACTTTTCTATTCTTCAGGAATAATTAACTACTATAAATTTCCCATTCCACTGTCTGCCGAGTAATAAACTACAGACAAAAAAATATGTTTCAGTTGCTTTTTATTTTATAAAGGTAGAAAAAACTCCCAGTCCCTGTAAGGATGAAGGGCAACACCTGCCTCGCCCCTGCCCACGATAGCTAATAGTGGGCCAAAATTAAATTACCTTTTTCAAAATCCATTAGGAGGAAGATTTTTCATCAAGTAGACAACCTGCCGATCTCCTCATGAATTTTCCCGACCTCTCACATGACAAAGCGTCCCCTTTAATCCCTTCCCAAGGCTAACAACGACTTCAATGCAACCCTTCACATTTAATTTCCTTTTAAAACCAGGTTTCTAAGGGGGCTTGGCATCCACAATAGTTACTCTGGAAGGGTTCCATGAACCTCCAATCCAATATGTAATCATTGTTATGCAAATTGCCTTCGGAGAGAGAAACTCTGAGTCACATACATCTTCTCCCCAGACTAGCTCGTTCTCTCCCCACATTAGCTTTCACTGAGCTATGGCTCACCATTTTTTAAGGTCAAAAAGTCTCCTGTGCAGAGTGTCCACCTGATACATTGAAGTTGGTTTTTTTCCCCCCCAGAGGCTGCTTTCATTCTTGATCATTCTTCTTTCCTAAAGAGAAACAAGAACTATAGATCCTCATTGCATTGGACAGTTGGCCAAGCTGCAGGGGGACCTTTGCTGCTTTTTTTTTTTTTAGCATCTTTATTGGAGTATAATTGCTTTACACTGGTGTGTTAGTTTCTGCTTTATAACAAAGTGAATCAGTTATACATATACATATGTCCCCATATCCCTTCCCTCTTGTGTCTCCCTCCCTCCCACCCTCCCTATCCCACCCCTCTAGGGGGTCACAAAGCACCGAGCGGATCTCCCTGTGCTATGCGGCTGGAATATTACTCAGCCATAAAAAGAAACGAAATTGAGTTATTTGTAATGAGGTGGATGGACCTAGAGTCTGTCATACACAGTGAAGTAAGTCAGAAAGACAAAAACAAATACCGTATGCTAACACACATATATGGAATATAAAAAAAAAAAAGTTCTGAAGAACCTAGGGGCAAGACGGGAATAAAGACACAGACCTACTAGAGAATGGACTCGAGGATATGGGGAGGGGGAAGGGTAAGCTGGGACAAAGTGAGAGAGTGGCATGGACATATATACACTACCAAACGTAAAACAGATAGCTAGTGGGACCTTTGCTTCCTGATTACTATCTTTTCTCATTTAATCTTTCCAATTTCAGCTTGCTGAAAAAGTGTCATTCCAAGCACTCAGATGGGTACCTGGAGGGAAAAAGCATCCTGAGTTGTAGGCTTGCTCTCCTGGAGTCCACAGTCTGGACAGGAAGTTGAGATACATCCACATGGCTTAAGTGGTCAAAATAAAGACTCCCTGAGAATAATTTTTGGGATGATTCAGAGAATTGAGAGATCCATATGGGCTTAGAATAACGTATTCATGTTCATAATATCCAAGGATGGTAAGAAATGATGGTCCTAGTTCAATAAGTGGAAAAGTCTGTGGCTCTCCCCAGCATGGACTCTGGGCTGGAATTTTATAGCTTTCTCTTTGGGGAAGCCCCCAACTGCCAAGTCCACCAAGCATGACCAGTGTGCACCCCACTAGTAAGCACAGCTAGGAATGGTCCAGGAGACATGTGACAAGGGTACAGCAAATGGAACAGAAAGGAAGAGAGTCATTCCTGCCTTCAACCAATATAGATTTACTGAGCACCTACTATGCCCCAGACCTAGAAATTTAGCCGCAAGTAAAACAGACACAATTCCTGACTTCATGCCTCTTACAGCCTAAAGGGACAGATGGATATTAGGCAACTAATTATACAACTAATTCATTTCAATTAGGTAAAGTGCAACAGGTAAGCTGCATGCTACGCTAAGAAAACAGGTAGCATGCCCTGTAACTGTTATATGCTTAAGTCTCAATTCCCAGGACCTCAGAAGGTACACATATTCAGAGATAAGGTCTCTAAAGAGGTGATGAAATTCAAATGAGGCTGTTAGGATGGGCCCTAATCCAATCTGCCTGGTGTCCTATAAGAAGAGGAAGAGACACCAGGGATGGGCACCCAGAGAAAGGTGATGTGAAGAGGGCAGCCGTCTCCAAGCCAAGGAGAGAGGCCTCTGGAGAAACCAACCTTGCTGACACCTTGATCTCAGACTTCCAGCCTCCTGTCTGTGAGATGATGAGACATTTCTGTTCTTTAAGCCACCTAATTTGTGGATTTTGTTACTGCATCCCTAGGAAACCAATATATAATCACAGACAATTATGTTAAATTTTCTAGGGCATTTTAGTACCAGTGATGTTGAGGCAGGAGTTAAGGTCAAGATTTAGATCCAGGTACACACAGGTGGTGTGGGAAGGTAAGCAGTCTCTTCACTAATGTTCTGTCCCATCTCAGTGATTACCAAGGCCCTTCTTGGCTTCAGCCTCTTCTGCTTCTCCCGCACAGTGACTGCTGAGCACGTCCATCCACATCCTTTAAAATGAACGCTCCTGCTACATCTCAGCCCACCTCAAGGATTAGAATGAGTCAAGGGAAGGTGCTCCCACTCCTTCCTCATCACAGCTTTACACGGACAAGCTGTGCTGCCCTGGTTAATCTCTCCACCGCCCTGGATGTCAGGTTCCTCGTTTACAAAATGCAGACATTATCCTAGACCACAGGATTTTAGTCTGTGGATAATGCAGACATTATCCTAGACCACAGGATTTAGTCTGGAGAAAAGAGGAGCATGAGCTGTGATCCCTCTCAGCTTTTTTTGATTTTTTAGGTTATCTACACTTTAGTCTAAAAAAATTTTTTTCCTCCTCCAACCCTTATTTTTCATAAGCTCAAATATTTATTTTTAAAAACTCTTTATATTTTATCTTTCAAAAAGTATTCTCTTACCAACCTACTTTTTGTGTGTGTGTGGTTGTATGTTGTAATTATTTGTTTTTTTTTCTTTCTTTTTCTTTTTTAACATCTTTATTGGAGTATAATTGCTTTACAATGGTGTGTTAGTTTCTGCTTTATAACACCAACCTACTTTTGACACTTAAGTTTTATTCATTTTATTTCTTTGCTTTTGTTTTTCACTTTTTCTTTTTAAAAATTTTTATCTTTTTTCTTTTTTTCTTTTAAGTATAGTTGATTTACAATATTGTATTAGTTTCAGGTATACAACAAGTGATTCAGTTAATATATGTATACATCTATAGTCTTTTTTTCTATTCTTTTCCATTATAGGTTATTACAAGATACTGAATATAGTTCCCTGTGCTATACAGTAAATGCTTGTTGTTTATTTTATTGTTTTGTTTTTAAATTTTATTTTATTTATTTATATTTGGCTGCATTGGGTCTTCGTTGCTGCACGCGGGCTTTCTCTAGTTGCAGCGAGCGGGGGCTACTCTTCGTTGCGGTGCGCGGGCTTCTCATTGCAGTGGCTTCTCCTGTTGCGGAGCACGGGCTCTAGGTACGCCGGCTTCAGCAGTTGTGGCACATGGGCTCAGTAGTTGTGGCTCACGGGCTCTAGAGCGCAGGCTCAGTAGTTGTGGCACACAGGCTTAGTTGCTCCGCGGCATGTGGGATCTTCCCGGACCAGGGCTCGAACCCGTGTCCCCTGCATTGGCAGGCTGATTCTTAACCACTGCACCACCAGGGAAGCCCCTGTTTATCTATTTTATACATGGTAGTGTGTAGCTGTTAATCCCATACTCCCAATTTATCCCTCCCCGCTTTCCCCTTTAGTAACCATAAGTTTGTTTTCTATGCCTGTGAGACTGTTTCTGTTTTGTAAATAAGTTCATTTATACTATTTTTTAGATTCCACATTTAAGTGATATTGTATATTTGTCTTTTTCTGACTTACTTCACTTAGCATGATAATCTCTAGGTTCATATTCTTTTGTATTTTTTTAATTTTAATGCTCTAAGTTTTAGCTTTTTATCTCCTTTATCAAAAATCTGAATTCTTTTGTCTTCTTGCTTTATTTCCCATCAACATTTTATTTCCTGTTTTTATGTTCTTTCATTTTACCTTCTTGATTTGAGAAATATTTTAACCTTCTGCCCTCCTTTTAGGATACAACCTTTTATGGCCATCCTTTCTGGTGTATTTCTTGAAGATTTGTTTTTATATTGGCCAACATGGTGGTGGGAGTGGAAGCTGGGGCGGCTGCTACACCCACCGTGGGGACACTGGAGGCTTTTTTTCTCCTAAATAACCTCCAGCTACCCAGCAAGGCTCCCTCACCCCTAGGCTCTCCCAGACCTCCTAAGGCACCTCCTCAGATGGTTCTGAAGACCTTCCAGGGCATGCCCACCAGGACAACCGTGTGCAGACAGCACATCTGAGTTAACCAGAGGGGGGATTTAAGAAGCGCACCTTCATAGCCTTCTATGAGGAATTGATTGTCTGGTAATCAATGCTGTTAGTTGGATTTGAGGTAAACTACGTCCCAAATCCATCACAACACAGAAGGGGTGAGTGGAGGCCACTCCCAGAGAGAGAAGAAACCAGGTGACCACTGGCTTTGTTTTCATCTAAACCTGCTCACCTCTGGAATACTTACTTCTGAATTTCCCCCTTCCTTGCCTCCCTTCTTGGCCAAATTCTGGGAGGATATCCTTTGGAGGAGGGGGGACAACTTCACTGAGTTCATGAAGGTCCCAGAGTGGCTGACTAGAGCAGGGCTCATGCCAACTTGTTTCCCACTGTGTCCTGCTGGGTAGCTCATCAACGTGTCAGGGCAGCTGGACCTGCCAAGAATGTGGAAACCTGGGCCAGAGGTGGAAGCCATCTTATTTTACTCTGGCTGTGCTCTGGTGAAATCCTTGGGGTTTAGAGGACAGACTGAGATTGAGCTTTTACAAGCCCTGGTCTATCACCCAAGTCCAAAAAGAGCACACACACTTTTCTATGGGGTTTGCATCCCTGATGGATGATTAAATCTATTTTCAGAGCTTAAGTCAGAATTGCAATACCTGCAATTAATGATTTTCAGTTCTCTCTTCATATACGTACCCATTGGTTTGCCATGTAGGAACCAATTAAAGGGAGTTTTTCCCCCACACAGGACCTCCTTTATTGTTGCACAACCTTTCTAACTGCCTCCCACCAGCTTCAATAACAGTACCCTTGGCTCACTTCTCACTGGGGGGTTCAACCCTCAGCCTATCTCCAACCATGGGAAGCTTCCTCATCTGGCTGAATCCCCAGTGAGCATCCCCCAGCATGGCTTAGCCAGAAGGCCTGAACCAAATAAACCTTTGCCAAACCTAGAGCACACCATTCCTCTGTGATCTACACTGCGCACCTTTGGGAATCATGTACTCTTTTGGGTCCATCAACTTTGCTAGAGGGATGCGGTCCCTTATCCCCAAGCTCACTGAGGGACAAAACACACAGTTAACTGGTCAAACAGCAAGTCATCACTCCAGTTATTGACAGGAAGCTTTAATTTCAAGCTTCCAGCTGCTCAGGTTATAGATAAGGTCAGTGGAAAAGAAAATTATATCCATAGAAGTTTGCTGAAATGAAATACAAAGTAGCCATTCTGCTCAAGACTTGAAAGTTATTTGGAGAATAAATCTAAAACAGTGAGCTGCATACTGGTTTTGCTTCCTGTAAAATAGGACTTAGTGGATTGGTGTTGGGTTAGAGACCTACTGTGGCCATCACTCTTAGCTCTCATCCCAAGAGCCCTTTTTCTTCTCCCACCTTTGTCCTTGCCAACAGGACATTGACCTTGTGGCACTTTGCCCAGCCTCATGATGATTACAGCTGGCCTCAGCCAAGCACACCCTTCTGTCCGACACTTCTCCAGCCCTCTTGCTGCTCAGAATGCCATGTAACCTTGTTCTGGCCAATATAAGGGAAAGTCTTCTAAAGAGATTCTGGAAAGGCTGTTCCTCTCTGATATAAAGGAAAGCCCTTTTCTATCTAACCTGCTTGGGATGCTGGTGTCAGGACGTTATGTTTGGATCAACCATGAGGGAAAGAGTGCAGCCAACCAGGAAGAGAACCACACACCAGACACCAGAGAATTACTAACAAGCCTGGGACCTTGGATCTCTAGAATTCTTGTTAAGAAAATAGTAAATGTCTTCACAGTTTCAGACACTGCTAGGAATTCTGTTATTTGCAAATAAATACAATCAGGCACAAAATGTGCGGTTATATATTTACCTTGCTGACCTGAAATAAATGGACTGTCAGATATCTCTCCAGTAAAGATGGGTTTATTCGGGATCAGCAAAGAATTGTAATTTGGGATCTGCAACCATGACAAGCCACATACAAGTCCCCACACAGCAAGGGAAGGAGAACTCTTTTATAGAGGGGAAATGGAAGTTGGCAGGGCTGTAGTAAACAAAGGGTCCAGGGCTTTTCATTAGCTGAGTCCTTGCCAGGAAAGAAGAGGAGTTTTTCTTCTTCCTGTTGGGCTCTGCTATCATCACAGGGCATGAGAGCTCCCCCTCTGGTCTCCTGATTCTATTTAATTAAGATTTCTGTTTATTAATTTTTTACAACCTCATATACCTTTGAAGACATAGTGATATGATTCTGGGTGTACTTTATGTCAACTTAAGGGAAATTTTTTTAGGGTCTCAGCACTAGGTATAGTTGAGCAGCTTCTGACTTGCTTTTTCCTGGAGATAAGGTGAACCCCATGGATGATATTTCTTTCTTGGTGTTGGCTGGTAGGAAGCACAGGTGCAAATTTGGGCTCCATGTCTGGCAAATATACTGGACTTTACAACACACACTATTCAGAGTCACGTGACTTCTAGCTTCATCCTCACGCTCCCTTTATCATGAATTCCTTACGTAACTATCATTATGGTATCACATTCTATATTCATAAGGATAATTCTGTAGTATATAATTTCTTTTTTTTTTTTAATTTTATTTATTTATTTATTTATTTATTGGCCACACCATGCGGCATGTGGATCTTAGTTCCCGACCATGGGATCAAACCCGCGCCCCCCCCGCCTTGGAAGTGGGGAATCTTAACCACTGGACTGCCAGGGAAGTCCCTGTAGTATGTAATTTCTATTTTGCCTCAAATGATTTTTTAAATTAATAAGTGGATAAATATAAAGAAAAGAGACTTTGGGGTGTTTATGGGGTAAGTGGCAAAATGAAGGTTTGTACAAAGGTTATGGGAACCCAGAAGAAGGCATGGCTTTCTCTCCCTGAAGGGGCACGGACAGCTTCCCCAAGGAGGTGACATTTGGGTTTCCTTCTGAAGGACACGTGGGTGGATGCCAGGCCAAAGAGGGGTGGAAGAAGCACACTCCCAGGGGAAGGGAAGGCACAGACCTCGCACCACAGCGGGGAGAAGAAATTCAGAGCAGAGTGAGATGGGAGAGAGGTGGGGTGTGAAGGTGGCAAGGTCAGAACGACAGACAGGAATCAGCTTGCAAAGGGTCATGGATTTTGGTCTCTGGGTCAAAGTAAACCCTGAAACATTCTGAGTAAGAAAGAGAAATGATCAGGTGTATGTTAGACGGTATAAAGGTGACTCTGACAAAAGTGGGAAAAATGACACCAAGGGGAGAAAAGACCATTAGAAGGTGACGTCAGCTGTCCAGGTCAGATTAAAAAGGCCCTGAACTAAGAGAAGTGGGTAAGGAGAGCAGAGAGAAAGGAAAGATGCTCCAGGAGCAGAGCCCAGAGGGTCTGTCCCTTTGTACTCCCAACACCCATCACATCCATTCATTCACTTGCCTATATTTGCTGATCTCCTGCAAAGCACCTGACAGTATGGCAGCTCCTCAAAAAACTAAACATAGAATTATGATATGATCCAACAATCCCACTCCTAGATATATATATGAAAGAATTTAAAGTAGGATCTCACAGAGACATTTACATTCACATAGCACTATATTCATAGCGGCATTATTCACAATAGCCAGAAGGTGGAAGCAACCCAAGTGTCCAGGTATAGATGAATGGATACACAGAATGTGGTCTATACATACAATGGAATATTATGCAACCTTAAAAGGGAAGGAGGGCTTCCTGGTGGCGCAGTGGTTGAGAATCTGCCTGCTAATGCAGGGGACACGGGTTCGAGCCCTGGTCTGGGAAGATCCCACATGCCGCGGAGCAACTAGGCCCGTGAGCCACAACTACTGAGCCTGTGCGTCTGGAGCCTGTGCTCTGCAATAAGAGAGGCCACGACAGTGAGAGGCCCATGCACCGCGATGAAGAGTGGCCCCCACTCGCCGCAACTAGAGAAAGCCCTTGCACAGAAACGAAGACCCAACACAGCTAAATAAATAAATAAATAAAATAATAAAATGTGATTTCAGATTTCTCTATTAAAAAAAAAAAAGGGAAGGAAAATCCTGTCGCATGCTACAACATGGGTGAACCTTGAGGACATGATGCTAAGTGAAATAAACCA
This sequence comes from Balaenoptera musculus, assembly GCF_009873245.2. Lineage (NCBI taxonomy): Eukaryota > Metazoa > Chordata > Mammalia > Artiodactyla > Balaenopteridae > Balaenoptera > Balaenoptera musculus. The sequence goes on from NC_045799.1 coordinate 74,754,541, forward strand.
GTCACACCAAAAGAAGACAAATACTGAATAATTTCACTTACGTGAGGCACCTAGAGTAGTCATGTTCATAGACACAGAAAGTCACATGGTGGGTGCCAGGGGCTGTGCGGAGGGGAGAATGAGGGGTAACTGTTTAACGCGTATATAGGGTTTCAGTTTGGGAAGATGAAAAAGTTCTGGCGATTGTTTGCATAACAGTGTGAATGTACTTAACGCCCCCAAACTGTACAGTTGAAAATGATTAAGATGGTAAATTTTAAGTTATGTATATTTTACCACAATTAAAAAAATTTTTTAATGTAAATCAAATCATGATGCTCTCCTTCTTACAACAGCCAGTGGCTTTCCAGGGAACCTGAATTTAAATTTTTAAAAAAGAAGTGGCAGGATGTCAGGGAAACGGTCTTCTATGGCCAGTCAGCTAAGTTGATCACTCCTGAAATCTAAATGGTACTTGAAACACGGAAACTCTCCAGCTCCATGGCCAAAGCCCGTGATGCCAGATAACCAGCCTGGAGTGTCCCTGACCACTGACCCCACATGGAGCTGTGAGGACAGCATCCAAAAGAGGCGCTGCCCTGGCCGTCTTCCGGACAGTCACCGAAAACCTGACACTGTGAGGAGCACAGGTGACAGCTTTACTCTTCAAGGGCATGTCAGAGACCCATCTCCGCAAAAAAAGATGGGACCAGATTTTAAGAACAACTGCTAACAATTTCACTGCTGTGAATTTCCAGGACAGAATCTGCCATCCCAAGGAAAAGAAAAATGTATTCTTGCCATGCGTCAGCCAGAAAGAGAAAAGAGAAATTGTGGTGCTTTAGCCTGGAACCGGATTTGATCTACAACCTAAGGAAAGTTGTCCCAGGAAGAAAGAAGTGAGGTCCAGATTTGCTAATATATAAAGTTTTATATTTGCATCTACTAACTGACTAGTCCTGGGAGCAGGAGTGTAAAAAAATAGGTAAATAAACCTCTCTTGAGAAACCAACAAAATTAAAATGTGCTCAAAGCCTTTTTGCTCCAAATCGGATTATGTTTGATAGAAGAAAAATAATGAAGTTAGGGATTAAGGTATTTAATTTTATATATCCATACACTTGTATCTGTATCTCCATCTACTTCTATTGCAACCTTGGGTTTTTTTGTTTCCCCATTGTATTCGTCTGCTTGGGCTGCCGTAACAAAATACCACACAGACTGGGGGGCTTATACAACAGAAATTTACTTTCTCAGAGTTCTGGAGTTCTACAAGTTCAAAACCAAAGTGCCAGCAGGGTTGGTTTTTCCTGAGGCCTCTGTCCTTGGTTTGCAGATGGCCGTCTTCTCCCCGTGTCCTCATCTGGTCTTCCCTCTGTGTGTCTCTTTCTTAATCTCCTCTTCTTATAAAGACACCAGTCAGATCAGATTAGGACCATCTTAATGGACTCGTTTTGTTTTTGTTTAATATTTATTTATTTGGCTGCGCCAGGTCTTAGTTGCAGCACGCGGGATCTTCACTTGCAGCATGGGGGACCTTAGTTACGGCATGCATGTGGGATCTAGTTCTCTGACCAGGGATCGAACCCAGACCCCCTGCATTGGGAGCACGGAGCCTTAACCACTGGACCACCAGGGAAGCCCCTAATGGACTCATTTTAACTTAATTACCTCTGTAAAGACGCTATCTCCAAATACAGTCATATTCTGAGGAACTTTGGGTTAGGACTTCAACATATGAATTTTAGGGGGACACGATTCAGTATATAACACCCACAGAAGAAAAATACTGGATTTCTAAGTAAAATAATGGACTAGCAATGGATGCTCATTTAGCAGACCATTTTCCAACACACTAGGAAAAGAAGCACAAACCAAAGCTCTCCAAACTGCAGGTATCCTCTTGGCACAGGTAATTTGGATCTTGGGAGCCCTGGAAACTGAGTGGTTTCCAGTTGATCAGACCTTAATACAGCCCAAGAATGATGCCTCTGGAGTATTTCGAACAAAAACATGCATGTAACACTATGTAATCAAAGCCCTCTCCATGTTCAGTGTTTTACCCATTGACTGAATGAATGTAACCAAACATATTCAGACACCTATTCAGGGTCATCAGAAATTTCCCCAAGACCATTCAGGCTACAAAGGGAGAGATCCACTGCCTGAACCACTGTTGTCATCTCCCCCTCCCCCTCCCCCCTTGCCTTCAGATTCCATCTACACAGGGATGAATCCCTAATTCACCTCTCCACCCCTTTTCACTTAATTTAGCTTTAGATCTATATATACAGGTATTGACTCTTCCAAATTGGAAGTCAGTATTTTTTATCCTTAACTTCTCTTCCCCACCTCTGTGCTTTGTCTTTTCCCATTGGGAAAAAATTACTAAATTTCTGGATAAACACAGTAGACTGAGCATACCCATATAATTTTGTTCTCTCCCCAACTTCACCCCCACAACTAAACTTCAGAAAAGGGATTTATTTCTGAAGGCATAAACCTTCATGGATGGGCGGACAGAAGAGGAAACAATCGTAACAGGATTTCAGATGCTCGAAGCATGTGGATGAATGGTAACAAACCTGATCAAGTGATGAAGCTGCATCTTAAGGCAATAGTGAGACAAGGTGAGGACCAGCCCCATCCCCTCCACGGAGAACCTTGAAGTAATGCAGGAAAAGATGGCACCAGGGATGGCAGCAATGCAGGTGTACTGCCTGACTCTCCCTTCCAGAAAGAACTTGCCCAATGGACAGCCTCCAGCTGTTAGCACCTTTTGGATCTGCCCCATCTCTGAAGCAGTGGCCATGCTCTTCGTGGCCACGGACTGAGCATGACCAGGGTACCAGGGGCTCATCATTTCTGCCCAACATGGGACAGACAATCAAAACAACCAAGAGTCAACCAAGAGTCTGGCTCTGTTAGATTTGCATCATGGTCTAAGGCTCTCCATACCCATTCCTGCTGCATGCCCCCTTCCCTCCCACAGCTGTCAGGTCTACGTTGCCTCTTTCTTCCTTTCTCGCTTTCTCACTTTCTTTCTAGATGTAATTAAGCTAAGATAAGGATTAGGACGGGCCCTAAATTCAATGACTGGTGTCCTTTTAAGAACAGGACAGGGACTTCCCTGGTGGTGCAGCAGTTAAGAATCCGCCTGCCAATGCAGGGGGCACGGGTTCGAGCCCTGGTCCAGGAAGATCCCACATGCCGCGGAGCAACAAAGCCCGTGTGCCACAACTACTGAGCCTGCACTCTAGAGCCCGCGAGCCACAACTACTGAAACCACGTGCCACAACTACTGAAGCTCACACGCCTAGAGCCCGTGCTCCGCAACAAGAGAAGCCACCGCAATGAGAAGCCTGCACACTGCAACGAAGAGTAGCCCCTGCTCGCCACAACTAGAGAAAGCCCGCGTGCAGCAACGAAGACCACCCAACGCAGCCAAAAATAAATAAATAAATAAATAAATTTATTTAAAAAGAAAAAGAGGACAGACACACAGAGGGAAGATGGAGACAGAGATTGGAGTGATGCAGCTACAAGGCAAGGAACACCACCGCTTCTGGTACAACTAAGAAGCTAGAAGAGGCAAGGAAGGATTCTCCCCTAGAGGCTTCAGAGGAAGCACGGCCCTGCAGACACCTTGATGATTTCAGACTTCTAGGCTCCAGAAATCTAGAATAAACGTTCGTTGGTGTAAGCCACCCAGTTTGTGGTTATTTGTCACACAAGTCCTGGGAAACGGACACAAGGGTGCAGGTGACCTGGGCTCAGTCACTTAACCTCTCTGAGCCTCAGTTTCCTCCCCTGTGAATAGAAATACTAATAACAGGACTGACTCATAGGGTTGTCATGAGGATTAAGTAAAAGCATGGTGTGATGGTTAATTTTATGTGTCCACGTGACCGGCCATAGGATGCCCAGATTAAATATTATTTCTGGGTGTGCCTCTGAGGTTGCTTCCAGGCGAGATTAGCATTTGCATCAGTGGACTCAGTAGATTCCACCCTCCCCAGTGTGGGTGGGCATCATCCAAGCCATTGAGGGCCTTAGTAGAACAAAAGGCAGAGGAAGGAGAAATTCACCCCCCACCTCCAGCTTTTATTTCTGCCTCACAGCTTGAGCTGGGACATCCCACCTCATCTTCTGCCCTGGGACTGATTTTTACACCATCGGCTTCCCTGGTTCCTAGGCCTTCGGACTCAGCCTGAATCACCCCACTGTCTTTTCTGGGTCTCAAGCCAATTCCTATAATAAATCTCTCTCTTTCTCTCTCCCTTTCTCTCTCTCAGTTTACCTTTCTAGACCACCTTAAATCCTGACTATTCATAGGATTTTATCCCTTCCTCCCTGAAACATTTCTTTCGCATCACCATCCCAGGACACCAACCTCTCCTGGTTTTCCCTCCCATCTCACCGGTGGTTTATTTTCAGTCTCCTTCGGCGATTCCTTCTATTTTCTGGCTCCTGCCTCAGGGCCTTTGCAAGTGCTGTTTCCTCTAACTAAAGTCCCCTTTCCCCAGGTGTCTGTAAGGCTTCAGCCCTTACTAGTTTGAGATCTTTGCTCAAATGTCACTCTAAAGAAGGCACTTACATGTGGAATCTAAAAAACAAAAATGATACAAATGAACTTATTTACAAAATAGAAACAGACTCACAGACTTAGAGAATGAACTTATGGTTACCGGGGGGCGGGGGGCGGGGGGCGTGGTGGTGGGGGGGAATAGATGGGGAGTTTGGGATTAACATGTACACACTGCTATATTTAAAATAGATGACCAACAAGGACCTACTGTAAAAATAAATAAATAAATAAATTTTTTAAAAAATAAATAAAAATAAAGTATCCTAGAGGCATTGCTGATAAAAAATTAAAGTATTCATATAAATTTTAAAAAAAGGGAGGCAGGACCTCCCACTACCCTCCATCCCCCTGCTCTGCTTTCTTTTCTTTCTAGCCCTCATTGCTATCTTACGTAGGTATTTGTTTGTCAGTTTCCCCAGAAAATAAGCTCTAGAGGCCTGGAACTTTGTGTTCCCAGAGCCTAAGCCATGCCTGGCACTTTGTAAATGCTCAGAAATTATTTTCTGGGTAAAAGAGCAAAAGAATCAGTGAATGAATGAATATTGCTTGAGTTCTGCTGATTCTCTGAAGAAGGAATGCTTGCAAAAATCAAGTTTGTGGCTACCCAAAGAGCAGAAACGAGGTGTGTTTTGGGTCAAACTAGCAAGGTGTGCTTGAGAGATGAGTGACAGAAATTAAAGTGAAAAGCTCTGCGTCCATTCTTGAGAGACAACCTCGTTTCGTATTTTAATGGACTCAAATCCACACGTGCGCTCCCTGAGACACGTGTAGAAAAATAAGAGCCGACTCTTGTTTGCAGTCTCCAGACGACCGTAATGTGGTTGTTTTTAAAATACTTGCCTCACAGCTCTCCCTGAGGAGTTTAGCTATTCTTTGGATCCTGGAGAGAAAAATGCACCAAGGTTTGTTGTCAGACTTCTATAAAGAGAAATTCCAAGGGCTAAAATCTCAAATGTCTGGGGTCAAATTTTGCAAGGAATGTGGCTCTTCATCAAATTTAAGGGCTTTAAATTTGATGAAGGGGAGTCCAACCTAATCTGAGTCATGCAGAAACAAAGAGAGTAATTCCCCAATACCAGAGACTATGTGAATTGCTTCCAAGTAACAGATCAGTGTGCGAAGTATCTGTAATTACCACATTAACGAGGAAGATTAGAGTCAGACATCTTTCCAACACAAGTCGGAAAAAATACCATGTTTGTATTTGACCATGCCTGCTTTCCCCTCAAGCATCCCAATGTATATTCAAGCCACGGTCATGAACAGACCCCTTCCAATTCAGAGTTAGGGATCATTCACTCCAAATGGGCTGGCTAATTTCACTGTGGTATAATATGTGAAGAAAATGAAAGGAAAGCAATTAAGTCCAATGCCTGACCTACAGAAGCCATCATGTTTTTAAGGATCTTAGTATACTAATTACACGCATGAAAATCGCATCACTGCTCCAGACAGCAAATGCATGACACAAGGCAAGTTCAACAAAGTCTCAATTTTAGACAATTTTTTTTAACAGCAGAGTCATGCTATGTTTCTGAAAATAATAAATTCACTAAAACTAGTAAAACCCAGTAAAATAGTATTTCCAGATTTTCACCAAATCAGCCCAGCTATCTCTCCCCACTGTGGTAACATTCTATGTAGTTATAGGATCTGAGCTTGGTAGCAAAAGACAAGAAGACTTAAGTGTCAAGAGCAACCAAGAGAGGGTTGTGAGTGCACACACAGCCTAGCACTTGTATGTTTGTATCTTTCAAGCACTGAAATGACTGTATAATATTCCACCGGGATCAACGTTAGTTATAACTAAGTTAGAGAACACTCATTTTGAAATACAAATTGTAGTGTATGTTTAAGAAACTATCTCATTGCTTGTGATCTCACTCCATACCCACTGAGACTATTTTTTCAAAGTTACTGTCCATAGCAAGTTCTTAACCTTCCTCTCCTGGGTAAAAAGCTACCAATAAGTGGTTAATTCAAATGATAGTTAAATTCTTTTTCCACGGATGCATACTCCTTAATTTGTCTACCATTTACACCATTCTTTTTCTTCTGAATTTTATTGTATTGTGATAAGAACACTTAACATGAGATCTACCCTCTTGACAAACTATTAAGTGTCCACTATTACATTGTTAACTACAGGTGCAACATTGCACAGCAGATCTCTAGAACATATTCCTCTTGCTTAACGGAAACTTTACACCTGTTGAAAGACAACAGAACTACAAGACTAACAGGAAATAACAAAATGGCAGTAGCAAACCCTTCCCTGTCAATAATTACTTTAAATGTTAATAGAGTAAATATTATTTGTTTTAAAAGTAAGTGTCTGGTGGGATAGGGAGGGTGGGAGGGGGGCTCAAGAGGGAGAGGATATGGGGATATATATATACATATAGCTGATTCACTTTGTTGCACAGCAGAAACTAACACGACATTGTAAAGCAATTATACTCTAATAAAGATGTAAAAATAAATAAATAAAATAAAATAAAAGTAAGTGTCTGGCATAGTGAAATAAATACCAGATGATAAGTTATGGAAAAGGACCCATTCCAGTTTCCAAGACCATCAGAGCAGCTAATGTCTCCTTAGCTCCAGCCAGAGGATGCAGGGAGGTCCCAGAAGCTCAAGGCCAGCCTCAAGTCCACCCAAGGAACACGCTCTGTATGCCCAGGATGTGTACACCTAGCGTCCACATTATGAGGAGATGCAGCAATGGGGATCGTGGTTGGATCTCTGGAAATCCCTTTCCTCTTCTTCCCCTTTTAGAAATACTGCATGCAATTTTTTTTGGCCATGCCACACAACATGTGGGATCTTAGTTCCCCAACCAGGGATTGAACCCATGCCCCCTGCAGTGGAAGTGCAGGGTCCTAACCACTGCACCATCAGGGAAGTTCCACCGTGTGCAGTTTTTAATTTTCCCTTGCAGCATGTTGATAACGATATGCGTATACGTGTGCGAGTGTGTGTGGAAAAAAAAAAACCGACTTGCCTCCCAAGCTAGGAAGAACAGCTGTTTCTCACTTATTAGGATCAGAAAATAACCCCCTTCCACTTGTTATCCTGTCCAAGTCCATGAACGTCCAATAGTCAGTGACTCGGAAAAGCTCAGCCACGTTCGCTCTGGCAGAGATGGAGGAATGCAACAAAAAAGGCAGACAGATCTCTTGTCTCCCAGCATGCGTTTCAGTGTCATCTTGATTTTTAAAATCAACAAGTCTCCTTGTAGAAAGAAAGACTTCAAGGTCGGAGCCCAAATCCGCCTCCTCTCTGTAATGACAGCATACATTCTTTCACCCCAAATTATTAAAAGGAGCCCCAACTCCCAAAGGTTGTTATCAAAGCAACTTAAATCATCTCCCTCAAGAGTCTGATTGAACATAGCAGATATTTTTCTCCATTGGTGCCAGGCTTGAAGAAAGGGCAGGCTCTGTGATGCTGTGATTATGAGGGTGAATCATTCCCTCCAAAGAACTAAAAGCACAGGCACGTGAAGGACACACGGCTGCCCTGACCCCTGGCATTCTGTCCACTGCACATCCCGTCTGCACTAAACCCCACTGATTCTCCAACCGTGAAAGAAACAGCACTGATTGCATCATGGGGCAGCCTGCAAACCCCTTGAGGGCAAAACGTGTGTGTCCAGTGCCTGGCATACAGCAGACACCTATTGAATCTACACAACGAAAACCAAGGTTGTATTATTAGGGAGGCACAGGGCCAGGGGGTGGGGGATCATCGTGTCACAAATCCTTTTGGCATTAGCCTCAGTTTCCTTATCTGTTCAATGGGGCAGATAATCCCCACCTCATAGGTCTACTGCGAGGAATTCCTGAGTTTGACGAGCACCTAGCTCACCGGAGGTAGCTTCATAAAAGGCAGTTCCCACGCTCTCTGTACATGAGGACTCATGACAATAATTTAATCCAGGCGGATCAAAACAACGCCCAGGGGACTTCCCTGGTGGCGCAGTGGTTAAGACTCTGCGCTCCCAGTACAGGGGGCCGGGGTTCCGTCCCTGGTCGAGGAACTAGATCCCACACGCAAGCTGCAACTGGGAATTCAGTTCGCATGCCGCAACTAAGGAGCCCGCCTGCTGCAACTAAGACCCAGCGCAGCCAAATAAATAAATATTTTTAAAAAAATGCCCAGGAGAAAAGTTAATAAAGTGCCAAGAGCATTGATCTAGGTGGCACTCAGCTCTTCACAAGTCCTTCTCTCTCCAGGGCGCAGGCTGCTCACCTATAAACTGAGGGGTGGGCCCAGGTGCTCTAATTAAGGTCGTGGGGGCAGAGTCTTTCTTTCTGTGTGTGTGTGTGTGTGTGTGCGCGCGCGCGCGCGGCTGAGAGGCCCCGCCCTCTCACGATCATAACTCTGCTAGTCAGTTACAGCGCGGTAACTCAGCATCCACAAGTCACTGGTGTGAAAACACTGACGTGCCCCCTCGCGGAGATGTGCAGATCCACGGTCACACCATCAGCCCCGTTTCCCTGCCCAGCTCCCTCAGGCAGCTACTATTTTTTAAAATCACATTCCGTATCTTGGGATTAAAATGCATTCGTCTGTCAACTTTGAAACAGGCGTCCCCATACTCAAAATAAATTTCTATCAGTGTCCCACTGAAAGCATAGATCTGTGATGCTAAAACTCTTCCATGCCTCCTGAGGCAGGCTCTCAACTTCAACTTCAGTACATCTTTTTTTGAATCATATTCGTATTTTATTTTGGCTACCATATTTCTTTGTTCCCCAAAGTTTTCATTCTTATTGTATTGATTTTGTTAAATTGAAGTGAAATTCACATAACATAAAATGAACCATTTAAAATGTATCGGAGTGCATTTAGTACATTCACAATACTGTGCAACCAACACATCTAGTTCCAAAACATTTTCATCACTCATAAGGGGACTCCATTCCCACTAGACAGTCACATCCTATTCTTCTCTCCCCCAAGCCACTAGCAACCATTAATCTGCTTTCTAGATATTTCATATAAATGAAATCATACAATATATGACTTTGGGGGGGCTTCTTTCACTTAGCATAATGTTTTTGAGGTTCATCCACATTGCAGAGTACATTAGAACTTCATTCCTTTTTATGACTGAATAGTATTCCATGTATGGATATAACACATTCTGTTTATCCATTTATCCACTGATGGACATTTGGGTTGTTTCCACCTTTTGGTTATTGTAAACAAGTATTGTGTACAAGTATTTGTTTGAATGCCTGTTTTCAATTCTTTGAGGTGTATACCTAGGAGTGGAATTGCTGGGTCAAAGGGTAATTCTATGTGTAACTTTCTGAGGAACCACCAGACTCTTCCACATGGCTGCACCATTTACATTCTCACCAGCAATGTACAAGGTTTCCAATTTCTTCACATCCTCACCAATATCTGTTATTTTCTGCTCATTTGACTATAGCCTAGTGGTTGTGAATAGTATCTCACTCCTCCTATTTTTTTTTTTTTTTTTTGCAAAAGCATGACCATGTAGTTTATTGATGTAAAACTTACATACAATAAAATACACAGATCAAAAGTTTAATGCGTCTAAAGATCTGATGTGTAACCATCACCCAAGACAAGATCTAGAACACTTCCAGCTCATGAGAAAGTGCCCATATGACCCCAGAGACAAACACCACATTGTCACTTCATCACCAGAGGTTACGTTTGCTCTTCTAGACCTTTTTAGAAATGGAATCCTATTGTAGGTGCTTCTTTTGTTAAACATGAAATTTCTTAGATTCACCCATTTTGTTGCACACATTGGTAGTTCATTCCTTTTCATTGCTGAAAAATACCCCACAACATGAATATAATAGTTTGTTTATTCATTCACCTGTTGACTGACATTTGGGTTGTTTCCAGATTAGGTCTATTAGGAGTAAGACCTTTACGAACATTTCCAGGCAAATCCTTCTTGTTTCATAAGATCAGTTTTGAGACTGTGGCTCCCAAAAACGAGCATGGCCAAAAGTAGAGGCTGTAGTGGTACCATGTGTGTGAGATGTGCCTTCCCAACAGGGAAAGAAGAGCCTTGAGAGTTTTCACTTAATCCGCAACGGGGGTAAGTACAGGCTTCTCTTTAATCCACCAATGCAAGAGTAGAAGAATGCCAGCAGGCAGGCAGGAATTGGGCTAAAGCACTAGGTTCCCATCTTTCCCGACATCTGTAGCTTTGAGAGGAGGAATCTACCAGCGTGGCAGGCTCATGTGCCATGATGGGGGCCAAGGTCATGCCACACAGCGAAAAAAAACTGTGCGTGTATACATACATATATACACATACATACACATATTTCATATTATCGTACATATATTGTATTTCTATAACTAGACTTAATGTGATCATTTTGCAATATATATAGATTATATATAATTATACAGATTATATATAATTATATATATATATATAAAATCATGTATATAGTCATTACCTGAAGCTAATGCAATGTTATATGTCAATTATGCCTCAATTAAAAAAATAAAGTGTGTAGGAATAACCTTGGCAATAAATGTTTAGACAGAAAATATTTAAACCAATGGAGAGGTACACCCTTTTTCCGGATGGTAAGACAATATTGTGAGGCAGCCAGTTTTCACAAACCAAGACATAACTATAATAGACCTGGATGCTAATCACCCCCAATAGAATTTGGGGGCAACCCAACAAAATAGTTCTTAAGAGTACACAGAAGAACAGGAAGGTCAGAAGACTCAAAATTCTTTTTAAATTGTGAGAAGCATTGCTCCAAGATAGTTTAATAAACCATAATCATTAAATTATGTTATTCTAATAAAACGATCAGCAAACAGACCAAGAGAATAAAACCAGTCCAGCAGCAGGCCAAGGATACATAAGAACTTAATATATGGTTAAAAAAAAAAAAAAGGTGTTACAAATTAAGGACGCCATTATTTACCAAATGGTGTTGGGGAAACTGGGCGTTAACTCTGGATGGATAAACCAGTTTATTAACGTGAATATATTAATAATCGTAAGTACATTTCTATTAATAACCATTTGGGGACACTTAAGCTTTGTGCCAGGCATTTTGACAAAGGATTTTCATGCACTATCTCATTTAATCCTGACAGCAATTCCTATGAAATAGGTATTATTACTTCTAGACCATTTATTCCAACTGACTCACTTAAAAATGATTGGAGGGGAAGCTGGGACGAAGTGAGAGAGTGGCATGGACATATATACACTACCAAATGTAAAATGGATAGCTAGTGAGAAGCAGCCGCATAGCACAGGGAGATCAGCTCGAGGCTTTGTGACGACCTACAGGGGTGGGATAGGGAGGGTGGGAGGGAGGCTCAAGAGGGAGAGGATATGGGGATATATGTATACATATAGCTGATTCACTTTGTTGTGCAACAGAAACTAATACAACATTGCAAAGCAATTATACTCCAATAAGGATGTTAAAAAAATAAAAATAAATAAATAAAAATGATTGGGAGTGTGGGATTGACATGTACACACTACCATATTTAAAACAGATAACCAACAAGGACCTACTGTATAGTACAGGGAACTCTGCTCAATATTCTGTAAAAAATCTAAATGGGAAAAAAATTTGAAAAAGAATAGATACATGTATATGTTAACTGACTCACTTTGCTGTACACCTGAAACTAACACAACATTGTTAATCAACGATGCCCCAATATAAAATAAAAATTAAAAATAACGAGCAAACCAAACCTCAGAGAAGGCAAGTGACTTGGCCAGGGTCACACAGCAGGCAGAGAGCCTGGATGGGCACTGTGTCTATGAGCACTACATCTATCTAACCACACTGTTTCCAATTATCACCTTTTAGAAACGGATGCAGCTCTCTGGAGTCTGCACATATAAGTTTGCAGAACTGGCGTATGTAATCCACAGCAGACAGACGCAGAGAGAATCGAATAACACATGCAAATGGACCTTCAGGGAGGGTTTTCAGAGACAGAAGCTAAGGATCTAAATCAGGATGTGACCAGCCAACACTGGTGCTTTTGTCAAAACTGTGGAGGGAGCTTTTAATAGACCAGCCACCCAGGACCTTGGCTCACTGCCTCTCTGCAGGCAGCTCCTCTGCAGCTCAACTCTCTTCCTTGCTGTGCTGGGCTGTCTCATCAGGGTTTGGAAAGCAGAGGGGCGTCCACGGGCTCCACTCTCTCTCTCCACCCACCACCCCTACAGCCTCTGCTATGGGCCTCCCTAGAGCACCTTCCCCAGTTCACTCTTACAGCATCAGCCATGAGAAAGAAGGCTTTGCAATCCAGGGCAGGTTCAAAAAATGAGCACGTTCCTGGACCTCCTGCCTGGGCAGAAACCTCTCCAAAGACAATCATTATCAAGCAAAAGATATATACCCACTGGAGGAAGACACACACACACATGTAAGCACACCCTCAGCATCATGATTTAGCAAACCTTTAAAAATGGAATATTCGACAGCTAAGGGGCATGGAGTTTCTTTGGGGAGTGATGAAAACGTTCTAGAATTAGATGGTGGTGATGGTTATACCACATTGTGAAAATACTAAAATCCACTGAATTGTACACTTTAAAATGATGAATTTTATGTTATGTGAATTTTATCATAATAAAAACATAACATTTTGAAAAAGGAAATTAAAAAACTAAGAAAAGAAACACTTAAATTTAAATACTGAAATACATATAACGATATCTCTAATTTACATGTAAAATTAAATAAGTAAATACATATAAAGGCAAAAAAAACCCAGAATATTCAAAACTCAATCATTTCCTCATTAAATATGCCCAATAATGATAATTAGGCACAAAATAAGACTGCAAAGAAAAAGACGTGTGGCCCAATGATGGACACACAGGGAGGAGGTGGCCTGAACACACACTCCGGGTTCCCACTTATCCGTTTGATCCAGGACCCCTGACTTCTCATCAGTGGACCTCAGTTTCCCCATATGTAAAATGGGCACACTGAACTATGTCGTTTACTGTCTTTTCAACTATAGGGACCAAATCATGCTTTGGCATTAATTTAATCATTTAAAGAAAAATCTGATGAAACACTAGCCTCATCAAAAGAAATATCCAGAACCAAAATATTCCCAGGGTCGGTGGACTCCCCTCTCCTGCACCCTCCAGCAGGATGGTTAGGGTTAGGGTTAGGGTTAGGGTGACAATGCATGTCACCCTAACCCAGTTCTGAAATCGTGGGAGCCTCGGAATTTCCAGGTGAATGCGTGCATCAAAGCAGGAGACAAGGCAGCAGAACCATAGTCAAAAAACTGTCCAAAAAGCAGGGCCACGGTGCTGCCACTGGGCCCGTGAGCCCGCGGCGGGATCATCTGGGGAGATTCAGGTGCTTAAATACCTGCATGTCTGAGCTCTGCTTCTGAAATCAAAGGAGCACAAAAACAATTTCCACAATGATCCAGCCAGCTCAGGGCTTACAGTCGGGAAAATAGACCCTGATAGGATGTCAGAACGATGCCAGGAAGTAAAAAGATATCAGGAGTCAGAGAAATAAGGACAGTAAAAGCTCCATCTCCTATTTGGATGTGAGACAACAGGCAGGAACACTCTTCTTGATCAAGTAGAGGACAGTGTAGGAAAATGGCCTTAAAGGTCACCTCTAGGAGATCATTTCTCCTTGACAAATGAGGAAACTGAGGCTCGGGAAGGTTGAAGACAAGAACTTACGGCCAGCTTGTGCCGGAGCTAGCACAGTCACAGGCCTGTGGATTGGTGCCCAGTGGTCCCTGATCACACCTAGATACCTCCTGCTGCAAATGCTCCTCCTGAGAGGCAGATGGAGAAAACCCTGGCAAGCTCAGAGCTGGCTTCCTTATTTGCAAACAGGAATAATACTGGCCCTGTCTAGCTCAGAGGGCTGGAGTGGAGATGAAATAAAATCAAGCACTGTGAACCCCTGCAAACTGTAAACCACTACACAGATGTAAGGAAATGTAATTATCATTTGGGCAAGGATTCTTAACGTCTATTTCAAGGGAAAAAAATTTTTTTTGAATATTTAAAGGTCTATTAGAAAAGAGAAAAAACCAGGATGTGCTATCCCAGGTCCCTCACCCAGGGGATTTAGTAAATATTCACATTCAGAAGTAATCAATGAGTGCAGAGTTGGATTTACCATGAAGCTTTTGAAGCTTAAGCTTCGGGGCCCCTCACTTACATGGGCCCCTTCCAAGGCCTTTCTGAAAGGGCCCCAGCAGTGTGTGCCCATGGTCTGATGTTTCTATACCATTTGCAAAAGCAAGATACTTTTGTTGCAATCAGCTAAGATGACTGTCTCTTGTCCCTCCCGTTTGCCCTCTGTCACAGTTCTGGTGGTGGGGCAATGAGGGAGGGGCATTTCATTAGAATTTGGCTTTGGAAAATTTAGGCTAAGAATACATTTGGTTTAGCTTCAGTGGAATATGTCTACAATGGTTCCCAGTCTCCCAGATATTGTTATGCTGCCCCGGAATAGCAAAAGCTTCCAAGAACACTCATGATGTCATCAATTCAAAGTACATTTAATACAAGTGACCACAAAAAATCATGAAATGCCTTGTAGTCTTACAGCCCACATGGCAAATGGACAGAAGCCACCCTAAATTTGACAGCCATTTTTATAAATGTACCTGACATGGCCAATATTGAATTGTGAAGCTAAAATTCATTTTCTACAGTATCAACTCTTAAAAAAAAGTATCAATCAACCATCCTGAAAGAAAGACCAAATGCCTTTCTATTCTCTCAACAGAAAAGGATATTCCTAATTGCTGTCATATGAAGTCAGTCAAATAATATGTAGTCAAAAAAATGTAAAAAAAAAAGATTATAAAGGTATGTAGGGTAGCTAATAAAAACATATTATTTTCCTGGAATCTGTGATGTTGATGATATTTGTCAGCTTTTTTAGCTTGGCATTTTTTTTACAATTTTTTCTCATTCTAGATAAATATTTATTTTGCACCTAATTCTGTATTGCTAATTTTACATTCTTTTCCTTAAAGGGGGAGCCAAAATTGTATAAGCTTCAAGCCCCAATAAACCCTGAATCCCAAGCCTCCTAATTGAGTGCTCTAACGTTTTTTATTTCCATCAGTTTCAGTCACTTATGAAAAACAGCTCATAATTTCCTTTCAAAAAATATAGGCACTGATTTTAAAGCCTCTCCACCAAGGACAAAAAGAAAATAGATTTGAACAGCAGTGGGTAGCACAGTTACACAGAAGAGAGAGAATCTTCTAAACATGAAAACTCACAGAACTCTTTGTCTAGAACTCTTTAAGAAACTGCTTTGTCTGGAATAGATGGGAAGAAAATCTTACCCAAGTACACATCAATACTAACTCCCTGAAAGGGGAGCGTGGCTTTTTAAGCTTGATGAAGAGCTTTCTTTTTTTTTTTAGCAAACGGATTTATATGTATGTACCATATATGAGAATAATTTGAAGGTAGCTTATGGTACAATAAAATTAATATAATTAATCCATGACAAAAACTGGAGTCACAATTTTAAGGGGAAGGAAGGAGAACAAATGAGTCCTGGGAACCACATGGCTGAGATGCATCAGAGCTACTCTTCCCACCTGGGCTCTGGGAGGGCTCTTCCAGCTAATGCCACCTCCCGCCTGTGTGTCCTGGTCACACTCAGAGCCCCTCCTGCAATCAGTCCTTTCTGAATCTCACCCCCACTCTGCCCAGTGCCCCTCCCTCCTGGCAAGCCTCTCTCCCCCCCCAGCAAACCCTCCCCAAGTGGCCTCAAAGACCCCGTCCCGCAGCAGGTAATTCCATGTGGCTTCAGCCTCTTTGCAGCAAACCCACCCCCCCCAACCTCATTTGCTGTCCCTGAAACCTGACCCTCCCCAAAGATGCAGACACCTCTTCCCCTTTAGGTGGACTCATCACCCAAACCCAGAGTCCATATGGGACAGTCTCTCCAACCCCCAACCTATTTGCAAGCATTCCTCCCCTCCTCTGCCCTCTTGCAAGGTTTTCCTTTTGGTGTATAAACATGCTCCAAGCTCTCCAGTCTGGCTGAGGCTCTGCCTTCCATCCATCCACCCATCCATCCAACCCTCCTTTGCATATGGAAAGAGCGTCCACCATGTGCCTGACACATCACTAGATGCTGGACCTATCACGAGAGCCGAGAACACCACCCTTTCCTTTCCCTTCTCCCTAGCCCTGCTCTTCCCCTTCTCCCTAGCGCTGCTCTTCCCCACACTCTGCTGAGACCCTGATCTCTCCCAGCAGGCTCAAAGGTCCCCACATGGCTGTGTCTCAAACCCCAAACGTTTGCTAAACTGAACTGAAAATAAAGTAGCCCACGCTGGTCCCACTCTCGTGGTTGGGAGTTGCAAGCGTGCCAGTTGTCATTGGAATGAACAAGCTTTTGCCTGAGCTTGAGCTCGTATAAGAAAGCATCCCACTGAATGAGTCTGGGATTTCATTAGGCGGCCTGAACCACGTGGATGCCTCTGGGGTACGTCCCCATGAAAACAAGGTTCAGCAAAGACCCAGGAGCCCGAGGAAGGGGGCCTTCTCACTCATCACCAAGGGAAGCCTGGAGAACCTTGAGGAAGAAACAGTTAACACATCAGGGTTAACACATAGGGTCCTGTAACCCAGACCCTAGTAGGGATGACAAGAGATCAGGTTTGTTCCAGAACAGAACTGGCTCTGGCAGGTGACCCATCTTCATCCCAGGAGGCTAACCTGAAATCTATGGGTCACTTTTTTTTTATTCCAAATGAAGTTTCAAAACATCGACTAGAAAATCATAAATTGTTCCCACATGGGGAAGTGGTTAGGTCAAAATGGATTTTTCTGATATCAGAAAATACATATAATTGTCTCACAAATTCAAAACCGCAGACACCATCCCCAGCAGAAGGAAACAGTGGCGCCCTGACACTGCAGCTGACTTTGGAAAGGGCTCAACTCCGTGACGTGATCACAAAGGGAAAAGTGAGAGATGGCAGAAGATCACAAATAAAAGAACTAACGCATTTCTACACTGATGCTTATTAGAGCTCAGCTGAGAAGCTGCCTCCCGGATCCTGTCACTTCCTGGGCTGTCACAGCACATGGGACCCAAATCCTATCAAAGTTGCAGCAGCGTGTCTGAAATTACTTTCTCCGGCCCACGCATCTGCGTGTGGACATTTGCTGATTCCAGGAAAAGGACTATTTTCCTGTCTGCACTGGAGCTGGAGGTCAAGGGAGCCAATTCCTTCGAGCTAAACGGCATTCTCTCCTTCCTCAGCAAGATGGCCCTGTGCTGGAGCTCTGCGATGGCGGCCTCTGTTCCAACAGCAAGAAGGCCATCAGGATTGCCTCTACCTGTGCATTCACCACCTGCACACTCTGGGGCTGAGGGCAGGATAGGGAATCAGCCAGAATTTATAGAGTCAAGGGTGGATTTCTCCTGAAGTTAACTCTTGACGATGGCTAGGCAGGCCTTGAAACTTAATTGGCTGATTCTTATACATATCAAGGCTAAAGCATCCTACTGGTCCATCTAAGAACTGATTCTCCATCTTTGGCTGGGCTGTTGCCAGCCCTCTGCTATGGACTGAGTATTTGTGTCCCCCCAAAATTCATATGTGGAAGCCTGAAGGTGATGGTACTCAGAGGTGCAGTCTTTGGGAGGTTAAAAGGTCATGAGGGTGGAACCCCATGACGGGATTAGCGTTCTTGGAAGAAGAGGAAGAGAGCCATCCCTCTCTCTCTCTGCTCTCTGCCATGTGAGGACACAGTGAGAAGGCAGAGGTCTGAACCAGGAAGCGGGCCCTTCCTAGAACTCGACCATACTAGTGCCCTGATCTCAGACTTCCCAGCCTCCAGATTGTGAGAAACAAACATCTATTGTTGGAGCCCCCAGTCTATGGTATCTTTGTTACAGCCGCCCAAGCTGACTGAGACAGTCTCCACCTGGATGCAGTCTTAGCTCAGACAGTGCCTAGAGTAGATGCCTGAACTTCCCACTAGTACTTAACCCTGTGGAATAACATGGTATTTATTTCAACTGGGCCTCCTTCCAGGTTCTCCTATTTCTGAGTGCTCCTCAGACCTGCACCCTGGGCGTTCCCAACAGCTGGTCCTGTGGTTCCTGCTTTTCCTTCTCTTTATGATTCCTGGGCTGACGCCATCTACTCTCCTGGCGAGACCACCATCACCTCTGGGCATCTGTGCAGCATCCCAACCCCCTGTTTGTAGGAACAGAACTCCTCGTCTGTGTGTGAACCCCACCCCATGTGGACCAGGGTGATCCTACTCTGCTACGGCACAAGCAGGTATGGGATTGAGACGAGGCCACTCACAAACCCTAGGCCCTTGTGATGGGTTCAGAGACAGGCACATGCCTCAAACCAGACCAGAGACGTTCCTAAGATGTCTCTGATGGAACTTTCCAGGAAGAGCTTCTTTCTCCAGCTACCATCTTAGCTATCAGATGAGAAAGCCTGTCTACAAGATAGACAGGGGGGCAGGGTCTCGAAGACACCATTGAAACCCCCAGAATTCCCAGTTACAGGAGCTAATAAATCCCTATCTCCTCCTTTTCATGCTTAAATAAGGATAAATTGGTTTTGTGTCATTTGGAACAAGACCATCTTGGTAACTAGATATTCCTACATTGGTGTCCTCATCATGATCTTTTTCACTTCTGCTCCCATCTGCTGCCTTCCTCTCCGGTGGAAATGGGAAGTAGAGGCAGCTGTCCTAGTAACTTCATCCTGCTGTGCCACCTATGAGCCACGTGACTATGGGGAGGTTACTTAACATCTCAGCTTCCAATGTGGTAAAATGGAGATAATCCCACCTACCTCACTGGGTAACCATGAAGACAAAACAACACAGGGAAGTGGGGGTAGTGTCCTTGTATCCTCTGGGGGTCTGGACCCCATTCTCTCCCTCTCTTACTCCTCTCTCACATCCAAAGGCAAAAAAAAACACCTCCCAATGGGGTAGAAAATGTTATAGTCTCTCCACCTGAACAAAATATGCTTAAAACAATACAGCCCAGACCCATTAAAATCATGCCCCAAGATATACTGACCGAACACAAACAGAAAGAAAGAACTCCAGGTTGTTATCAGAGAGGACTGAGAAATAAAAATCATTAAATGGGCCAGACAACTATTTAGTTTTGATAAAAGGTAAAATCCCCAGTGAAGACATGACTGTGAAGAAAGCTTACATGCCAAATACTCTAAAGAATGTTAGCAAAGCCGAACATCACCACACTGGTGCAATTTTCTTCCTGCTCCCAGACCACCTTCCCCTGTTCCTCCAGGCCTGGGCACCCCTCCGAGGAAATCCCTCCACGTTAGATGCTGGCCTGTATAAGGCAGCGGAGAAGACTCGGCTCTGAATGAACAGTCAGACCTGTTGTAGTGGTTAAATGGTGTCCTCCAAAAATTCATGTCCACCGGGACCTTAGACTATGACCTTACTTGGAAGTAGGATCTCTGCAGTTGCACTTAAGTTCAGATGAGGTCAAACTGGGTTAGAGGATGGGCCCTAAATCCAATGACGGGTGTCCTTATAAGAAGAGGACACACAGAGGGAAGAGGCCACACGTAAAGATGGAGGCAGAGACTGGAGTGATGCAGCTACAAGGCAAGGAACACCACCGCTTCTGGTACAACTAAGAAGCTAGAAGAGGCAAGGAAGGATTCTTCCCTAGAGGCTTCAGAGAAAGCACGGCCCTGCAGACACCTTGATTTCAGATTTCTAGGCTCCGGAAATCTAGAATAAACGTTCGTTGGTGTAAGCCACCTAGGTTGTAGTCATCTGTCACACAAGTCCTGGGAAACGGATACAAGGGTGCAGGTGACCTGGGCTCAGTCACTTAACCTCTCTGAGCCTCAATTTCCTCCTCTGTGAATAGAAATACTAATAACAGGACTGACTCATAGGGTTGTCATGAGGATTAAGTAAAAGCATGGTGTGATGGTTAATTTTATGTGTCCACGTGACCGGCCATAGGATGCCCAGATTCAATATTATTTCTGGGTGTGCCTGTGAGGTTGTTTCCAGGCGAGATTAGCATTTGCATCAGTGGACTCAGCAAAGTAGATTCCACCCTCCCCAGTGTGGGTGGGCATCATCCAAGCCATTGAGGGCCTTAGTAGAACAAAAGGCAGAGGAAGGAGAAATTCACCCCCCACCTCCAGCTTTTATTTCTGCCTCACAGCTTGAGCTGGGACATCCCACCTCATCTTCTCCTGCCCTCGGACTGGGATTTACACCATCAGCTGCTCCCCTGTTTCCACGTCTTTGGATTCAGACTGAATTACACCACTGGTTTTCCTGGGTCTCAAGCCAATTCCTGTGATAAATCTCTTCTCTCCGTCTCTCTCTCTCTCTATATATACATACAATAAGTAATAATAGTAAAAATTTATTAAGTAATAATAAAGTACAATTATTATTGCATATATAAGGTAATAACTAATTTATATTATAGTTTTAATATTTATATAATTACATATTATACATTATATAATTATTACATATATTACATCATTACCTATTGTATATATAATTGTATTATTGTACAATTGTATAATAATACATTGTACAATTATATTGTATATATAATTGTATTATATTAGTATATCTGTTATAATACAGAATACAATCTACAAATAATATATTAAATGGCATAAATAATATACAACAATAATATATAATAAATAACATATTTTATATTATATATAATTTATTATCATTATTACTTATAGATGTATCTCTCATCCTCCCTCCCTCCCTCCCTCCTTTCCCTGGGCACACATGAGCTGCCTAACTTGACTTTTAAGTATCATCAAAGAGAAGTTAGGAAAAAATACCCAAATATCTTAGGCTCCAAACACAAGCTCTGTTCACAGATTAATTTTTCAAACTAAAAAGAAACAATGCATTTCAAGTTTCCTTCCCTTTTGTGTAACTGAGATGCTTTCCTTCAGGGGAGAAAAGCTGGGCATAAAAGCAGCATGCAAATAAATGAAAACCAAGACCCCAGATGGGGGCTGGGATGAGAAACACTGCACTCATCATTAGTGCTGAAAGGAGAAAACTCTCTCCCCTCCTCGGACAGCTGTTTTCTTCCTTCCTTCCTTTCTTTCTCTCCTTTTGTCTCCTTTCTTTCTTACTTTCTTCCTCCTTCCTTCCTTTCTTTTCTCTCTCTCTCTCTTCAGCTTTACTGAAGTATAAACTGATATACAAAAACTGCACATACTTTAATGTGTACAATTTGATGAGTTAGGACACATGCATACACTTGTGAAACCATTACCACAATCAAGGTAATACACATGTTTCCTTATGCCCCCTTGTTTTTTCTTTTTTGGGGCAGGGTGGCAGTAAAAAGAACATCTAATATGAGATCTACTCTCTTACCACATTTTTTTAAGTGCACAGTACAGTATTGCTAACTACGGGCACTACGTTGAACAGCAGATCTCTAGAACTTACTCATATTGCACAATCAAAATTTTATACCCACTGAACAACAAGCTCCCCTCCCCCAATCCCTTGGCAACCACCATTTTACTCTCCTCATCTATGAGCTTGATGCGGTGGTTTAAATAGTTTAAATACCTCATATAATTGCGATCGTGCAGTATCTGTCCTTCTGTGACAACGAATTTCACCAACAAAATCTCCTCCACGTTCATCCGTGTTGTCACATATGGCAGAACTTCCTTCTTCTTAAAGGCTGGATAAAATTCCACTGTATTATATACCATATTTTATCTATTCACCTGTTGATAGACATTTAGGTTGTTTCCACCTCTTGGCTATTGTGAATAATGCTACAATGAACATGGGAGTACAGATATATCTTCAATATCCTGATTTCAATTCTTTTGGATAAATACCCAGAAGTTGGATTGATAGATCATATTGGTAGTTCTAGTGTTAATTTTCTGAGGAATCTCTATACTGTTTTCCATAGAGACTGCACCATTTTACATCCCAGCAGAAGTGTATAAGAGTTCCAATTTCTCTATCTATCTCTTCACCAACACTGGTCTTTTGGTTTTGTTTTTGTTTTTGTTTTTTTGATAATAGCCATCTTAACAAGTGTGAGGCAATATCTCACTTGATTTTCATTTCCCTGATGATTAGTGATGTTGAGCACTTTTCCATATATGTGTTGGCCATTTGTATACCTTCTTTAGAGAAATGCCTATTCAAGTTTTTGCCCGTATTTTAATCAGATTATTTTAGTTTTTTGCTCTTGAGTTGCAGGAGTTCATTACATATTTTGAATATATGGTTTGCAAGTATTTTCTCCCATTCTGTAAGTTGCCTTTTCATTCTGTGATTGTTTCCTTTGCTGTGCAGAAACTTTTTAGTTTCAGGTAGTCCCTTGTGTCTATTTTTGCTTTTGTTGCCTGTGCTTTTGGTGTCATATCCAAGAAATCACTGCCAACACCAATGTTAAGAAGATTTTCTGCTATGTTTTCTTCTAGGAGTTTTATAGTTTCAGGTCTTATATTTAAGTCTTTAATACATTTTGGGTTGATTTTTTTATGTGATGTAAGATAATGGTGCAATTTCATTCTTCTACATGTGGATATACAGTTTTCCCAGTGCCATTTATTGAAAAAACTATCCTCTCCTCATTGTGTGTTCTTGGCGCCCTTGTCAGAGATCAGTTGACTGTATGTGTGAGGGTTTATTTCTGGGCTCTCTATTCTGTTCCATTTGTCTACATGTCTATCTTTATGCATGTACCGTACTGGTTTAGTTACTGTAGCTTTGTAATATATTTCAAAATCAGGAAGTGGGATGCCTCTACTTTGTTTAGTTGTCTACTTTCTAATGGCTTTTTTCAGTGCTTCCAGGTCACCAAAGAAATACACAAACTGTGATGCAAACCCCGCCTCTTTACATCTGTGAAGTGCCCGGATTTGCACACTTGCTGTCCCTCAGAATACTCACTCATCCTCCCACCCAGTCATTCCACAGACATTTACAGGGACACCTATCATGAGCTGGCCACTGTTCGAAGGTGCTGGGAGATGGCAGCAAACAAAACAGATAACGTCTCTGCTTACATGGTACTGATATTCTGCTGGGCAGGACAGACAAGAGACAAGTAAACACTATAATAACACATGATAAACATAAGTGCAGGAAGTAATAAGTGCTGTGAAGAAAATGAAATAACCAAGAGCATGGGGGTGACAGGAGCTGGTGGGTGTGGACTCCAGGAAGGGTGGTCCATCTCACCTTTGTTTCTACCTCTCCGCAGTTAAGACCCAAGTTCTCCTAGGGCTCCATGAGTCAAGACAAAGCACTGCCTCAACTTACCCAAGGGAAACCTATCAGCTGGGCAAGAAAAGAATGAAGCAGCCCACGCCTGAGAACGAGGGCGTTCCCTAACCTAACCCTGTAAAAGCAGCCCTGCTTCCTTCCTCTCCTGGCCTCACCTGCACACAAAGTCACCACCATAGAGCTGGCAGCATTATCTGCCCCCCTTCCTCAACCCACAGACCGCCTGAAATGTTATCTCCCTCAGAATGCCCTTCCTGGAGCTGCAGGTGGCAGAGCCCATACCCGTGCCAGGCACTGGGCTAAGTGTTCACACCTGGGCCACAGCGATCCACAAACAGCCCCAGACTCAATGGTCTCACACCTGAGTGGGCATTGGCATCACCTGCGGAGCTGGGCAAACACAGGTCCATCGCTGGGCCAACCCCAGAGCTTCTGGTTCTGGGGTCTGGGGCGATGCCCAGGAATCTGCATTTCCAACAAGTTGGCAGTTGATGCTGCTGTTGCAGATCTGGGCCCCCCCCCAACTCTGGGAAACTGAGGGGGGAAACTGAGGCTCTGTAAACTAAACCATTTGCCAGAGTGGCAGGAGGCAAACACATTACTCCTACGTTCATCTTACGGGGCCTCCCTGCACTGAAAACACACAGCAGTCAGCTCAGGGACCTGACTCCTGAGACAGGCCCTCACAGCCTGCATCGGCACCCCCTGTGGAGACCAGGGACCAGAGGGCAGGGGTCATGATCTGCTCAGTTTTGGATACCCAGGGCCAAGGCTGGTCCCCATCACAGCACCACCTCAATAACCACGTTGTCAATCAGGCAACTAACTTTTTCTTCAAGGACATCTTGTGCTCGTTTGAAATGCAAATCAGAAGAAAGCCCTGAGCTTTCCTGTGCACGCAGCTCCTGCAGCATCCGCAGGCCCGGTGCACCCACGCGAAGACACCAGAGCACGGATGTAAGGGAGTTTCCCATCAGACCACTGAAACCAGCCAAGTGGCATCTTTGAGTGTACTTTAACCTATTATCGTGTGCGCTGACGTCAAGTGCAATGCTCTTGACAAATGTCTTACGAGGGGATCTCTGGGAAAATTAAACACATGACAGTGGATCACTGAGAGAAGAAGAATGTCCCTTGAAATGAGTGGTGGGCAGGAGTCAGCTCTGCCAGAGCCAGCTGTTAAATATGCAGAAGCTTTGCCAGCCAGCTGTCAACCACTGGAGGCTTGAAGTAGACCACGGTGGGAAGACCTCCATCAAGGCCCCCACCCAACCACCACCACATACCCTCTCCCCTCTTCCTGATTAGAGAGTTTGTTTGCCAGCACAGCATGGCTTGAGAGCAACATAAGTATTCTTAAATGTGGTGCTTGCTGGGCTTAGAAGCCAGACACTTTCTGTGGGTGGATGTCTCAGAAATGAATCTCTGGAATTAAAACGGAGGTCACTGGAAACCTATGATTCTCTCGCTCTCTCTTTCCCACACACACACACACACACACACATTATCTCGTTAGAGAAAATTGTTTAGAAATGCCACTGTTTTATTTGACCGTCAGTAACAATCAAACTTTTCACAGCTGATCAAAAGAATGCTCAACCAAAGGCTCTTTATTCTGCCCCCTTTTTCTACTTCCCTGAAAGAAATATTTGTTGTCTCCAAAGTCCCTTAGGAGAACTAAGAAATTTTGCTCCATACCAGCTCTGAACACAATATTCTGGTAGATATAGGAGAGAACCCACAAATGGGAATATCTCACTGTCCCCCTTCATCAACTCTTTGCTGACTTTGCTAACAGAGAAAGGGGGTATAGCATGAATAATTCAAATCCCCAGACAACCCAAAAAACTATATTTGAGCCAAACTTTCAACTACAGCCATCACCAGGGAGAAAATAATCCAGCCTACTTTCATGATCTTCCATTTCTCCTGTCTGAACCAACTGAGGATGGCACTGAGCAGTAAAACAAATGGTCCAAGAGGGAAAAGAAATAATCCACAAACTATATAAATAGTTCCTTTTATGAGCAAGAGTTGACAGTATCTGAAATCGGAGCAAGGTCTCCAATAACATTTCAGAGGACTAGTATCTGGGAAGCGAGGTGAGTGATTAGAAGAAGTCGCCTATGCCTAAAGTGAATTTTATATTAAAAATCACAATGGAATATGCAGCTTCTACTCCAAGCAGTCTTCGTGACATTTCCATGGAATTATATGTCTACAAAATGGTTAAAAATAACAAAGCAGATGAAAAACAGTCTCGTCGACCTTCATTGCTAATAACAATAATGCTTTACTTCAATCCTGAGGTTTTAGCCAACAGCGATAAAAATGGCTCGAAAGCAATAAAAATAATCATGCCCTCCTTTCTTCTTTGGATTGCACGTTTCCGTTTTCAAGGCTCTTCTTCACTCTCTATAGGGTGGGCAAGGAGCCACGATTATCTCCATTTCACAGAAGGGGACGTGCAGGCTTTAAATGATTTGCGGGAGTTACAGGCGTCATAAGTAGCAGAAAGGGAATTTGGTCCCAGACTTCCGAGAGTATGTTCTTCCCACCGTGCCACAGGGGCCCTCATCAGCCCTGTAGCCATGCCTGCCTCACCAAGCATTCCATGGCAAAGTCTCCCACCAAGTGGCACAAAGTACACCCATTCCCAGGGAAGCCTGTAGTCAAGTTCCTGAAGTGTAAGCTGAAGGCATACAGGAAAAGAGGCTCATGGGGGCAATAATTGAAGGCAGCTTTTTAACAGTGCATCCCTGCCCTTCCACATATAAGAATTTGCATGACATCTACACACATCGTAGAATGACTAAAAGGATTCCTGATAATAACAAGTGCTGACAAGGATACGGAGCAACTAGAACTCTGATACATTGCTGCTGAGAATGCAAACACTCGCCATATGGCCCAGCAATCCCACTCCTGGGTGTCCACCCAAAAGAAACGAAAACACATGTTCACACAAAGACTGTCTATGAACATTTAATAGCAACTTTATTCATGATTGCCCTAAACTGGGAACAACCCAAATATCCATTCATACATTGGAAAACTACTCAGCACTGAGAAGGAATGAATCTGATAGATGCAACCACACAGATGAATCTCTAAAGCACTATACTGAGTGAAGGAAGCCAGACCCAAAAGGCTACATGCTGTATGATCCCACTTGCATGACATTCTAGGAAAGAAAATCATACAAGCAGGGAGCAGATCAGTGGCTGCCTGAGGACGGGATTGAGGACTGACTATGAAAGGGCACAAGGGAAGCTTTTAGGGTGACGGAACTGCTCTGTATCTCAAACTGAGGTGAGAGATACATGGCCGCATACGTTGTCAAAAGGCATGGAACTGTACACCTACAAAGGTGAATTTTATTATATGCAAATTAGACTTCAATAAATTTCATTGAAACAGAAAAACCTGAAGGAGGGCCAGAGGTTTTTAAATTCACTCCCATGAGATCAGATTCCTTCAAAAACTGCTTCTGGCACTTTAGCAAAGCCTGCTTCCCAGACACGAGGTATCTGAGAACGAAGGAGGTTGGATATGGGGTGGGATGAAGAGGAACTGGGCACAGTCGGCCTCCAGCTGACAATGACCCTTTGGGAGCTCCAGTTCCCCTCCAAGCATCGCCACCCTCACAGGCAGAGCAAGAAAGACGCCGGGGCTGTGCCCACTGAGATCTAAGGGGTGGCCATTTCTTACATTATAGGACCTGGGACAGGGATCTGGGATCAGAGTGTACGGTTTTTGCTGTAACTGTGGGGTTTTTTAAAGGAAAAGTGCAGCACCCTTAGGCAGAAAATACTGACAGGAAATGAACTGGCAGCAAATTGTTATTCTCAGCTTCTCGAACACATTTGAATGAGTGAGTCTTTAAAAGCTTCTGTCAGCTCGCTTTAGAAGTGAAATTTGATATTATTAAGACTATCCAATATGAAATAATTATATAAGTATAAATGGAAGATTCATTCGAAGGGTCAGGATGAAATCCCTGGAAAACGCCTTCCTGGTCCTTTTCTTTTCCTTTTTTTTGTCTGACTAAATAAGGTCAGATAAGATGAGGACAAAACTAAGTCAGCATGCAGAATTTAAATTACTTGAATTACTTTTTTTTTTTTTTTCCTGCAGCTGAACTTCAGAATGTGGGAGGGGAAATGAACAGCTTAAACCAAAGCTAAGCCCTTCTGTTCTGTATCAAATGGCAATTACTCTTCAACTGTTTTTTTTTAATCTGTCCTCTCAGCAAACATCCACCACCTCAAGCAGATTTGCTAAAAGAGGCAGAAGAGCATGGGGGTTTAGAGCACAGCTTATAAACTGAGAATTGCTGAGGCTGAGTGAGTGTATGTCGAGTCCATTACATTATTCTACTTTATGTTTGTAAAATTCCATATTAAAAAACTGAGAGACAGAGATGATGGGGATAGGGGCGGGGGGAAGAGTGGAAAAGGGCAGAGAGAGATAGAGAGAGAGAGAGAGAGAAAGAGAATGGTCCAGGGAGCTAGAAGGCCTAGGCACAGCTCTCTGCTCCTCCACACTTGCTGTGTGCCCTTAGGCAAGTTTCTTAACCTCTCTGTGCTTCAGTCTCTTCTTTGTAAAATAGGGCTTATAACAGGACCAACTCGCACGGTTGTTGTGAGGATTAAATGAGTTTAAAGCACATTTATTACATGTGTGGAGCAGCAGAGAGACACTGAAAAGTACCTGCCATATGCTATTATATAGAGAGACGTGATATATACAAATACACACACACGCATGCACACATATTTCTAAAGCCTCTAAATCAGTACAAAGCAGTTCACAGACTATATTAAATCTCTGATCCTGAGTTGATACCCTGCATTGTGCTCCTGTCAGGTTTTGTAACAAATTTATTGAGTGGGCTGAACTCCATGGAGTAAAAAGGCAAATGGCTCCATTTTTCTTCCACTGCTGCCCCAGCTGCGCTCTACCATCTCCCTCCTTTGCCCGATGATAATCTCGGACAGAGCCATCAGCCTCCCACTCAACGTTCAGCTCCAAGAACAAAATACGTTAGGAAATTAATATTCAGTTTTAGGATTTAAGTGGTACAGCGCAGCCCAGAGTGAACCCTTCAATTGACGTCCAATTCCCAGCTTCGTCCCTCCCCTCAGCTTTGGGTTGAGGGCCACAGGCAGGTGGACCACTGGCCGGTCCTCCACACCTCCTTCTCCTCCCACCTGCTTCCTGGCTCCTCCAAGACCAAGGCAGAGGGAGAATGGATCAGACGAAGCAAGAGAAGTAAAATCCTGCCTTTTAAAGGCTTTGCTGCTACTTTCCGTCGTTACCTCCTGGCAGGTGATCAAAGGTGGTCTCTCCTACGGGACACATCTGAGGGATCCGTCCAGGCCCTGCCATGAGGCCCTCCATACTACAGGGCTCCCTGATATGGGGATGAGCTCTTCTAGGAATTTTATTGGACCTGACCTTGGCAGTCTCAGTGCCCATGTCTGCTCCACAGCGGACCCCCCTTTCCAACCTGCCCCTTGCCCACTCCAGGCCTCCAGGGGTCCACAGGAGACTCCCACCTGCTCGCCATGTAGGTAGGGGGAGACAGTGAAGGGCGCTCACCCTGCTGCCCACTGGACTCTAGAATTCCCCCATGTCCATGTAGGTCCCCCCAATCCAGGGAACTCGTGTCAATTTCTTCCACGTTCCAGAGGCTCCCAAGAACTTTCTCATCAAACTCTGCTTCCTGGTCTAAAGACAGGCCTATGAGAGCCATAGCTCAGCAAGCACCCAGCCAGGGAGGGAGACGCCAGTCTCCTCTTCAGGAAGGTACCCTCGATCTCTTCGTGTGTTTGTGTTCTGCTTAGATCTCCCCCATTTGACCTGGGGGGAATCACTCCTACTGGGAAGGAAACGGAAACATCCTATCTCTCCTGCAACTATCTCCTCCATGAACTCATGAACTCATCTTGTTTTCATAGAGGAGAGGTCGTTGAGGTGCTGGACCAATCTTGCTATCTTTGGATAGCTCCTCCCCTAAGGGCTCCATCCTCACTATGAATAATGGAAAATTCTCCCAGATTGCTCTCAGCTTGAGGGCAGAAACCAGAATTCCCAAGCAAAAGAAGTTCCCTTCAACATCCCACTCTTTGCTTTTAAATAAAGGAAACTACTATTCTCCATGTCTTTAAGGAATAAGCAGGATAAAAGAGGCTGAGAAAGAGCCAGAACACACAGGAGACAGAGAGCTTCAAAAACCCATCAGCAAATGAACAGAACAGATATTTACTGAATCAGATGCAAGAAATAGCATCTCAAGGGAGAGCACATTTCTGGAAACATGCAGGCAAGTAGCCTTGAAAATTGCCTTCTCATATTTCCAGCTGAATTATCCCTCCTTGATAAATGATTTCCAAGTCCTTTCCAGCTATTAGGTTTATTTACACCCATTTTAAAGGCTACATGACATTCTGGAAGATACATGACTCCCTGAAGGGGCGAAAACTAAAATATTCATAACTGTGGAGATCAAGGTTAATAACTCAGACCCCTTCGTCATTCCAGGAAGGCGTGAGGGTGAGAAAGGGGTCTTAGCAACAGCGATCTCCTGGTTCCCGGCTTCAGGGCTGCCCAAGGGCGTCCAAATCTCTACGTACAAACAGAGGAACTCAACAGACCAGAGCCAGAGCCTGCTCTGCAGCCAACACCTCACCAGGTGCTCCAGAAACTTGCAGCCTAACACATGAGACAGGCAAGTAAACACGTTGTCGGCTAACGGGAAGCAGGGCGCTTTGGGAACCCGAGGACAGCACTACACCTGCCAGGGAAGGATTCCTGAAAATTCTAAAGACCAGAAAAGTGAGGCAGGCAAGGAGATGGAAGGACCTGTCTTCCTTCTCTTGATTAACAAGACCATTAAGAATGACACCATTTTAGGGGCTTCCCTGGTGGTGCAGTGGTTGAGAGTCTGCCTGCCAATGCAGGGGACGCGGGTTCGAGCCCTGGTCTGGGAGGATCCCACATGCCACGGAGCGACTGGGCCCGTGAGCCACAACTACTGAGCCTGCGCGTCTGGAGCCTGTGCTCCGCAACAAGAGAGGCCGCGATAGTGAGAGGCCCGCGCACCGCAATGAAGAGTGGCCCCCACTTGCCGCAACTAGAGAAAGCCCTCACACAGAAACGAAGACCCAACACAGCCAAAAATAAATATAATAAATAAATAAATAAATAAATAAAAATGTTACCACTCTTAAAAAAAAAAAAGAATGACACCATTTTAGAACTCACCTATGAAACAAACAGACTCAGAGACCTAGAGAACAGACTTGTGGTTGCCAAGGGGAAGCAGGAGTGGGGGAGGGATGGATTGGGAATTTGGGGTTAGCAGATGCAAACTATTATCCATAGGATGGATAAACAAGGTCCTACTGTAGAGCACAGGGAACTATATTCAATATCCTGTGATAAACCATAATGGAAAAGAATGTATATATGTGTGTAACTGAATCACTTTGCTGTACAGCAGAAATGAACACAACACTGTAAATCAACTAGACTTCAATTTTTAAAAAGCAAAAGCAAAAAAAAAGAACGACACCATTTTAAACCTCAGGGTTACCCTCCGTGTTCCCTATGCTTTCATCCTCCACTACTGAATTCTCACCAACTTTTCCCTCTCAATTCAAGCCTCCATCTCCTCTCCACCCCCAGTGACACCCTTTGGGTCCAGGCCCTCCTCAACCCTTACATGCCCTTGGGGACCAGCAGAGCTTGGATTTCTCTCCCCTTGTGCAGGTAACTTAGAATTCCTCAGATGCCCTGTGGTAGGCTGTATAATGGCTCCCAAAGGGTACCCACATCCTAATCCCCAGAACCTATGAATGTTACCTTCTGTGGCAAAAGGAGCTTTGAAGGTGTAAGTCAAGGATCTTGAGGTGGAGAGATTATCCTGGATTGTCTAGCAGAGCCTCCTGTAATCACAAGGGTCCTTATAAAAGGAACGCAGGAGAATCAAAGTCAGAGAAGGCCAGGTGACCACAAAAGCAGAGACTGGAGCGATGCAGCTACAGCCAAGGAAAGCTAGCAGCCTCTAGAAGCTGGTAGAGCCCAGGAACTGATTCGATTCTCCTTTAGAGCTTCTAGAAGGAATGCAGCCACGACAACACACTGATTTTAGTCTTATAAGACTCATTTCAGACTTCTGATCTCAATAATTGTAAAAGAGTACATTTGGCTTGTTTTAAGTCACTTAAGTTTGTAGTCATTTGTTACAGAAGAAATATGACACTAATATTGTACGTGCTCTCATTTCTTAAAAGATAAATATCAAACCCCCAGCAGATGGAGGTGGTGCTAACCTACCTCTTCCACCTCAGCTCCCGCCACGTCTCCACCCACAGACCTTATGCTTCAAGCTACACTTAACTCCGTAATTCTTCCCCAAAGAGGCTGGATCGTTTCCAGCCCCATGGCCTTTGCACACACTGCCCTCTCAGATGACAGCACCCTGAGCCCTCCTCTCTGCCAGGAAAAATCTCTGCTCATCAGTCACTCTCCAGGTGTGAGGCTGCTACCTTTGTCCAACCTTCTTTTCCCTCCCTGTACAAAGTTAGCCACTCTGTACTCTATCATCACACGGAATCCCCCCACCAAGAATTTCTTCAGAAATATTACATTTTTACAATAACCATGTACATGACTGTCTGCCTTCATCACCTCTGTGATCCCAGGGATGTACCTGCCCAGGTTAAGACCAGAACAGAGAGGAACCCTAACAACACTGGGAGAATGACTGACTACAAGGCTAGATACAGGTTATACCCTTCTGCTTTGCCAACACAGAGGGCCTATGAGAAAGGAAGCATTTATCGAATGCTCAGACCCTGAAGAGTGGGTCAGAGAGAGGGAAGAAGCCAGGATTTGAAACGCCAGTCACCCCAGGCAAGCTAACCCTGATGGGCCCCCATCAGTCCCACAGTCAAAATATTCAAAAAGCTTGGAAGGCCTACTGGGTGCCATTTACAGGGTTGCATGTGTTAGAGCAGTGCTTTTCAAAGTGCAGCCCCCAAGGCCAGCAGCATCCACATAACCTGATGCTATGGACTGGATGTCCGCATCCCCCTAGAATTCATATGTTGAAGCCCTAATCCCCAATGTGATGGTATCTGGAGGTGGGTCTTTGTTGTCATCAATATCATCCCCAATTAGGTCACGAGGGTGGAGCCCTTGTGAATGGGATTAGTGCCCTTATAAGAGGAGGCCAGAGAGCTCGCTTCCTCTCTTTCCACCGAATGAAGACACAATCAGAAGTCAGCAGTCTGCAGCAAAGAAGAGGACTCTCACGAGAACCCGACCATGCTGGCATCCTGATCTTGGATTTCCAGCCTCCAGAACTGTGGGAAACACATTTCTGTTGTTTACAAGCCACCCAGTCTATGGCACTTCATTAGAGCAGCCCAAACTGACTAAGATACCTGGGAACACAATAGAAATGCAAATTCCCAGGCCCCACCTGATCCTACAAACTGAAACATCAGAAACTCTGCGGGTGAAGCCCAGCAATCTGCTTTCACCAGAACTCTGCGTGTTCTGAGGCCCACTAAAGTTTTAGAACCACTTTTTCAGAGGCAAGAGAAACCCAAGGAGGCTCTAAAGGCAAACTCCAGAAAGTGGTAGAGGTCTCTGCCCCTGGACTAGTTTATGCTGGGGCTGCCATAACAAAGTGCCACAAACTGGGTGGCTCAAACGACAGAAACTTAGGATTTCGTGGTTCTGGAGGCTGGAAATCCAAGATCAAGGTGTCAGCAGGACTGGTTTCTTCTGAGGCCTCTCTCCTTGGCTTGTAGATGGCCTTCCTCTCCTGTGTCCTCACATCGTCTTCCTTTGTACAGTTTCCTATTCTTATAAGAACACTAGCCACACGTGATTAGGGCCCACCCCAAAGACCTGATTATAACTTAATTACCTCCCCTTATCTCCAAATATGGTTATATTCTGAGGTACAGGGGTTAGGACTTTAACATATTCATTTGGGGGAACACAATTCAGCCATAATATTTCCCAAGAATTCAAATCATGCCATGTGAAAACCTGCAATTTGCCTGCAGTGAGAAGTGCCATGTACATAAGGGACCAACAGAGCAATTAATCCTGAAGAGTGAGGACACGCTTCTTCTTCACCACCATCAACTGTAAAAGGCAGAGCTTCCTGGCTATATGTCAGGGGTTAAGGGGTGCCCAAGATATTAATCCTCTCAGTGCTGAAGGCTCCTGGAATGAGGGCCAGGCCCATCACCTCCAGCCCCCCACCAGGTGTCACACTTTTACTCCTGTGTTCTGTACAAATGTCATCATTTTCCATGGAGTGGTGATTTTAAAAAGGTAAGATAACAAGAGTAACCACCAAAGAGATTATTGAGAGGAATAAGGAAGATACATGCACAAAACACCTGGCACAGAGGCCACACCTCCACAGGAGGATGCCCAACCAGTGTTCATTATGGTTGTCGT
The DNA here is from genome assembly GCF_009873245.2 of Balaenoptera musculus. Taxonomy (NCBI): domain Eukaryota; kingdom Metazoa; phylum Chordata; class Mammalia; order Artiodactyla; family Balaenopteridae; genus Balaenoptera; species Balaenoptera musculus. The sequence continues at coordinate 74,788,917 of NC_045799.1, forward strand.
CATCATTAACATCATCATCGTCCTCATCATCATCAACATTGTAATCTTTATCATCATCAGCATCAACTCTGCCATCATCACCATCATCATCATCAATAACAATGATCATCATCAACATCATCAATATCATCAGCTTCAGCCGCAGCAGAAATATCATTATTGTCATCATCAATACTGTTATCACTGTCATCATCAACATGATCGTTATCACCCTCATCACCATCATCATCATAGCTAACAGCATCAGGGTGAGCTCCTTGCCAAGTCATGTCAAGAACTTGAGGCACATGAAGCCAATCTTCTAGGGGCTTCATACCAAGGCTCCAAGAAGTCAAATCACTTCCTCAAGATACAGAGGCTGCAGGTCAGGGAACTGCAAGCTGCTCTGCTCAAAGCCTTTATGGAACAGGAGCCAAGGGGTCCTGCCAGGTGGAATCCAGAATGTATCTTAAGCTGTGATTCTCAGACCTGACTGCACGTTGGAACCACCCAGACAGCTTTAAAACCCTCTGGTGCTGGGCCCCACCCAGGGTTCTGATCCAACCGGTCTGCGCGCAGCCTGGGCACTGGGATTCTTCAACTGTCCCCAAGTGATTCCAAAGTGCAGACAAGACTGAGAGCCCTGCTTCAAAGCCAGCAGCCCACTTGGGGTGGGGGGTGGGGTTTCTGTGACAATCAATAGGATGGTGTAAGACATTGTCTCTATGCATTGGAATCTAACAACTGTGTCTTAATCCTTCTGGAATCAAACCAGCTTAATAGATGAAAAAGAAAATAATCCAAATAGCACCCCAAGGAGAAAAAATCCTGGGGAACGATGAGGTATGGCATGAAAGGGGAGGAATCGAGCATTTCTAGGAAACTGGGTCCCAGGAAAGCAAACGCCTTGGCTAAAAATATTTTCCCCAATTTCTTTTGGCAAATGGCTCCCACACACTGAAATAATGAAGACAAAGGCTGGGTGTCAGTCAGCCACCCTCTCAGCTTCTCATGTCTTCACAGAGCCAGGCCTCTCCTGGGAGCCAGGGGAGAATGGCAGAATTATAGCAACATCAAGAGATTTGTAGAATCCCCAGATTGGAAGAGACATTGCAAATCATCTGCTGGGATCTCCCACCCAGAGAAGGAAGTTCCTTGACAGTACTCCTGCTGTCTTTGCCTCTCAGCCGGAGAGTCTTACTGTTTCTAGACAGCCCAGCGCAATCTTAGACAGCCCCAGCGGTTAGGGGGAGATCGGCCTCACTGCAACATCTATCTACTGCTCCCAAGGCCAGCCCAGGCGAATCCTTCTTCTACATGAAATTCCCACAAATATCCAATGACAGTGAGCCCCCCACCTCACAGGCCGCCCTGGTGTCTTCTCTGCTCCCTTTTTTTTTTTCATAGGACAAGACCAAGGACAGCAAGCCTCTGTCCTCTGCATGCACTTTACTTTGTTAATGTCCTTTCTCACATGTGATGATGTCCACTAAGCACATTCTCTGGTTGAGATTTGACCCACAGGACAGGGGCCATTACCTGCTCTCAACTGGAGGCCACTGTCTTCGTCCGCTCAGGCTGCCATAACAGAATACCACACATTTGGGACTTCCCTGGTGGTCCAGTGGTTAACGCTCTGTGCTCCTAATGCAGGGGGCCCAGTTCAATGCCGCAACTAAGACCTGGCACATCCAAAATAAATAAATAAATAAATAAAATATTTAAAAAAAAAAAAAAAAGAACACCACACACTCAGTGGCTTAAACAGGAAACATTAATTTCTCACAGTTCTAGAGGCTGAGAAGTCTAAGATCAAGGCACTGGAAGATTCTGTGTCTAATGAGGACCTGCTTTGTGGTTCATAGACAGCCCTCTTCTGGCTGTGTCCTCACATGGTGGAAGGGGCTAGGGAGCTCTCTGGGGCCTCTTTTATAAGGGCACTAATCCCATTCATGAGGGCTCCACCCTTCTAACCTAATCACCTCTCAAAGGCCCCATCTCCAAATATTTCCACATTAGGAATTACATTTCAACATACAAATTTGGGGGAGACAAACACATTCGGCCTGCAGCAGCCGTGCAGAGCCGTGGTAAACACACAGTCTCAAGCTCTACTGTCCTACAAACAAACCCTATAATCGTGGGCAAGTGGCACAACCTCTTGTATGCATTAACGATACTTTATTAGACCCTAGTGTACAGAACTTAAAAAGAAATTTAAAGCCATCCTCCTACCTTCAAGTATCATATAATATATTTGAAGAGAAAAGACATTCATGCATGAAACAGGAAAAGGCAATCACTCATTCACGCCTGGTAGAAACAACCTGCTTCTGTTTCTTCTCACACCACACTCCCTCCTCTCGCTCAGAGACCTGTGGCGTTCTGGGCTTGGAATCCCCTAGGCATTCAGATTTCATCACTCTTCCTGAAAGTGGGTGCTCCCTGCTCCAGCTCCAGCCTGTGAATTCATCCTGGGTTCCCATCCTGGCCCCTCCCTCCCAGTGGGTACTGCGTGCCAGGCTCGGGGTCTAAGGCAAGAGCAACATCATGAAAGGCTCCAGCCTCACGCTTGCTCCCTGTACATACACCCTGAGCGTCAATCTCCAGAAACACACCATGTCCCACCCCGTGGCTTTTCAAGCCTTGCTTCTGTCTGTGTCCCTTCTGCTTCAACTGTCCTCCCCACTCCTTCAACCTGCTTTCAACTTGGCAAACCCCTATGAATGCGTCAAGACCCAGCATAAATATCATCCTCCCTTTGAAGGTTTTCCTAAGCCTCCCAAGTAGATGGTAAGGCTTTCTTCTCTCCAGGACCCTGCAGCATATGTCTGAGACCTCTCTCGAGCACTTGGCATGTTTATCTGTAATCTTTCCATTCATGCATCTGTCAGCAGACTGAGAACTCCTTGGGGACAGATTCATGCCTCATTCAACCCTGGATCCTCCAAGTGCAGCACGCAGCTCAGAATACAAAAGGTGCTGTATAAGTATTTGTTGAAGAGAATCGACTTGCAAGCTAGCAATACCCAGCCTTCATGAAAAAAAAATCGTACTTGAGTTAGGTCTTATCAGGCTAACACGAAACCATGGAAGAGTTCATGAAGCATGGCTCTTGGCCACGAATCAGCATGGCACTTTGGGAATTCTGAGCACCGTGAACGGTTTCAGGTCTGGGAAAAAGCAAATGCTTCTTGTTGACACAGAAAATGGTGAGTCAGCCTCCTGGCCCTTGGAGGTCTGGCCCTGTGTTCTATATCCAGGAAGAAGAACCCGGGGGCAGCTACTTCTCCCCAAGGGACTTTTGGGTCTGAATTCATGCTAGCTCAAGGTCAGCCCTGAATCTGGAGGGGTTGCCTTGAGGCACTCATGTCAGTTTCTGGGTGTCAGCAATGGCGGGAGGCCAGGGAGGTGGCAGAAGGAAGCAACCATCTGGGTTTACATGTACAAAAGGCTAACACGGAGGGTCAACACAGTAGGACCAAAGTGTCACACAGGTCTTCCAAGAGTCAGACAGCCTGGCCATGCCCAGGATGGTCTGGGAGAGAATGATTCATGGAACCCAGGCAGCACACAAAGCTGAACCAATAACAATGTAATTTCCTCCTTCTGTCAAATTCCAAGTCCCCCTAAAACTCACGGTAGGACCCACACAGGACAAGCTGAGGCTCTGACACTCCCCCCTTGGTGCTGTCCTGCTGCAGACCCATCTCCAGCTTCCCCATCACGGACGAGAAGTGACCAGGGGTGCTTTCCAGGAACCCCGAAGGAAGCAATCACTGAACACAGTTATCTTCCCGAAGCCAATGTTACATGTCACACTAAATCCACAAATATTAGTGGAAAAGTATAGTGCAGAAGCCTTATAAAAACGATATCAAATCTACAGCTTTTACACGGTAAACTGACAAGCCATTTCTATTTTCACTTCTACTTTTTCCCTCGTTGAAAAATGGGCAATAGAAGTTCTGGCTGTGCTGGGAAAATACACTTGCCTTTGGAGAAGAAAAATTCATTAGCTAATCCACCTACTTGGAGAATTTATTTCCAAGGCTGAACTTTCAGGAGGTTTTATAATGGATGCCCTGACTAATATAGGCATGAATCTGTTCCAGATGGTTAATTACTTTTTATCATTCCTTTTAATAATAGTTAAGAATAATAAGACAAGGCTTCCCTGGTGGCACAGTGGTTGAGAATCCGCCTGCCGATGCAGGGGACATGGGTTCGAGCCCTGTTCCAGGAAGATCCCACATGCCGCGGAGGAACTAAGCCCATGCACCACAACTACTGAGCCTGCGCTCTAGAGCCCGTGAGCCAGAACTACTGAGCCCATGTGCCACAAATACTGAAGCCCGCGCGCTTAGAGCCTGTGCTCCCAGCAAGAGAAGCCACCACAATGAGAAGTCCACGCACCGCAACGAAGAGTGGTCCCCGCTCGCCGCAACTAGAGAAAGCCCATGCACAGCAACGAAAACCCAACACAGCCAAAAATAAATAAAATAAATGAATATATAAAATTAAAAAAAAAATAGACTAATAAGACAACTGGTATGAAAAATGAGAATGCAGAAGGAATTAAATTGAAGTATCTTGCACCTATTTCCCAAAAAAGAACAAGTTGAAGTTGTGCAGACAGCCTTAAAATACCAGTTTTTAGAAACAGCACAGGCGACAAAATTGTGAGCTACATAAAAGAAATTTATTTCTATGCTAACCAAATAACATCCCAAGAAGTGGTCAAGCAGAGCCCACTCACCCATCCAGCAGAGATGCTGCAGAAGGAATTCCAGCGACGCCAGGGGTTGGGGAGCACTTTTAGACAAATGTGTCCTTTCCTGCTCTAATGGGTTCACTAGCTTCATGTTGGAAATGTACACCGCTCTGGCACAGGGCCTGGGGTGACAGAACCCCTGTTAATCAAGCTGGTTTCATCTCCCACCTCTCTTACTTCTCACAATAACCCCCAATAATACTGAGTTACCGTAATATACTGAGATACACTGAGACACAGGATGTCTCCCAACCAGCCACCACACCTTTAGCCATTGAGGACAGAAAAACGTCACCTACCCTGTCAATAAACAAAGGATGTTGCAGTCATCAAGCCACCAGCCAATGCAGCCGCCCCGACTGTGCTCTGTGAGGGGATTCAGGATGGAGAAAAACAAGATACTGGCCCTAGATAGTTAAGGTGCACATCAAAGGCATGATTTCCATGAGCCCAGACTCTTGCATCTTCCCATATATTTAGAAAAGTGCTAAATTCATTAACTTGAGATGCCAGGTTTTCTTTAATTAACAGCAATCTTTTGATGTTCCAAGACTACCTGGGCGTTTTGTTTTGTTTTTGTTTTTGTTTTGCAACAACTCATATAGATCCTGGCTGTTCCCTTACCTGTCCAGAACAGTCCCTCAGAGCTATCTGACAGGCTGTCTCCAGGGCTTACGTCCTCATTATGTCCGCCAAATAAAACATAATTCTCAACTTTTAGGTTGTGCTTTTTTTTTCAGTCGACACCATGCTGCTCCCTCAACTGGCATGCCTTCTCCAGGCAATTCACCTGAAAAAGTCCTAGTCAACCTGCAAGTTTCTGGTAAAGGGCTATTTTCCCATCCTAAGCCCATCCTCACTCATCTGCAGAGGAAGAACTCTCCCTCCCCTGAATCCACAAGCAGCTACCCTGGAATTGGACGCTTGCAATCTGCATGTCTGTCCCCCAGTAAACTGTAAACACCTCCAGGGCAGGCAGAGACTGACAGACTTTTCCTCTTGGCATCCCCGGCCTCAGCTCCATTCTCAGCACAGGATTAATACATAATGTGTTGAATGGGTGAGTGAAATGGAAATGAATCCATTGACAAAATGTTCTTCCTTGAACACTCTGTGATTCTAGATGCCTCTCCCTCTCTGCCCGCGCCTATCACAGTGGATGCTGCAGGGAATGAAATCTTCTCTGGGCAGAAGGCCACCGATATATACATGTTCTCTTGGGGAAGCGCGGGGTTTTAAGCAGACCCAGAGGCTTCTCCTCAGATGGGCAACAGGATTTGTGATTCGGTGAGAGCAGCCCTGGTCCAGTCTCATTTCCTGTTTCCAGGAAATGCTGGTCAACATGGGGCAAGTGGCAACTCCCATGGGCTTGGGGTTCACCCTCTATATGCTTAACATAGGGTCCAAGAGAGCCAGAACAATTCACAGGGCTATGGGAAGAAAACACAGGGTCACGGTGCCATAACCAAAATCTTGGATCCAGCTGGGTTTCAGAATCAGAATTTTTGAGGTTTTAGAAAGATAATATGTTACCTTTAACTATATGACCGAATACTCTTTGATGGGCCTGGGCCAGCACCCCAGATTCACACGTGAATATTCCTGCCCTATACATAGTAAACACAGTCATGCCAAATGGGATAAATGCATACCATAAATAGCCTTTTATTCAGTTAGGGTTAGGTTTTACCACCTTTTAAAAAATCATTATTGGGCTTCCCTGGTGGCGCAGTGGTTGAGAGTCTGCCTGCCAATGCAGGGCACACGGGTTCGAGCCCTGGGCTGGGAAGATCCCACGTGCCGCGGAGCAGCTGGGCCCGTGAGCCACAATTACTGAGCCTGCACGTCTGGAGCCTGTGCTCCGCAACAAGAGAGGCCGTGATAGTGAGAGGCCCGCGCATTGCGATGAAGAGTGGCCCCCGCTTGCCACAACGAGAGAAAGCCCTCGCACAGAAACGAAGACCCAACACAGCCATAAATAAATAAATAAACAAATACTTAAAAATTATTATTAAAATTTTTATTTTTTTAGAGCAGTTTTAGGTTCACAGCAAAATGGAGCGGAAGGTTTCCCATATACCCCCTACACCCACACAGGCATCATGGCCCCCCACCCATGCTCAACATCTCCCACATGTGTTACAACCAATGGACCTACACTGAACATCACTAAGACCCAAAGTCCCTAGTTTCCATTAGAGTTCACTAATACAAGCGCTGGCGGTGGCATCCCTCTGGCAGGGGGATGTCACATGTGGTAAGAAAGTGGGGTGCCCCAGGTGAGCTCAGCACCTTGACAGCCTGGGGGAGGCAACAGAAACACCCCTACTTGGATGTGATCACAGCCTCCCCTGAACATGCAGTTTACCTGTGTCCACGCAGTGAGTGTACAGATTCTCGGACATGGGTTTCATGAAACCAGCCCCCATCAAACGGGCCAGAGACTTGAAGATTTTGGCCAAGAACCTGTGCACTGCAGATGATGGCAGGAAGGCAAACACAAGGTAATAACCCAACGGGACAAAGCTGACACTTTTCCTTTAGATGGGAGCTTGTCTTCAGCCACAATACAAGGTCAAAACAGTGACAATCTGACACTGATCCAGTAACAAAAAAAGGAAGCATCAAGAAGAGTACTGAAATACATGGGTGCAGAGCCATTACCAAACGGTGACCCCTACCTTAAGAGTATATTGTGCCTTGAGCTATTAGCTAAGCATAGCAGGAAACCATCTCACTTGAGATGACATTTCAAAATGAAACATACAGAAATTGAAGACGCATTTCCGCAATGTTTTCAGTGATATTTCACATGTACTAGACACAATCCAAGTGCCTTCCAAATTTTCTTCCAACCAAATGTAAACATCTTGACTCTCTTTTAAGGTTTCTTACTTGATTGGAAAAGGTAGGGAAGCCACCTGGGAGAGATGCCCGTGCTCCTGATTGCACCAAAACTAGCTGAACCATAACACGCTACACAAATGGCCACAAATTAAACACATGTCTTTGTCAGCAAATACCTTTGGAAAAATGTATGAAAAACATCGGTGACAATTTGAAGGGAGAAATGTGCAAAAGATTCACACAGCGTGGAGGCTGGCTTTGCGCTCTGGGGTGATGGTTTCACAACATGGTTCAGTCTGTGGCATTTGCTAGATTCCATATCTGTAATGACACACATAAAGTGCATTTTTTTTGTGAGTCGATTAATGAAAGATTTACAGTAAATTCATGTTTGGAGCTATGAATGGCTTCTTAAATGAGAATCCTGTTCCAGAGGGAAACTGTCTGAATGTAGCTCCTGATGCAGTGGCTGCTCTGCCTGAATCAAAGCAGGGTTTGGGGGACGAAGGAGCAGAGCTAGCAGCACAGAGAAATTCATTCACTCCATCATCCCTGGCAAGTGACTGTAGCAAGAGGCACCAAACGCTTCAGGATGTCAATCGTAAAAACACAAGATATTTAAGATGCAGTTGCATCTTTACCAAACTTTGTGAATAAGATGGGCAGTGACCTCTATCTTCTGAGACATCCAGAAGTTTGCTGGTTACCCAGTGTCAAAGAACTTTAGAAGAGTTGCAAATATAAAAATATATTATGCGGGACTTCCCTGGTGGCGCAGTGGTTAAGAATCCCCCTGCCAATGCAGGGAACACGGATTCAAGCCCTGGTCTGGGAAGATCCCACATGCCGCGGAGCAACTAAGCCCATGCACCACAACTACTGAGCCTGTGCTCTAGAGCTCATGAGCCACAACTACTGAGCCCACGTGCCACAACTACTGAAGCCTGTGCGCCTACAGCCCGTGCTCCGCAACAAGAGAAGCCACCACAACGAGAAGGCGCACCACAACGAAGAGTAGCCCCCACTTGCCGCAACTAGAGAAAGCGCACGCGCAGCAATGAAGACCCACCCAATGCAGCCAAAAATTAATTAATTAATTAATTATTTAAAATAAATAAAAATAAAATAAAATTTAAAAATCTAACTTTAAAAATATATATATTATTCATTCTTTTTTTTTAAGTTAAAAATTTGATGACCTATTCTTGGATGACAGGTGACTATCAAGAGCCTATGGCATCCAGCAGATATTTTCAGGAAGAATAAACATATTTAATTTGTTCCTTCAAGGTAAAGATGACATTTTAACAATGAATAAGACAGCAATGCTTCCAAAAAAAAAAAAGTGTACTAGTGGAGAGGCATATTGAAAATGGATGTTTAGAAACATTTCCATGATTAATGATTTGTGGCCAAAAGCCCTGTAATTTGATTTATAAAAACATACCTGCACACTTCAAAAACTTGTAAACAGATTGGTCTAGTCTTTTAAACATCTTCCAAACGAAGAGTGTCGGCAGGTTTTGAACCCATTGGTTAAAAATATTTAAAATGTCTCACCTTTCAGTTAGTTTACAAGAACAAATGGCTGATATCATGAGAAATGGAAATTTACTCGCTGAATTTCAACAAAAACCTTTGCATAATTCATGGATGGGACTGAAAAATAAGAGTCATAATTTAGGAAGCACCGCCATCTATGAACTTCCTCCACTTGGCTCTACACGTCTTCTCGAGGTACCTTTTCAGCTACTGAGACCAAGAGTAAGTGAATTAAAATCAGACATTTGAATTACTGTATCACGAAGTACTAAATCAAGATTTTTGAAAAAAATAAAACATACCCACTCACACTGCTCTGATTGAAAATAGGACTAGTCATGATATTTTAATGAGAACAGAAAGGTCTCCTAGGCTAGTAAATAAAACTTTACGACAACTATTTTTTTAATAAATTTATTTTATTTGTTTATTTCTTTTTGGCTGCGTGCGGGCTTTCTCTAGTTGTGGCGAGCAGGGGCTCCTCTTCGTTGCAGTGCGCAGGCTTCTCACTGTGCTGGCTTCTCTTGTTGCGGACACGGGCTCTAGGCGCGTGGGCTCATTAGTTGTGGCTCGCAGGCTCTAAAGTGCAGGCTCAGTAGCTGTGGCGCACGGGCTTAGTTGCTCCGCGGCATGTGGGATCTTCCCCGACCAGGGCTCCAGTCTGCGTCCCCTGCACTGGCAGGCAGATTCTCAACCACTGCGCCACCACGGAAGCCCAAAAACTATTTTTTAAACACTGCTTATTTCATCTTATCATCTCATGCTTTTACATATGATCCACCAGTACTGTGATCCACGCATATCATTTATAAGTAAACAAATATACAGGTATTAGAGGGTGTGCTCAAAATTTTTCACCAATGGGGTAAAAAAATTTTTTAAATGAGAGATCACAATCCGTTGAATGGGGAAACCAACCACATAACTCACTAACTTCAGGAGAGAAAAAATAAATACGAAAATGCTTTGAAAGAAGGATGGAGTACCAAAGAGAGGCAAAGCATTATAAATAGAGAGATCTAATGAGAGGGAGTTGTTGCTTCTGACCTAGCTGGTCAAAACTCAGTGTTCTTTTGGCCTCATCCAGGCTTAAAGTATCCAGTGTTCATTATAACAAGGCTCTGTTGAACAAAGGCAATAGCTTAAATATCAATGCAGGAGGTATGTTTACCCCACATAAGAAAGAAAATCTGTAACAGATGCTGTTATTTAAAGATGGACCTTAAGAATTCATGAAAAGGGCTTCCCTGGTGGCGCAGTGGCTGGGAATCCGCCTGCCAATTCAGGGGACACAGGTTTGAGCCCTGGTCTGGGAAGATCCCACATGCCGCGGAGCAACTGAGCCCGTGTGCTTCAACTACTGAACCTGTGCTCTAGAGCCCACGAGCCATAAATAGTGAGCCCACGTGCCACAACTACTGAAGCCCGTGCGCCTAGAGCCCGTGCTCCTCAACAAGAGAAGCCACTGCAATAAGAAGCCCTCGCCCCACAACGAAGAGTGGCCCCCGCTTGCCGCAACTAGAGAAAGCCCACGCACAGCAACGAAGACCCAACGCAGCCAAAAATAAATGAATAAATAAATTTATTATTTTTTTTAAAGATTTATTGATTGATTGATTGATTACTATGTTGGGTCTTCGTTTCTGTGCTAGGGCTTCCTGTAGTTGCGGCAAGCGGGGGCTACTCTTCATCGCGGTGCGCGGGCCTCTCACTATCGTGGCCTCTCTTGTTGCGGAGCACAGGCTCCAGACGCGCAGGCTCAGTAGTTGTGGCTCACGGGCCTAGTTGCTCCGTGGCATGTGGGATCTTCCCAGGCCAGGGCGCGAACCCGTGTCCCCTGCATTAGCAGGCAGATTCTCAACCACTGCGCCACCAGGGAAGCCCATAAATAAATTTATTAAAAAAAGAATTCATGAAAAGAGGACAGGTATCTGGAAATATTATCTGGAAGTTTTACTCACCATCTACATGAACCTCAAGGTACCCATTCCACTTTTGTTATTTTTTTCTTACTACTTTATTATACAAACGTTATAATGAGGATGGTGATTAGCAGCTACTGTTTACTGAATTTACTAAATATCAGGCCCGAAGGGAGCATACATTACCTCTACTCTCACAACACATTTAGAAAGTGCCAGGAAAGCAGAGGTGAAAGAGGCCTGATGAGGAGGCAGGTGAGGATGCTGCCTTTGCAGTCAAACCACTCAAATCATGTGGGTTTGGAAGCCCAACCCTGCTCTCAGAGACCTACACAGGACAAGCCCAAGCTCTCCTGCCTGTCTGTAAGTACCTACCCCACGGGCATGGGGAAGTCTGCAAGAATTGATGGACGGGCCAAGAACAGAGCCTAGAGGGAGATAAGGTGGTAATATCAAGTATTATTATACCCATTGTACAGATGACAAAATGGATGTGATTCCATGACAAAATTAGGATTTGACCTTTAGCAGCAATAATGAAGATACCTAAAAGAGGAAGAACAAGCACTCCTGTTTTCACCCCATGAATCCATCAAACATGCTCATTTTCTGCACGTTCCTTCCAGACCCTATTCATGTGTATATATCTTTATTTTATACATAAATCATAGACTCAGACAGCATCTTACATTATGCTTATTTTCACTTATATCATCAAAGGTTGCTATTTCAGATAGATGTATACTTCTACATGGTATTCATAATTATAATCTTAATGAATGCATGATACTCTGTGATTCAATATACCATCATTTCAACGACCATTCCATTCCTGTTGGCCTTTTAGGTGGCTTCCAAATTCTTAATATTGAAAGCAATGAGGCAATCAGCATTTTTATGCATGTGGTACTTTTTTTTCTCTCTCAGATTGATTGCCTTAGGATAAATCCCCAGAAGGGAGATTACTAGTTCAGAAGGTATGAAATATTTTTATGGCTCATAAGATGCACTTCCAAATGGCTTTCCAAAAGTGTAACTCTAAATTGACAAGGCCACCAGAGAGCTGGGAGCCTATGGGTCCAGGCAAAATCTCAACTATAGTGGGGAGCAAGTATTTCTCTGCAAAAAATTCTCCTCTCTGTAGATTTCACAATTCATGCTAGCCTTCTCCTGTTGGTTTCCTCTGTTTTTATTGAGCGTTTTCTGCTCTTTTTTTTTCTCAATTCTTTTCATCTCCAGAAAACTAATTTGAAATACCAATTTACACATAGACCTCCCTTTAATTATCTCTAGCCTTTGTCCATCAGAGAGCCAGAACATCTAAACACCCAACCAATCCAGTCCCCAGTATCCACAGAACTATTCACAGAGACTTAGAACTAGGAGTAGCACACAAGCCTGGGGTGCCTTCAGAGCCCCCAGTTCTTCCTAGCAAAATAGTGTTTCTCCAACTGCACCCAGCCTGGCACTGTATATTCTCCTGCCTGCCTCTTCCTTTCCAAGCAGCCTAAAGACAACAGATCTGCTTGGAGTGTCACTATTAACGTGGACAACTTCAGACCCTTGCCCTCCTTTATATCTTGGGTGACAGGCAGTACAAAGGAAAAATGGCACAACAGTCTGCCTCCCAAAATCAAGATGGTTTTTAAAACAGCCCATCTTGGGGTTTCCCTGGTGGCGCAGTGGTTGAGAGTCCTCCTGCCAATGCGGGCAACACGGGTTCGAGCCCTGGTCCGGGAGGATCCCACATGCCACACAGCAACTGGGCCCATGGGACACAACTGCTGAGCCTGTGCTCTAGAGCCCACGAGCCATGGCTACTGAAGCCCGCACGCCTAGATCCCGTGCTCTGCAGCAGGAGAGGCCCCCGCGATGAGAGGCACGCGCATTGCAATGAGGAGTAGCCCCTGCTCGCCGCAACTAGAGAAAGCCTTCGCACAGCAACAAAGACCCAACGCAGCCAAAATTTAATTAATTAATTAAAAAATAAAATAATACAGCCCATCTTTTCAGCACACACTCTTACCATGGCTGCCACAGAATCGCCCCGATTATTATGCAATGTGTATTCAGTTAGAAAAAACCACAGGTCACGATCACATGATTCGTAGGCTGTGACAAAGGTTCCACACAGTCGGCGGGTAGAAGACCAGGGTGACTGGATGCCCAAGACTGGAATGTAATTACTGAACGGCTTGTTGTCTATGACTCAGTAAACAACACAAATACCATGGAGAATTTGGGAATGTCTAGGGTGGGGCTATATAACACAGATCAATTGCTTTTCCTTAGAAATACCCATTTCTTCTTGGCGGTGGGGGGGGGGGTCCTTCCCAACAGATGGACGAGTTTTCTGGTTGATTTCTAATCCAAGTTTTGGCAATGTTAGGCATCCCACTGGCTGTCTTCATTCTGAGATCTTCATTCCCACAAAGCTTGTGCCATCTCTCTTTTATTCATCACCCCAAGCCTAAGAGTTATGCTTGAGGATAACTTCCATTATCCCCATTTTACAGAGGGGGACAAAGAGGCTGAATAATTTACTCAACATCACACAGCTAATAAAGGGCAGAAGGAAGGTTCACACTTAGGTCTGCGTGACTCCAAACCTCAGCTCCTGACCACCAACCTGTCTGTCTCTCTTAGAAGAATCAATGAGCCCCAGAACGGGATGCGATGGTGTTAGAACTCTTAAGTGCTGGGATCAGCTGACGGTGCCTTGGCACTTAAGTAAAGCCAGAATGACAATGGCGAGCTTTCTCCACGATGATGGCAGACCCATGGTGAGGCCGAACGAGAGGGAGCAGAGAAGGGTGCATTGATCTAGAACAGTTCAGAGGATGCCCGCACAGCCAAGAGAAATCTGTACTCAACAGGGATGGGCATCGAGTGGTGAAGGCTGGACCCTGGGGCAGGGCGGGGGAGAAGGGGGCCAGGAGATTCAAGGAAGAGACTAGATGGAAGACCAAACGTGGAGGCTCAGGAAAACACACAGGACTGTCCTAAATGAGACGGAGACAGCACCTTCTGGGGCCAGAAGCATATAGGACATGGCTGTGCCTTGCCCACAAGCCTTCCACCTCTCCCACCTTCAGGGGAAACAGCTCTAATAAGGCAGCAACTGCTGCAGTGTCCTTTCTCTACCTGCCCAGAGCCCAAGGTTGGCCCCCGCACTGTTCTCTTTCTCTCATTTCCACTCCCAAGCATCCCTGGCCCTCCAGGGTACCACCCAACCCATGGGTCAAAGCTAAAATCCAGCCCCTCCAGGCCTATATCACCACGGACACACATATCATGTGGAATGCCCCTACAACTGAGTTTTGGAAGCCCTAGTACCTCAGCTGGGCACCGTGATCTGCCCTCACACAGGTCTTTAGGGCTCCCTTTCCCTCGCCCGTCACAACTGTTGCAAATCATCACCACGTTACTCCAGCTGCTTGTTTAAAGTTCACCCCTGTGCTTGGCACACACCCTTCCCTCCTACCTCATTGATTCCACCAAGCTTATCTCCCTGGGCTTCTGGACGGAAAAGATTTGCTAGGGCTTCTTCACAGCAAACCCCCTTCGGCACATCTTCTCTCCCTCCCTCCCTCTGGTCGCAAAGGATGAAATGTCTCTCCATCTGTTCAGAGTCAAGCGGCCCAATTTCACTCTCACTGCCCTCCCCGCTCTCCGCGGACAATGCTCTCTCAGCCACGCCTTCTCTGCCCTGCAACTTCACCTGTCCCTTCAGCCTGAGCTCTCTTAGCTGCTATCTCTGGTCAAGTCCCTCACATCCTAATGACAGGTACAGCAAACGCTTCCTGTAACCCCGCACCTCCAACTCTCTTCTGCTCACGTCTCCATCCATCAGCTCCGTTTCCCCATCTTCCCACTTCAATCTGGCTGCCACCCCTTAATTCAGAGGCCAAGGACACCCATGCCCTTTGAATTGTCAAGCCCAATAGAGATGCTTCAGTCCTGACATTAACGGACATTTTTCACTTTTACATGAGTTTGGACACTGTTTATCACTACCTCCCTGAAAAATCTGCCCCCCAATGTATTGTTTGGAGAGGGCTTGAAGGGGCAAATAAGAGCAAAGGTGGAAATTGGTACAATTAAGACTGCCCCATAATGTGTTACATCATCAAGCTGGGAGCTAAAAGGACCAAGAATGAATGATGTGCAGAAATTGATGCCAGCAATGGGTGGACATGATCTAGAAGATTCTTTCCAACTCTAAGATTCTAATGGCCTAAGTGGTTGGAGGTGACAGACTGAAGAAGGAAGGCAGAGTTCATCTGCAGTGGTTGTCTTTACCTAGGGTGGTGACTTGTCCAACCCCATAATTCAGTGAATCCTGGGTACCTTCTCCAGGCATCCCAGGAGATATAAAGGGGTAGGAGTTAGGATACTGTACTTGTGCTGTGTGTGATGGAGACTGGAAATGACGCTGGTGGAAGCAAGGCAGGTGGCGGTCTTGCTTTGCTCTTCCCTACCATGCCTAGCTTGTCACCCTCTTCCTTGTGGTCCAAGGTGGCTCAAAACTACATCTGCACTCCAGCCAGCGGTAAGGGGGGAGGGGAAGAGGAACGCATTCTCCTTCACTTTAAGGGCAAGTGTGGAAACAGCACATAGCACTTCTGTGCAAATCCCATTAGTTCCTATCCCTGTGACTACACTGCAAGGGAGGCTGGGAAATGTAGTGCTCTTCTGGGTGGCTGTGTATACAGCCATAACATCTCTATCTAGGGAAGATGGGGAACTCAGAAGTGGGGCTGGGGGGGGCAACACACAGTCCTCGTCACAAAGGGTGAAGGACACAAAGGAATCATGCTGTCTATCCCCAAAGAGCTGACTTACCCAAACCACTCTCCCATCAGAGCCCTGCCCAGATCAGCCAAACCAAGGAGGAGAGAACAAACAAGAAGACAAAGGGTCACCCAAGGGCGTTATGCTCCTTGGGAATGTTTAACTTTGGGAATATGCTACATGTATTGGCAAAACAAGCCACTTTCCAAGATCCTACGGACAAGCTGGGAGCCAGGGAAACAGAACGACCAGATTCCCCAAATGCTGCTAGAAAGTATACTTGATATCTGAGATATGTCTTATCTAAATACAATTGACAATCCCTCCAGTCTGAGCTGAGGCGGCTGGGGCAGCACATGTATCTCTGTCTATTTCTGGCTCTTCCCCGGGCACCGCAGAGTAGCTACTTGGTAAGAATCTGAAAGAATACGTGTGCTTTTAATACTCCATCCTCTAAGGAAAGAAGTGGGAAATGTCGTTTCTGCGTAACTGTGAGGCATTCTTTTATTTCAATATGTCCAAGGTCCCTTAAAACACCCAAATTTAAGAAAACTGAGTTCTAACTCCCAGCAACTCCAATGTAATATAGGACAAAGATGACAGCTTATTTTTCATAAACTCCACAAACCACCACCTCCTCTGACTCCAAAGTCACTCATCACTTTGTTCTTGAACAGTAATAACATAAAAATAATTTTCCCAGCTGCACTCAGTATTTCCTAAATGGATGGCTTAAATTTCATAGTGTGATCTAGTAATGTTATTTTTAAACCTGTTTGCAGAGCCTCACCACGTGGTCCAGCTTGCCTGTATCCTTAGTCTGGGGCCTGGGGTGAAAAAAAAAAAAAAAAAAAAAAAAAATCCTGGGCATGGTTTGGCTGAGCTGCTTCAAACAGGCAGTCTTGTTTCTTTTTGAATAAAGGGCGGTGGAGTTAAGACTTCACTGGGCCTTCTTGGTAATGCTACTTTGCAGGGGCCCTTGTTCAGGGAAAGAAGACTTCTGTATTAGCTATCTATCATCGCATACAAGATTACTCCAAAATGTAGTGGCTTAAATAGTACTTATCATCTCACAGTTTCTAAGGGTCGGAAATCTGGGCACAGCTTAGCTTGGTGCCTCTGGTTCAAGGTATCTCACTGGGATGCAACTAAACTGTCAGCCAGGGCTGCTGTCTCATCTGAAGGCTCAATGTGGGGATGAATGGAATTCTCTTCTAGGCTCCACGCACACATGTTTGGCAGGCCTCCACCCCTTGTCAAGTGGGCCTCTCCACAGGGCTGCATCTTGATGTGGCAGCTGGGTTCTCCCAGGTGAGTGATCTAAGCGAGAGTGAGAAAGGGCATCCAGATGGAAGCCACAGTTATTTAATAACCTAATTTCACAAGGGTCATACAGCACATCTGCTACACTGTGTTCATTAGAAGGAATCAACAGTTCCACCCACATTCAGGGAGAGAGGATCACACAAGGGTGTAAATACAGGAGACAGGGATCTCCGGGGTCCACCTTGGAAGTTGCCTACCACGACCTCCTTGTGATGATTAGGGCAGGGCTTTGCCTGCATATAAAGGGAGGCATCATTTCATTATTTCACTGAGGGCAGGAGCAAACACAGAATCCGAGAGATGCCTGGGCTGGGGAACCCGCAGTCCCCCAGCCTTTGGTGCTTAACCCATCCATTTAACAAATACTGAGTGTAGCCAGATGCAAATGTGAAAGTCTTCAGAAGTCACCTCTCTCCCGCTCCTCACATTCCCTGCCCCCACCCCACAACCAGGGTGACCCCACCCGATGAAAAGAGTAGGGAAGAAAGTCGCTGCTCTTGGCTCAGCATCCCCTGGGGCTCTCTCCCTCTTGCAGCTCTGCCTGCCACAGAGAGGGTGTGGCTGACCTGCTCTCTGCCAGTGGACCCAGCTCTGTCCCACAAGGGAGCTGTCCAGCTCTGGCTGTGTTTGGCAGATACGTTTAATTCTGGGGTGAAGTAGCAGAAAGCCCACTGTGGGTGCAGATTTAAGCCACACCCTTCAAGCCAACTTTTATCACTAATAAAGTAGATATTTCTGTACTCCACTGTCCTGATTCCTGTGCTTCTCTCTCAAGTGATTTCAAACTCAGGAGGGGTAGACAGGGTGCTGACAACTGCCCTCCCCCCAACCATCCCCCCCTGCACTCT
This sequence comes from Balaenoptera musculus, assembly GCF_009873245.2. Lineage (NCBI taxonomy): Eukaryota > Metazoa > Chordata > Mammalia > Artiodactyla > Balaenopteridae > Balaenoptera > Balaenoptera musculus. The sequence goes on from NC_045799.1 coordinate 74,806,949, forward strand.
GGGATCCAAGCATCTAGTCCACACCCCTATTTTACAGGTGAATAAATCACAGCACTAAGAGACAGCAGCGGAGCACGGAAAACAGCCCCAGAGTTCCCAACTCCTATTCAGCCCCCATCTATGTACAGAGCACCTACTACAGGCTAGGCTGTGTGCTGGGGCCTGAAAATGAGAGATCTTCCCATCCTGCTCCAGGAGAATGACTGGATCCCTCTGAGCCCCAATTCTCTCATACTGAAAATGGGAAGCAAGTGAAATCATGCACATGAAGTTGGTGTAGAGTACAGAGTAAACAGTCAGCAGGCGTCAGCTATTCTGCCCACCATGCAGTTCAGGAGGGGGAAGCTCCTTTGGGTTACAGATGGGGACAATGAGACCCTCTTTCAAGGCAGGACAAAGAAGGATTCAATTTGCCTACAATCTGATGAATTTGGGCACCACTGTTCCCCTCCCATTACTCACGGCCCCACCTCCCACTCTCTGGACCCCCAAGAAGCACGTGTTAGTCTGCCGGTGCGTTGTCAGGGATGCGTGAGATCCCCTGAGAGTTCTGGCAAGCAACGCATGAAATTCTGCCAGGGCAGGAACAAACCAAGACAAAGAAGGGAGGCAAGTCCCTCAAGGACACTCAGCGAGCACGTAGCAGAGACAAAAATAGAGCAGAGGACTGATCATTGCCTTCCCCGGGCTGGCTTTCTTTTCTTCTCCCTTTCTAGCGGTTTACATTATGATTTTTTTTTTCCCAGCACGACCATCAGTGAAGCAGCAGGTGCAGTTTTTGTAAACACCCCCCAGAAGTGCTGTGAGCGAGGTCAAGGGCAGGTGCCCCCCACCGAGGGCTGGCCCAGATTTCATGTTTCTTGTTAGTGTCTCTCTGGTTCAGATCAATGGCACGGCCTGGAGGTTTCATCTAGAGATCCAGGAGCACCACCCAGCCCTCCCAGCTGGGACGGGCAGGAGTTCTGGGGCAAAACAATGCAATTGTCTCCTCCTTGGATAAAGAATCAGGCAGCCTTACAACCGGGAGAGGGTGTGGCCACCCAGGACGTGTGGTTTGCAGAGCACGGTGAAAGCACCCCAAAAAGGAAATGGGGCTCATGCAGCCATGAGGCTATGAGAAATGAGGCCATGTGGCTGAACCCCAAGGGTGTGCACCCTGAGAAGGCACAGCCTGCTTTCTGGTGTATAAAGTTCCAGTTTTCCTGGTTCAGCTCTTGGATCTTGATTTCACACCATTCAAAATTAAAACACCCCAAGAGAAGTTAGCAGTGAAGCCCTATCCACCATGTAAACCTCAGTGTGGATGAGTTTGTCAGCTCCCTTCTTGAGAGAGCAGATTTTTCAAGGCAAAAGAGATGAAAGAACGAGGGTTACTGATAACTAGGGGGGAGGAAGGGTCACCCCAAAATGGGAGGAGGGGCTGGAAGGAGAAAAACACACCTTCAAAATCCTCCCCGGTGCTGGGTCCCCGCAAAACACAGGCCACAGGCAGGACTAAGTGGAAGTTTGTTCTCATTTAGCGTAAGATCCACTTTGCATCACTGGGAGCCTGAAAGGGAGGTTTGATGGGAGACTGATAAAAGCCGGACTTTTCAGTAAAAATGGAGGAAACTATCTGATAATCCTTTGTCTTATCCTTCTGCATTTTCCGACTCATCGGCGCTAATTCTGTACAGCAGCAGTTCTGTCTGTGGCCCTCTTTTTCCCTATCCCTTCCCCGTGAGGTACTGGACGAAGATTTCTCATTTCATACATCATTTATTCCAGCGTTAATTCCATCCAAGCCACTTCAGGTCCTTAGCAAACAGAAACAGCAAAATGAAATTGTGTTGCAGTATTACGACTCGAGACACCAGGTAAGGGGGGCTTCTGTGTAGTAAAGTCTCAAATCCTGGACAGAGGGTCTCCTTCCCAATCAAGGGCAGAATCAAGATGAGAAGACTGAGTTTTTATCGATCAGGGCAAAGTTAAACCTCCAGTGGCCACTAACAGGCAGAAGATCCAACAGTCCCTACGCAGCGGCAGCCAAGGCACGAAAAGGCATTTAATGCCAGAACCAGACCTTCTGTCCCCAAACTCAGGAATCAGCATCCGTATATTGTAGTTTGTTTCAACAGTGGGAAGAGAGCAATCTGGTCCAATACTGTGGTTTATCATTGCAGAAAGCTCCATAAGAACATGGTTAGTTACTCCCATGGATGAAATGAAGATTTGTTCCAGAACATCTGGCCAGTGCATGGGAGTTAAGAGTTTAGTTTCCCTCCCTTCACCCTCCCCTGCCCTTCACATCCTGTTTGTCCTACAAGATTAAGTATAATGTCAGGATACACTAGCTCAGAAATCGAACATGCAAAGTCACCCAAAAGAGACAGGATGGCTCCCAGACGGTAGGCTGGTCCACTGTGCTCGACATCTAAAGCCACAAGTGTGTGCTCCAAAGGACCAAGGTCAGCTTGGGATCCCGGAATGAGAGTCCCAAAGACAGGACCACCCTCCACAAGGCAGCACAGATGCAGTCACTGCCCTAGACTGGGGCCATGACACACTGATCCATTTGGCTCCCTTGTCTGGATTCCAGGCTCACAAAGTAACCTTCTATTGTTCTTTGGCTTTCCATACGGTCAACAGAGAGCTCTTGTGCTGGTCATGCCAACATAAACCTTCGAGCAGTCGTAGTTTTCCTTGCAGTTTAACCCACTGGCATTGTAGGGTCTACTTCTATTGAATGTGATTTCCAGCTAATGAGTCCTTCACGCGGCCACCACCTTTGGAGCCTTCAGAACAGAGGACAAGATGGGGATCCAGGATGGGCCGTCTAAGAAAGGTGTTCCCTAGCTCCAGCTCCATCCTCTCCCACCTACACCTCATCCCAGTTCTGTGAAAACAGGATGTAAGACTACAAGGTGGGGAGTGGTCCTCAACCTGGCTCTGCTCTCTACGAAGCCCACAGCTCGATAACTCACAGACTCCACGCTTAGAAAGGAAGGTATGAGGGGGGGTTCCTCGGTGGCCTAGTGGTTAGGATTCCAGGCTTTCACTGCCATGGCCCAGGTTCAATCCCTGGTCAGGGAACTGAGATCCCACAAGCCACACAGCTCAGCAAAAAAGAAAAAAAAGAAAGGAAGGTGTGAGGCAGGTGTGAGGGAGGGTGCATGTGGCGGGGAGACAGCCAGGGTCAGCAGAACACCTGACAGCTTAGAACTCGGCTCTCTTCCCAGTTGGTGGCACAGCCTTCAGCTCTCTGCACCTCAGTTTCCCCTTCTGTAACACAGAGACTACACCCTACTTCACAGGGTTGTTGAGAGGATTAAATGAGACAATGTGGAAGAATTTGGATTTCACCATGGAAACATACGTTGCTCTCAATCACCTATGAAAATCCCCCCTGGCCTCCCACTCCTTCTGCATCTATGCCCCCTCCTCTCCTCTACTGCCCCTGCGAAACTAAAAGTGACCCTGGGGTGGTCAGTGGAGGTACAGTATGCTCTGAAATGCTGTACCCCCCCCCCATTGACCCTGACCACCAAGGCCCCAAGAGGGGCTGTCACCCTTGCCCCAGTGCGATGGGGGGGGTGATTAGAGAAAGGGGGACAAGCAGTCAAGTCTGACAGGAGAAGGAGTGGAGGCCTCACCTCGGGGGTTTAGTTGCTAATCCCCCCAAGCTTCCCAGTACTCACTGGTCTTTGCGGCAATCTGAGAATTCTCCAAAGTGAATGGTGACTTGGAGCATAACTCAGGGAATTCTGGGGATGCTAAAGACGCTCTTATGCCCCCAAGGGAGGCCAGCCGTCCAGACCCTACCTGCCCATAGTTTTGGACTGAATGTTTGTGTGCCCCCCCCCCAGATTCATATGTTGAAGCCCTAACTCCCAATGTGATGATGGTGAGATGGAGGTGAGGTTGGATGCAGGGCCTCCCTCCCTCCCTCCCTCCCCTTTTCCTCTTTCCCCCTCTTCCTTTCCACTCTGTGAGGACCCAGCAAGAAAGTGACCATCTACAAGCCAGAAAGAAGGCTCTCATCAGAACCTGCCTTTGCTGGCACCCTGATCTCGGACTTCCCAGCCTCTAAGTCAGTGGTTCTCAAATCCAAATGTGTACCAGAATCAGCAAGAGGGCTTGTTAACACACAGAGCACTGGTCCCCACCCCAGAGTTTCTGATTCAGTAGGTCTGGGTGGGGCTCAGGAATGTACAGTTCTAACAAGCTCTCAGGTGATACTGATCATGCTCGTCTAGGGGCACTTCGAGAACCACTGTCCTATGTGGCCTATCTTTGGACACGCCCATGGGGGAGGGATCTGCAGAACCAGAAGTTTATGGCACCTGAAATGCACCCGGGGTGGGTACGGATTCCATCCCTGCCACCTTGGCAGGGTTTATTGCTCATAATTCTCTCTTCCTGCAGGTGCCCAGATTCTAAAGTTCTACAAGCAGTGCGGTGCCAGCCCTGTTGGCTGCCTAAACCAGCTTCAATCCTAACCCCCAAATACTCACCATCCCAGCCTCCTCTGCAGTTATGGGTAGCCAGGTGACAAAGTTCTGACCAAAGGGACAAAGGAAAAATCTGCTGGGGGGATGCGAAGGGAGGCCTGAGAAAGTTGTTGTTCCCCTGATGCTGGTGCCAACTTCCCTTCCTCCTTCTTGAATATAGGCAGCATGCCTGGAGCTGTGGCAGCCTCCTTGCAGCCATGAGGGAATCCCTGATATTCAGCTTCTGACCCTATGCAGTAGCAGTCCATTCCCAAATTCTTGATCTTGAGTAAAACAAACCCCCTATTTAATTTCCTTTTAGTTGGTTTTCTGTTTCCTGAGGCTGAAAGCTTTCAATATACTACTACCATGCTGAATGTCCAAATATGAAATAATTGGTTAAAATTAAGGTGGGGTAGTAATTTAATTTAATTTTAACCAACTGGACATTCAGCATCTTTCTCATGGGGGGATGGGGAGATTCAGAGCAGAAACGGCAAAAATAATATAAGATAGGACTTCCCTGGCAGTCCAGTGGTTAAGACTCCACGCTTCCACTGCAGGGGGCACGAGTTCGATCTCTGGTCAGAGAACTAGGATCCCGCATGCCGCACAGTGTGGCCAAAAATAAATAAATAAAGGCAAGAGAAGATACTTTAAAAATAATAATAATAATACAAGATACACCCTCAGCTTTCTCTTCTCCAGTCCAAACCTACTCCATCCTCTTGTCCTTTCACTGACAGGACCTACTCTTCATGGCTCTTCTTCCATAAGCCTCAGCCACTGGCTCAAGCTCTACACAGTGTTTGGTCTGGGCTGGGTGATGCCTAAGATCCTCTCTGCAGGTTAGGGTTAGGGTTAGGGATAGGGTAAGGGTTAAGGTAAGGATTAGGGGGTTAGGGTTAGCTGGCCTTTGGCTCAGTCAGTCTGAGCCCATCAGAGATGCAAGTTGCTGCTCTTGGCTTTATCCCATTATTTGCCTTCTGACTGTGGGGTGACCTAAGTAAGAATCTGTCGCACCCTGGGCACAGCTTGTCACAGACACCAAGCTGAATGAACAGGGTGGGTGGATTCCCACCCCTTCTCACAGCACCCACATGTGACCATGGTCCAGCTACCAGCACACACTTACGTTTGCTGAATTGGTTTAGGAATCTTTCGAACAGTCAAGGCATCCTGTACCTCCGTTTGCCTGGACATCAGGGGCTGTTGGGGACAGCTTGGAGACTTCTCTCCATAGCAAGAAGAGGGACGACTCATAAGAGGCCCTAAATTTGTCTCCTGCATGTGGATTTCCCTGACTTGACCTTATCGTTCAGACCCCCTGGCTACCAGACAGTAAAGCTCAGAAACAGCACAGCCTGTGGCCAAACCGTGTGGCCAGCAGCGCTCAAATGTGCCGTGGCCACTGAAAGCACCTAAAAATACTCCAAGAGATGTCTCTGGGATCCACACTGGGTCCATGGTAACCTTACCCGCCCCCCACCCCAAGGCCACTGATGTCAGGCTGGCCTGTCAGCCTGGGCAGAAGGGCCTCTCACGTGAATTCTAGGTCAGTGAACAGCCTTCTGGCTGCAACTCTTAGCAAGCAGTGGCTTAAGCCAGAGAGACACGGAAGCAGGCAGTCTTGCCTGAACTCTAGGTCAGAGTCTGCAATTCTCTTGGACATCCTCCCGGGATTGTAAAAAGGCTACATCACCTCTGAGTCATGCCCTCACACAGCAGCACCCAGAGCAGAAAAGAAAGAGCAAAAGGACGTCTTCCTTGTGCTGTTCTCTTTGGCAAGGATGGAAGCAAATTCTGGATGCCTAATGCCAACGTGCCCCTCACCTCGTGGACCAGAACTGAGTCACATCCCAGACCAGCCAGGTGCAGGGGATAAGACCTCAGTAGAGGAACTGACCAAGTAGGATCCAATAGGGCCTTGCAAGGGAGAAAGAAGGGCTGCTGCAGGTTGAAGGATGTCCCAAAGACAGCAGGTACTAATCCCTGGAACCTATGAATATAATCTATTTGGGAAAGGGGTCTCTGCAGATGTGATCACGTTAAGAATCTTGACACAGAGAGATTCTCATGGATTATCCAGGTGGGCCCTGAAATCAATCACAAGTGTCCTTCCATGACGGAGGCAGAGGGAAATTCAACAGACACACACAGGAGGGGAGAAGGTGAGATAAAGACAGAGCAGAGAGAGATGTGAACATGCTGGTCTTGAAGAATGGAGACGGCCACAAGCCAAGGAATGCCGGCAGCCAACAGAAGCTGGAAGGAGCAAGAGATTCTCCCCTTGAGCATCCAGAGGTACCAAAGCCCTGCTGACACCTTGACTTCAATCCAATGACTTTGGACACTGGCCTCCAGAACGATGAGAGAATAAATGTCTGTGGTTTTAAGCCACTGAGTTTGTGATCATTTGTTACAGCGGCAGCAGGAAACTAATACAAGGGAGAGCGGCTTCTCGGCAGGAAACCAGCTGTGTCAGCCCCAGGTTCCTTCACTGAGACTCGGACCTCTCCTTCCCACCTGAGCCCACAACACACATATGTGTGTACACACGTGCACACATGCAGGCACACACACACACACACACACACACATACACACACATCAAGCAAGGCCCTCCTGATTCTCTGCCCTGTTAAATTCTGAAGGTGGCTCCCTGAGCAAATACCAAGCTGGGATCCTCTGGGACCACTGTTTGCTCCTCTACTGGGCTGAAGGATCCTGAATGTTCTCTAACAATGAAAGGGAGCCCTGGGCATAAGGCATCCACCAAGAGCCACCAGCATAGAAGCAAAGGACCTGACCGTGGCACACAGCATAAGCAGGCAGGCACGCCAAGAACAACAGCATCTCTCCCCGTGTCTCGTTCAATCCATGTCCTGAAACGAGGAATCTCGGACTCGCTCAGCCAAGCACAAGATGTTACCAGTTGATGTGCTTTTCAGCAAATCACTCATAAGAAAATTCATGGCTGCAGCTGACCCTCATTAGAATGCGTTTCATTAAATTAAGACATCAATCCCAGAAATACACGTTTGCTTAACAGGCAGAAATGATTCGGGGACCTCATGCTGCACACCATCAAATCAAATCAAATGGTGGGAGCAAACGAAATTAAACCATCAAGCAAAGAGGGTAGGAAGGGTAACGGGGGTCTCTTGCCAAAGGAACAGAATCATGGCTTACGCAGAGCCCAGAGCATCCAAGTTGTACATCCATGCAAAGCAGTCAAATGGGACAAGGAGTGTATTGAGACAGGATACACAGGGAGGCAGACTGATTGACCTCAGGAGAACCAGGTTCCCACCTGAACTCTCCCAGGAACCTGCCACTTGACCTCCAGATTCTCCCTACTGAATGCCTGAAGGATAGAATCTGAGGAGGGGTCAAAGGCTGGAGAGGCCATGATGATCGCCAAGCTTCCTTCCCTTCCAAAGAAGGCAGCATGGGATGGTACAGATTCAACCTAAGAAACTAAGGGACAAAGCCAACATCCCAGCTCTTTTCCAGACAAGACCTGAAAGGCGCACAGAGCCTTTCCAATGACATTTTACGTTCGTTTATAAGGCTCTTTCAGGTAGATTATCTCTCTTGTTACTGTACTGCTATGAAGCAGAGAAGCCATTCCCATGCCCCAACATAACCAAGGACTCTAGATGACAAAGACAGGAAAGGAAAGCTCCCAAGTTAGAATCCAGGTCATTGCTTTTTATACTCACCTTTGCTCTGCTGCTCCCCAAAGGAGGTCCTGGCTCCCCACCCCCGGCTGCCCAAGCCAACTGCGAGAAGGGCAAGGTGAGTGGTAGGAAAAATATCCTAATCACAGGTACTTAAGACCTTAACAGTTCATTAAATGACAAGTTATTAAAGAATCACTTCCTACACACTTCACTCATTGTTCAGAAATTTAAGTTCCCGAAGAAGGGCACTAGTGTCATATGACTCACTTTTGTTCTAATTAATGTATTACTATATTAATATATAGTAATTAATATATTACTGTTTTATTAATATACTACTCACAAGTGATATTGATTTGATTTAGAAAAATAAAAAAACAAATAATCAAAAGGACAGAATACCCTATAATAGAACCTCTTTTTATATGCATATATATAATTTTTTACAAAATGCAATCATACTATACTTACTGTATGTAACTTTTTAACCTAATAATGCATCATAAACATCATTTCATGTCAAAAAATATACATCAACATTATTGTTTAATGGCTGCATAGTATGCCATTGCATGAATGTGACATAATTTACTTAACCAATTACCCATTATTGGTCATTTTATGCCATACCCAATTTTCTTGGGTAATAACAACACTGCAGTAACCTTCAGGTACATTCCTTCCCTGTGTACTGCACACTTGTCTGCATATTTCCTTGAGATAATTTCCTAAGATGTAAATGCTTGGTCAAAAGACCAGCTGTGTCATCCACTGCAACAAGATATTCGAGGAAATCTCTTAGATTACACAGTACAGGACTGCTCTGTGTGTGAAAACTAATATGAAGCCCTATTTATTGACTGGACTTGATGCTGCCTAACTAAGAGAAGCCCGGGGGCAGTGAGGTGATAGCCACAAACATCTCAGATGTCAAAGAAGCAGCTTCCAAAGCCATCAGTGCCATCATGACACAACAGAAAGTACAGAACAATCTGGAAACAGAAAGTAAGATGTGACTGCTTCAAACTATGTGCAGATCAATGGAGATTATTATGATCTCTACTGCACGCCCTCCTTGTACATTTAATGTAGTAAAGCACAATTTCTGTAAGAATGAGATTATAGGGCTTCCCTGGTGGCGCAGTGGTTGAGAATCTGCCTGCTAATGCAGGGGACACGGGTTCGAGCCCTGGTCTGGGAAGATCCCACATGCCACGGAGCAGCTAGGCCCGTGAGCCACAACTACTGAGCCTGCGCGTCTGGAGCCTGTGTTCCGCAACAAGAGAGGCCACGATAGTGAGAGGCCCGCGCACCGCGATGAAGAGTGGCCCCCACTTGCCGCAACTAGAGAAAGCCCTCGCACAGAAACGAAGACCCAACACAGCCAAAAATAAAAAAAATTTAAAAAATTAAAAAAAAAAGAATGAGATTATAATAGTTAAGAATGAAGGTTCCAGGAAAATGAGCAAATTGGCTTCAACAATAAAGGGAATATTTCGGTCCAGGAGCAGGATGTCCAAACGGAGGTCAGATGAAGCTACCTACAGCAGCAACTCAAACAAAGCCCCAGTGTGCTGGTTCTTCCAGTATCTTCTTCCTTCCTGGGTTGGCTTCACCCTCAGACTCTTCATGGAGACAGTTCCCTATAGCAGCTCCTGGCTCTTAACTCATGGTGGCAAAATGGCTGCAGCAGTTCCAGACCTGAGAACACATCATCATCCAAGGAAAGGGAGAACATTTCTTCTGGTTGCTTCTATGGAAGAAAGAGAAAGCTTCTTCTTCCCAGAAGCCCTAGAAAAGGTTTTCTTGTGGTTTGGTGCCTCTGACTAGGATGGAATGTGCCAAATATTTTAAACCAAGTTGGGTCATGTGCTGGAGTTAGATGTATTGTTAGTCCCAAGGGCACCAGGCTGAGGAAATTCAGGTTATTGTTTCTGGAAAAACCGGGACTGGATGCACTCCTTCAAACAGATGTCTACTTCAGAGATTATTTATTTAGACAACAGTAAATATAAATTAATTAACCATAACATCACAAGAAACATAGAAAATCTTTACGAAAAAGTTTAGGGAAAACATTTCGTAGGACACATGCTTCTTCTCTGTCCACTTCTGAAACTTTATCAAAACAGAAGTAAAAAAAAATTTTAACTCTACAAACTATACAAGATGAGCCTGAAGCATCTTGTGGTATCAGTAAGGAAGTGTTTAAAAATAGAAAAAGAAAGGTTGGAGGCACATTAAAAGGACACAAGAAAAAAAAGACAACCTGAAAGAGCTCGCAATGACCAATGCTAGAACAATCTAAGCAAAAAAAGAAATATAGTATTGGATATAGCCCAAAGAATAAAATAAATATTCATAAGTCCATACTGATAAAAATAAATCATTGAATAAGCAAATAAATGGAGGAGAAGGGACAAGTTTTCCTTAGAGAAGAATTCCAGTTAAGAAGCATGGAAGGAATGAGAGAAATAGAAAATCTCTACTAGAAACCACAGTAATCATCGCTGCAGGCAATGTCCACCAATGAACGCTAAAAATAGAGGGCAAAAGTTTAAGGAGAAATAGGATATTTGCATGGCTATCACCCAAATATGTATTAATTACAAAGAGGAAACCTTTACCCTCCACTGGAACTTTACAGGGAAAAACATGGTGGATGCCACGTTAGCAAGTGATCGTATGAACGTCACTGGTCATACAGTCATCAGGTACCCCCTGATATGAGGCTCTGAGAGGGCTCATCACATCTGTGGTGTGCTTCCCCCAAATCCCTACCTCAATCAAATCATCAGAAAATGCCAGAGAAGCCCAAATTAAGAGACATTCTACAAAATACAGCGCTCTTTAAAAGTGTTGAGGTTGTGAAACACGAGGTAAGCTGACAGATTAAAAGACATTAAGAAAATTTGAGGGGCTCCCCTGGTGGCGCAGTGTTTAAGAATCTGCCTGCCAATGCAGGGGACACGGGTTCGAGCTCTGGTCCGGGGAGATCCCACATGCCGCGGAGCAGCTAAGCCCGTGCACCACAACTACTGAGCCTGTGCTCTAGAGCTTGCGAGCCACAACTACTGAGCCTGCGTGCCACAACTCCTGAAGACCGTGTGCCTAGAGTCCCTGCTCCACAACAGAGAAGCCACCACAATGAGAAGGCTGCACACCGCAGCGAAGAGTAGCCCCCACTCGCCGCAACTAGAGAAAGCCCGCGCACAGCAACAAAGACTCAACACAGCCAAAAATAAATAAATAAATAAATTTTTTTAAAAAAAGAAAATTTGACAATTAAATACAAGGTAGGGTCCTGGATTGGACCTGGGATTCAGGTAAAAAGAACATTAGGTAAAAAGAACATTACTGGGAAGTCTGATAAAATCTGAATCAAGTCTACCATTTAGTTATTAGCATTTAGTTTAGCATTTTTAGTTTAGCACTGGTGTGGTACCAGTGTTAATTTCTTAGCTTGGATAGTCATACCAACATTATATAAGATGTCACCATTAGGGAACTCACTGTACTATTTTTGCGACTCTTCTGTAAGTCTAAAATTGTTTCAAAATAGAAAGTTAAAATTGAAGCTTACCCGGGGCAGGGGCATGGAGAGATGGAAAGAGACAAGTCCTGGATCCCATTTGTCCACTGCACGAGGATGCTGATGCCCCCGACCCCACCCTGGACTACCCACTGCCTTGAACCAATAAATTCCCTTCTTATCCACAGGAGGGAAATCTATGGACCTACAAGGACAAGTAGGAGAGTGAACTACAGACAGGCAGCATGAACTGAAATTTGGAAGAAGAAATGAGGGAGGAGGAGCCAGCAGAGTAGAATACCAACTGAAAGCGGAGAAAGATGCCAATTCATGCCCAGGACCCTAGAAAGAAGGCTCCAGAAGGTGGGGGCAGAGTGTAGGATGGAGAAAGAAGCATGGCTGTAATTCTGTATGAGGCACAGCTTTGCCCCTAGCCTTCCACCTTCTGCCCCCTGTGCCAATCCCACCCAGACAGCTGACTGCATCTCCCCCTAAGAGGCTCCGGCGCCAGATCCCTAGGCATCGAGGAGGGCGAGGGGTCAAAGGGAACAGAGGAAGTTCACATGGAAATCTAGCTCCCTACCCTGAACTCTATCACAAGCTCCCACAGTGCACACAGGCAGGTCTACAACCCTGCAGAAGGTTGGGAATTTCTTCTCTAGAAAAAGTGAACGGCCCCAGAGGAAAGAGCTACAGATACTGACATGTGAGCTTCACCTGGTGTATCAGTCAGCTCAGGCTGCATAACAAAGTACCACAGAATGGCTTGCTCAAACAGCAGAAATTTATTTTCTCACAGTTCTGGAGGCTGGAAGTCTGAAATCAAGGTGTCAACAGGGTTGGTGTCTTCTGAAGCCTCTCTCCTTGGCTTGTAGATGGTCACCTTCTCCCTGGTGTCTTTACATGGTCTTCCCTCCATGGGCCTCTGTGTCCTAAGCTCCTTTCCTTATCCGGACACTAGTCCGATTGGATTAGGATCCACCCTAATGGTCTCATTTGACCTTAATTCCCTCTTTCAATGTCCTATCTCCAAACACAGTCACATTTGGAGGTGCTGAGGGTTAAGACTTCAACATATGAATTTGGAGGGAGACACAGTTCAGCCTGTAACATCCAGGGAAACAGCCGCCCACCTACTTGAGCTGCCCACCAGTGGGGACCATTGGTTTTTCTACCCCACAATGCACAGAAAGCTCCCAAATGCCCCGACACCTTCCTCCTCAATGTGAGAGAACAAAGCATCACCAGGCCTCGAGGAAAATTAACAACAGGAGGGCAGATGCCAAAACCTACAAATAGATGACATACACTTGGAACGTGGAGTGTGTGGACCCCATGCAGAGCACGGGGAAACACCCCAATAATCCCCGAGAGTCGAGGGAAAGATGCTACACTCACAAAATAGAAACAGGGTATTCAGAAGAGGATCACTGGAGAATGAGAAAATGTTTCAGAATTAAATATAGAAAAATTTTTAAATTTTAAGAGTTGGGAGACCGTATCTCCCAGGAAACTAGATAAAAAGACAAAACGTCAAGAAATATGAGAGAAATAAGAAACATCACAGGTTCAATCAAGGAAGTTTAGCATCTGATGTAGAAGCAGCCCAGAAAATAGAGAACAGAGAAAACAGAGGAGGTAAATATTTAATTAATGAATACATACTCGAACTGAAGATCCCAAGGGAGCAAATTTTAAAAAAGAAAGAGAGAATGGCTCGTGGAAACAGAGCACAGAGTACAGGAGGCACAGGAGATCCCCAGGAGGAGGGCTGCCCATCAGGCACCCCGGGGCACTGAGAGGACCATCTCCAAGGAAAGAACAAAAACACAACAGAAATGGAATGAATGTGCTTGACAATGGGGAAAGAGCATTCAGAGGGGGTTACAATGTTGTCAGAGTGTCTGAAATAGTAACCCAAAAGCTCCAAACAAGGAAAGGAAAAAAGTGAGGCAATTATCAACTGCAGAAGTTGTACAAGATTAAACGTGTCATCATAGTTCCCTGGGCTACTGGAGAACAATACATATAGAGTCATAAGAAGATAAATAATGGATTGAACCAACAACTATAATATGCAGGTACCAGGAGGGAAGGGGCAGAGAGACAGGTTACGGTGCTACATGCTCACAGCTGTGTAGCAGGTACCCTACAAGCAAAGGGAAACAAGGACACGACTCAGGCACTGTGGTAGCCCCTCTCCTCCCTCCAGACACAGTCCTGAAGGATGGACTAGAGTCGGCCCGAGAATAACCCGCACAAACTACCTAGAGAGACTGTCCAGCCTGTTTTTGCTGCTTAATAAATAGTAGCTGTTACTGCTCATGGTCTTATAAAAGCACTAACGATCCCCGAAGGGCATGGAGCAGTTTGCCATTCACAACATGTGTACATATCTACACCACGCCTGCACCACTGTAGACACTTCACTGAATGATGGCTATTGTTAATATTATTACTAATAGTCCTTTAACTAATCTCTAGCCCTAATATATTCAGAGCAATTATTTACGCCTCACTGTTTCAATATCTCTTACAGCATAAGAAACCACCCCCCAAACCTAGTATTTTAACACCACCATCACTTTATTATTTCTCACGATCCTGTGGGTTGGCTGGGCTCAGCTGCTCAGTTCTCCTGCTGGTTGCATGGCTGCAGCACCCAAGACAGCTTCACTCATAGTCTGGGGCCTGGGCCGGGACAGACAGAAGGCTGGGCTCAGCTGGACAGTGGCACAGCTGGCCTTTCTCCCCTCTGTTTCCATTCAGTATCAGGGCCTCTCCCTTACATGGGGGCCCAGGCACTCAAGGGCACACAAGCCTTCTTTTTTTTTTTTTTTTTTTAGTAAAAGCATGGCTACTGTTGATTCTGCATCAAGATATTTTACATGCATTAGAAATAAAATGCTTAGAAGTGAAAACAGATTAGGTTTTCAATTTACAAAGGCACAGAGAAGTTAAGTAATTCATTGAGGCCACAAAGCCAGTAAGTAGGTTAGTGGAGGATTTGAACTGGGGTCTTTGAACCCAGTCAAAGACTGTACTCTTTAGTATATTAGGCAGCCTCCCTTCTTTCTATCAACTTCCAGGTAAAGCAAATGAGCTCTTTCTCTTATAAACTGGATACCATATTTCTGAAGACATTTAGCAACAAATTGAAGTATGTTTGTAAAAATGCTATATTAAAGAAGGTTAAACAGATTTCTATAATCTAAGACTTCCCCCAGCATCTCACCTGCTAATACCCACTTTAAATATCCAAGCCAGAGAAATGATAAGCAGAACGTCCCCAACTTATTTGACTGCGGAACCATTTTTTTTTCTCAGATAAAGTTTGGCCAGTGGTTGGCCAGTATGTCTACCACAGATATGGCTTTACTCCTATGCACACAGGCCTTCCTAAGGCTAATGCCCAGAATCGGCATGGCCTCACTTCCGCCATGCTGTACTGGCTAGAGCAAGTCATGGCCACCGTAGCTTCAGCGTGGAAGGGCAATAGACACGGGCGGCAAACCAAGAGGCCTGGTACATCTAGGGTCACCACTGGAGAGGACCACATTGACCCTTGCAGGAGAGTGGGAGGAAGCAGAGGTGACATACTTGATGTCCCTCTCAGGGTGCCCTGCACATTCCCAGCACTCAACAAACAGCAGCCAAACAAAAGATGGTGCATTCCAGTTGGAAAATAATGCAAATACTGACACGGGCATGAAACATAGTGGAGGGATTAGAGAGTACAAAATACTGGTAGCTGAGGATGGAGTACAACAAGAGCCAGATTCAGGGTCCCCACTTTAACCCACCTTCCCCTCAGACCTCTCCAAGAAGTCTGGAGTAATGAGGTTATCTATCATGAGTGATGATGGTGTTGGAATTAAATCACAAAGACGTCAAAAGAGAAGAGTCCAGACATTAAAACATTTAAAGTATGCAAAAGACACATAGAAAACATTTTAAAGGGACTGAGAAATTTTATTGCGAAAAGAAATTAACAAATTCTAAAAGATTAAAAAATTGACAATTCTGACAAAGCTAAAAGCCAAGCAAAACACTAGAAGCAAATATTTGCCACTAAAATAAATGTAACGACGGATTAACATCCAGAATGTAAAATCCGTGCCTACAAACAACCCGATGGGAAAATGGACAAGATATGAGAACAGGAAATTCACTGCTTGGTGTAGCTCTGTTGGGAGACCTTGGTGGTGTCTGCTACAATTCAAAATGTATAGAACTTTTTACCGGGTATTCCTATTTCTAGGTTTCTATGTGGAGAAACACTATAAATATCCCAAACAGGCTGCAACCAAGATGCTAACTGCGGCAGTGGTTGCCATAGGAAAAGAGCAGAAACATCCTAATGTCCAGCAACAGCAGTCTGGTTGAATAAACTGTAGTGAATCTACACCAGACCATGCGGCATCTAAAAGGATGCAGTCAGAGGTATTTTACCAACATAGACAGACTTTCAAGACATGCTGTCAGGTTGAAGGACAAAGTAAGATGCAGAAAAATACACAGTGTACATACTCATTTATCATTTTTTAAAACCATTTAAAAAAACAAGCATTTACTTTTATGTCTATGTGTGTCAATACTGGTGGATAACTGTATAGAAACAGTTTTGGAAAGGCACACGCTAAACTATCAACAGTGCTAATTAAGCACAGGGTGGGGAAAAGTTTGCAGAAACAGCTTTTGTTTTTCCACTTCCCTATGGGATTTTTTTCAATAGCAATGTATGTACATATGACTTAGGTACTTTTATGAAAATTTTAAAAAAGGAAGGCATGACTAAAAGAGGCAAGAACTAAAAGGTAGAAAAACTAGAATGATATAAGGTATTTCAAATATAACAATCACTGTCCTAGACATAAACAATCTAATTGGTCACGCTGCAACTGGAGAGAAGCCCGTGCACCAAAACTAGAGAAGCCCACGCACTGCAACAAAGATCCCGTGTGCCACAACTAAGACCCAACGCAGCCAAGTAATAAAAATAAAAAAGAAAGTCTCCATTTTAATTTCTAATATACTATCAATAGACACAACCCACATAAATAAAAACATTTGGGGTCCTTGATGATTTGCAAGATTGTGAAAGGGTTGTAAGGCCAAAAAGACTGAGAAGCCTTGAACTGATCCAACTGATCCAACTCCCAACTGATCCAACTTCTTATACTACTTATAAGAAGTATGGGGTTGGGGCTTCCCTGGTGGCGCAGTGGTTGAGAGTCTGCCTGCTAATGCAGGGGACACGGGTTCGAGCCCTGGTCTGGGAGGATCCCACATGCCGCAGAGCAACTGGGCCCGTGAGCCACAACTACTGAGCCTGCGCGTCTGGAGCCTGTGCTCCGCAACAAGAGAGGCCACGATAGTGAGAGGCCCGCGCACCGCGATGAAGAGTGGCCCCCACTTGCTGCAACTAGAGAGAGCCCTCGCACAGAAATGAAGACCCAACATAGCCAAAAATAAATTAATTAATTAATTAATTAATTAATTTTTTTTAAAAAAAAGAAGTAGTATGGGGTCTAAGGAAGCAAATTTAATGATGCCACGAAGAACATCAGTCATGACCAGGAATCTAATATCTGACATCTACAGGTGAAATGACATGATATCTGGAACTTGTTTTAAAATACTCCAGGACAGGGACTTCCCTGGTGGCGCAGTGGTTAAGAATCCATCTGCCAATGCAGTAGACACGGGTTTGAGCCCTGGTCTGGGAAGATCCCACATGCCATGCAGCAACTAAGCCCGTGCACCACAACTCCTGGGCCTGTGCTCTAGAGCCTGCGAGCCACAACTACTGAAGCCCACGCGCCTAGAGCCCGTGCTCCGCAACAAGAGAAGCCACCGCAATGAGGAGCCCACGCACCGCAACGAAGAGTAGCTCCCGCTCACCGCAACTAGAGAAAGCCCGCATGCAGCAACGAAGACCCAACACAGCCCAAAATAAATAATAAAAAACTTAAAATTAAATAAATAAATAAAATACTCCAGGACAAACAAGGGGTGTCTGTGGAGTGGGAATAAAGCAAAAATGAAGAACTGATCAGTTCTAAAGCTGGGTGGTACATGGGTCTCTACATGGGGTACATGGGGGGCATTATACAATCCTTTCTACTTCTGTGTAGAATTTTAAATTTTATTCTTACAATACAACTAAAATAAAAATGAGTATTGGGACTTCCCTGGCAGTCCAGTGGTTAAGACTTCGCCTTCCAATGCAGGGGGTGCGGGTTTGATCCCTGGTCAGGGAGCTAAGATCCCAAATGCCTTGTGGCCAAAAAACCAAAAACAAAACAGAAGCAATACTGTAACAAATTCAATAAAGACTTAAAAAATGGTCCACATCAAAAAAAAAAAAAATGAGTATTATAGTAATAGTTAACAGACCATTCTGAAAAATAATCGTAATGAAAACACTTTCCAAAAATTAAAGATGGCAAAACAGGCTTCTCCATTAAAAATACTAATAAAAAAGAAAGCAAATAAAACAGAAAAAATAAATTTTAGCACAGTAAAAATAAAATCAAAACACCCAGGATAGATGAAAATGCATTATGTGGCATTAGTGCAAAACCCTGGAAGCTGGCCAGGGGTGGGTGGGCCCGTGGGCCCAGAACCACATTTGATAAGCAAAACACAACAACTACCAGACTCAAAAATGACATTCAAGAGACAGTTGGCATCTTTTCTGGAAAAGGTGAAAGGGGGCATTACAAAAATCAATCAAGATTAACATGGGATTTCAAAGAAGACTATGATAAAATGATAACACAATTAAGAACTTCCCAGAAATTTAGTCAAAAGCAGAATCGGTTCCGCAAAACATCGCATCAATGGAACAACAGTCTGGAGTATGGAGGAAAGCTAAGCCAATGCAGGGGAAAGAAAGTATACAACAGTGGGGAGCCTGACCTTCAAATGGCAAGGGCACCTCTAAAAGATGAATCGAAAAACAGAGAAGGGGAAAAGTGCCCTAGAAGGAACCAGATTGCTTAAAATCTTAGTCTGGAAGATGAAAGGGGCTCATACATTTCTCCCAGAGTCCACAAGCAAGGAGGAAGACACCAAGCTCTCTCCTAGGAAATGCCTCCTTAGTGCACTAAAAATCAAAGAGCACGTCACGTTTAAAGAAACACAACAAACAAGCCTTTTCTCGGAATTCTCATCTTAGACCTTAGCGGTAGGCATAAACCCTCAGAAATAAAAGCAGAGACTTCAGGTATTCTTTACCCTGCAAAGCTGTCACTTCAGAGCCCTGCGACAAAAGGACCTAAATGTGTCCGACGCCTGAAGGCATTATTTGTTGCTCACACCCCTTACTGACAAATTTCCCTTCTGCAATGACTTCAAAGCAGCAACTGAGTTTAAATGCCAACTCCGAAAGATAAATAAAGGGCACTAATGGGAAGGGCTGCCGTAGAGTGAGGAATAAGAATCAATACAATCACATATCAGTGACAACCATGCCAAGTGTGGCATCAAAGACAAAGCTACTGAGAAGGAAAGAAAACCGGTGCCTGAGCTTCCCAAAGTTTCCATGTGTGGAGGAAAGGCCAGGGACAGGGTGGGAGTCGGGGTACACAACTGTTCTTCTTCCACGGAGATCATCCAAAACTGCTGACATTATGCAAAGTGAAATAAGCCAGACACAGAAAAAAAAAAAGCACTGCATGGTCTCATTTCTATGCAGAATCTAAAAAAGTTGCAAACATAGAAGCAGAGAGTAGAATGGTGGTTACCAGGGGAGGGGAGGGGAGGGAAATGGGGAGATGTTGGCCAAAGGATACAAACCTCCAGCTATAAGAGGAATAAGTTCTGGGGGTCTAGTGTACAATATGGTGACTACAGTTAATGATACTGTATTGGATACTGGAAATTTGCTAAAAGAGTAGATTTCAGGAGCTCTCATCACACACACATAAAAAAAATGGTAACTCTGGAAGAAGATAATAGGTTAAATTAGCTTGACTGTAGTAATCATTTCGCTATGTGTGTGCATATCAAAGCATCATGTTGTATACCTTACATATATATAATTTTATTTTAAAAAGTTTTAAACCAAAGTTGCTGGTTTAAGTGGTTAAAAATTTAAACACACGTACATAGAAATGAGTGTTTGCCGACCCACTGGATTCAGCAATATTACAGTAGAAAGAGGCTGGTTACCAGAAGAATAAAATTAATAGGGGGATTTTAAAAAAAAGAAGGAATAAGGCCATTGAGGCATGGCCAGGATTCTGTCGTTTTAATTGGAAAGAGATGTCAAAAGGACTACAAAAATGAAAATAAAAATTAGGATGACAGAAGATGATCCAAATGTAATACCAAATACAAAAGAATGTAATTATTATCCCATGGTTGGGGAAAAAGAGTTCCTGACTGGATTAGAAATCAAAATCTATTACACATGAACCAAATGTGAATATAAAAGGATGTGCACAGATTTTTTTTTCAAAAGCAAAAATGGCTAGGTTACTAAGTGTATGAGACAAAATTAACAAACTATAAATGGTCATTATAAAATGTTAAAGGGATACTGAGAACTGAAAACCAGAGAATGTTGAACATTGCTCAAATAATAAATGTCAATAAAATACATAAATAGAAGCGGATTGCCAACGTACAGAACATCACAGAATCTCTGTTATAGTGATACACCATAAAATCACACTGTCAGAATTTAGTCATCCATTTTAAAGTTTAAAATACCAAGCCAACGGGAAATATAAAATTTAAACAAATCAACAATTGGAGAGAAAACAAGCAATTATAAAAAAGAAAAAAACTACACCCATATTGACACATATATTCACAATTTACCCTTCCAAAAACGGAAAGATCTACAATGAACTTGATAAATATAAACACTATTTGTACTTACAACACTATTTGTGCTTACAGGCACAACAAGGATAAATAACTTGAAGGCCATTGTACTTCCAAGTGGGAGCCAGATTCACACCCAATCTCTCTCCTGCACCATCATTAAGAGTAATAAGGAGCCCAAGAGGGAAACTCATCCCAGGCTTTATTAATATGTTGTCTCTGGGGAGTTTACTTGTTAGTTGAATGATAATGACATCCTATTACAATTACAAAATAGTTTAATTACCCACTGTCTTCCCCACAACTCTGTAAACTCCCCCAAAACAGGGACATTATACGTAACCTCAGTAAGCCTCAGTCTCCCCACCTGTAAATAAACAAATACATAATTCGGAGTTTTCCTAAGCATTATGTGAGCTGATACATGAAAAGCGTGAAGCACACTACCTAGTACATACAATATGTTAAGTACCCAGACCCCCCTTAAATGATGATCTAAAGCATTGACCCAAAATCCAGCCCACTGTCTATTTCTGTACAGCCCATAAGCTAAGAATGGTTTTGTATTTTTTAGGGATTGAAAAAAAAATATTCAAAGAATAATATTTTGTGATACATGGAAATTGTAAGAAATTCAAATTTCACTGTCCGAAAATAAAGTTTTATTGGCACACAGCCCCGCTCATTTGTTTATGCGATGCCCATGGTTGCTTTCACACTGCAGTGGCAGAGTTGCCCAGCTGTGACAGATACCATATGGCCTGCAGAGCTGAAAATATTTACTCTTCGGCCCTTTTCAGAAGAAGTCTGCCAGCCCCAACCTAATCAATTATTGGACAAAGGTAGCAAGTCAACTAATTATAAATCAATGACCAATTATAAATCAATTCCAATTATAAATCGATGTTTCCTGTGGGTATAATGTTATAAACAGAGATTACATTCCTGGAAGCCTGTATCATACCATAAAAATACTGAAACTGCTTACATAAGAAAAGAAATGCATTATATGACTTTATAAGCACTTATTTAATTAAGACAAACACAGTGCAAAAGCTATGTCAGATATTTTTCTTTGGGGGGATTTGTCTGTGTGGGTCAGTCTGGACTTTTGGTTATAGTAATTACGGAGAGGAGGCACCATCTCCCCCTGACCAGTCTCCCTGTGGAAGCAGGCATCTGTTGTTGTTCTGGGACTGTCACACTTAAATCAAAAATTATGACTGTGTATCCCAGACCTCCCCGGTGGTCCAGTGGCTAAGACTCTACGTTCCCAATGCAGGGGGCCCGAGTTCGATCCCTGGTCAGGGAACTAGATCCCACATGCCACAACTAATTAAGAGTTCACATGCTGCAACTAAAGATCCCGCATGCTGCAACTAAGACCCAATGCAGCCAAATAAATAAAAAAAAAAAAAAAAAAAAAAGATTATGACTGTATATTCATCTCATAACCTGAACACGTACCAATGGCTCTAAATGTGTGTTTATGACAAACACCCAGGCAAGGGCAGTGACCAGAAAACCTTCTTCAATGAACCTTTGTTCCTCCATTTCAAAAAGATGCTGACGGCTTAGCTCCAATGACTCATCATGCCTCGAAGATCAAGTTCACATTCAAGAATATGGCACATACGGCCCCCAAAGACTGGTGACTGGTTCTCAGTTCATTTCTCGCTACCTCCTCCCTACACTCCAGGCACTGGTGACACTTACAGCGGCATGTTGATTCTTGCCTCTGGAAGCCCTTGCTCAGCCAGTCTACCTGGCATGACACGCACCCTACTCCATCCCCACCCCCACCCAACCCAGCGTCCATCACCTCTACTATCCACTTTGCCTGATGAACTCCTTTCAGTCCTTAGTACCGATTAACAGAAGAATGGACTAGGGTGTCTTATCTTCCCCATCACTACAGAAAATGAAAGTAAGTGAAATTACTCTGACTCTATATAACAGAAGATGGGAAAGTGGAGGCAGGTGATGGCAAATAAGAGGGTGGTAACACAATAATACAAGATGTCAAAAATAAAACTGAAAGGTAAGATATGACAACTGAAAGATAAGATATGACAAACATAAGTTAAAAAAGAAAAAGCCATTGAAATTGCATTAAAATCTATATATAGGTTGCTTACTAAAGATACAAAAACAACCAATCAAAGGCAAAATTCAGAAAAGGGCTCTCTTTGATGGAAGGAGAGAAAGGCATCAAAAATTAGGCTGATGAGATTCCAGAGAAACTGAATTTACTGAGCAGTCTTGAAGAGAAAAGGGGGACCTTTGAACAGAGAGCAAAAAAAAGAGAGAAAGTAGGAGAATGCAGAGGTGGTTGGCATCCTACAGCCAAAGAAGTAAGGGAATCTGCCCAGGTAGAAGTCTTCATCAAAGCTGCAGTGGAAACCCACCACCTTGTTTGCCCTGCCAACAGAACCTTTCCCTACACCTCACAGAATGTTATCATCCTAAGAAAACCCTAAAAATAATATAATGCTATTAGAATCAGGGCTACATACTGCCTATGAGGGAATCCCCAGGGAGGAATTTGGGGAATGAGTTACCTCAAAGAGTAATATCACCAACAGGAAGAATTTGACTTAGTTACAGAAAGATTAACTTTGGCCTCCAGACTCAAGAGAGTTTCTGGTGCCACCGCTTCTCCTGCTGCCAAGGCCAAGTCAAGGCAGATAATAAGTCATGTAGTCGAGAATTCCCCGGCGGTCCACTGGTTAGGACTCTACGTTTCCATTGCGGGGGCAGGGGTTCAATCCCTGGTTGGGGAACTAGGATCCCACAAGCCACAGCACGGCCAAAAAAAAAAGGGGGGGGGTCATGTAGTTATATTGTCCTTAGGGGGTCACCTGGTCTACTCATCACTGCTGTGGTCGGGAAGGGCTCATGCACTGGGGAAGGGGGGAAATCTAGGTCTGGTTAGGTGCCCTGCCATGTGTGCTGCCCGGCAGCATTCACTCCCCCACTGTGGTCCCTCTCACGCTGTGGAATCGTCCACCTCCCCTCCGCTGAGTGGGTGGGGACAGCTATTGCTGCTTTGAGCAGTCTCCTGATGGGTGCTCAAAAAAGCTCTGTTGAAAGGATAAGTTGCACAAGTGACACAACTCATGCAAGAAGTACCATATAATTGAACAAATGGAGAAATGTTCAACCTTTAAGAAATACAAACTGAAATTATGTGGTCACCTTGTACACATGAAATATACATATATATATATATATATATATATACACACACACATATATATTGCTAATTTCATGCATACAAGGTGACTTGCTCTACATATATATGAATATACATTTTATGAAATACATACTGCTATATAGAGCTATATATATGAATATACATTTTATGAAATATATATAGCAACATATATATATATATATACGAATACATATTTTATGAAAAAGCAAAGATGTGGTAAAATTCACCAAGCATTTGTTTACCTTACATAATTTGTACAAATTCTCAAGCTGGGAAAGCAACTCGGCAATTTCTATAGACACCCGTATGTCTATATGCTGTGGCCTAGTGACCTCATTGTAGTGACATATCCTAAAAAATCATTCTCAACAAGAAAAAGCCATATGGACTACAAAGTTTATTAATACATTATCTATAATAGCAAAATGTTAGAAACAGCTTAATTATTTAGCAAAAGAACTGGTTAGGTAAATTGCTAAATGATGACTCAATGGAATAGAGTTTACTGACTCACATAAAATAATCATTATTGAAACATAATAATATGGAGAAATCTTTGTAATATACAGTTAAATGGATAAATGTAAAATATGGAACTTAAGTTTAGCTAAAATTAAAGACCATGTAAAACTTCATATACATTAAAGGATTATCTGTGCACTTCAAGAAAATATTACAGGTTATTGTGGGTAAGTTTTTCACTTTATTTTCATTACTATTGTTGTAACATTGTGTGATGATTTTTTTATTAGTGAGATATAACTGACATATAACATTGTATTCATTTTAGGTGTACAACATGTATATATAAAAATGTGTGTGTGTGTATAGAGTACCACAATCAGTTGTGTGTAATGTATTTTTTTAATATAGTTAAAGCTTCTCTAATTATATTTCACTGGAACTAGAAAAGGGAAAGCTGCTCTTTATAATTATTTTTGTTCCATAAAACTTTTCCTCACTTATTTACACTGTTGTATATAAAATCTAGCTAAAAACAGCAAAAAAAAGAAAAATATTAGTATTGGGGGGGGGGAAAGAATAAATAAAAAGGGATGAATAAAGGTGATTTTCTCCATTAAATAACAGAATATATTCAAAACAAACATGTCATAAACAGTAATAATGGCTTAAAGCCCAGCCACAGATCACTGAGGCAGAAGTGGGACCCCAGAAGTAGATGCAAATTTTTAAAGAATTAAATGAATGGAAAAGTAAAATAAAATGTCATACATAATGACAGAAACAACAAAATGTAGAAAAATAAGCTTAGATCCACACCCAATCTAAATTTGGTGGGAAAATATTACAAAATCACACATATATAACAAATCAAACCGTATATATAACAACTATATATATGGTTTTATAACAAATAAATATAACAAATCAAACCATAGGAAAAAGATTAAACAAAATAACTAGACTAAACAAAATAACATTCTCCTCCCAAGTAAAAGGTTTTTAAAGTTATTGTTATAGAACAGATTTCAAAGGAAAGATAAATACTCATTCATTTAATAAATATCTGAGTTCTTATCAGGCAGCAGTTACAATTACATCTAATTTTGTAAATATTATCAACTTTTAAGAAGCCCAGAAAACCTTAAACAAAAGGAAGACAATAGAATTGGAAAACTCAAACATAAATGTTACTAATTACACACCCACACCCCCACACACATGCACACACACGCGCGCGCACACGCGCACGCACACACACACACAAAACAGTATATACAAATACCTCACACAAAGGGAAAACATTCCACCCGTCTCCAGCACAAACATGAACACGTGGGTGAATGAACTCCTTTCGTAAAACAATAACTGAAAATGGGTTTATAGTAATTAATTCTAGTAATTATAGAAACGCAAATCAAAACAGTGGACAAACTCTTGAAAATTTATTAAATTGGAAAAATGAAGAAAAATTATTAAGCCTGGTTTTGGCAGGGAGGTAAGTAGCCTGACTCAATTCTGTGGGAAGAAAGTCTGACTAGTTTTATCAAGAGTAATTAAAAATATGAGAAGAACAATAGCCCAATCATATAAATGTATGTAAATAATTCTAAAGAAGAAAAAAAGAGTTTGCTTGTGGGTTTTTTTTTTCCTTTCCGTTTATAGATGACAGGAATAGAAAGAAGCATTTGGTTATTTTTTTATATAAATTTATTTTATTTTATTTATTTTATTATTGTCTGCATTGGGTCTTTGTTGCTACACATGGGCTTTTCTCTGGTTGTGGCAAGCAGGGGGTACTCTTCATTGTGGTGCACAGGCTTCTCATTGTGGTGGCTTCTCTTGTTGGGAGTACGGGCTCTAGGCACGCGGGCTTCAGTATTTGTGGCACACGGGCTCAGTATTTGTGGCTCGCGGGCTCTAGAGTGCAGGCTCAGTAGTTGTATCGCATGGGCTTAGCTGCTCTGCAGCATGTGGGATCTTCCCGGACCAGGGCTCAAACCCATGTCTCCTGCATTGGCAGGCAGATTCTTAACCACTGCCCCACCAGGGAAGCCCCAACATTTGGTTATTTTTAAAAGATAGAAATGACCTAAAATCCAGCAATAGAAAATGGAAAAGCAATAAAGGTATATTAAACCGTGGACTATTACAGGGTCATGACAGCCAAGTAGGAGCAAGAAAGAACATTTACAAAATAATGTGAATCCGAAAAAACTGTATATCCATAATGACTTCCACCATGTAAAAAGCTCTATGTGTTTAAACAAAGATGGAATGAGGACAAGGAGAGATGAAAATAATTTGGCCATTGTAATAAAAGTTTATAATGCAATTTTTAAAACACTTTTGCAGGATTAAAGTATACACAGAGTGAATACACCACTTTAAATTCTTCAGAACTGGCTTTGAGAAACCATTAAAGCATTCACACCTACAGACATGTGCAGTGAAAGCCAAAATGGTACTTGGGCAGAGGGTCCCGCAGAAGGTGTTCTGGAATTATTTACAGGGGTGCTCATAATGGTGAAGAGCACACAGCGTAGGTAGACTAAGCTGGGGTGATCCACCACTCCGAAAACACCTTCCACAAACTGCCTGCAGAGAGCCACTGGCTAGGCTAACTGACACAGACATTTCAAGATAACCTGATAACATAGCAGAGCGTTCTAAAAGGTAGCATCCTGGGACTTCCCTGGTGGCACAGTGGTTAAGAATCCACCTGCCAATGCAGGGGACACTGGTTCGAGCCCTGGTCCGGGAAGATCCCGCATGCTGCGGAGCAACTAAGCCCACGCGCCACAACTACTGAGCCCATGCGCCTAGAGCCCGTGCTCTGCAACAAGAGAAGCCACCGCAATGAGAAGCCCGCGCACCGCAACAAAGAGTAGCCCCCGCTCGCCGCAACTAGAGAAAGTCCGCGTGCAGCAACGAAGACCCAATGCAGCCAAAAACAAATAAATAAAAGAAAAGAAATTAAAATAAATTAAAAAAAAAAAATAAAAATAAAAAAAAAAATAAAAAAATAAAAGGTAGCATCCTTATTCAGAGAAAACCTTTCTGTCATTATCACCAAAAGGCTACGAAAAGCATCTTTGGAAGGAATTGCTTTTCAACACAACGCACTGGGTTAAAAACATTTATGCCTTTACGTCAAGAAATTAACAGCTTTCTCAAAACATTTTCTGGGAAAATATATGTTTGTGGGGAAGCAACAATATTAATGCAAAGGATTCAACTATTATCTCAATTCACTAAGAAGAAAGAAATGCACATTTTACTTTAACGAAAACAGGAAAGAGGAGTTTCTATTACAGTGACATCAACCTCTTGAGAGCAGGCACAAGGTTTTATCTTTCTTTACAACTCTACAGCCTGCCAGCATATGATGTTGGGTGGATGGCTGGATGGCCGGATAGGTGAATGGCTGGATGGAAGGCTGGATGGGTGGATGGGTGGATGGGTGGAAGGCTGGATGGGTGGATGGGTGGATGACTGGCTGGGTGGCTGGCTGAGTGGGTGAATGGGTGGATGGTTGGCTAGGTAGCTGGCTGGGCAGGTGAATGGCTGGCTGTGTGGATAGCTGGATGGGTAGACGGGTGGCTGGCTGGATGGGTGGATAGGTGGATAGGCAGATGGATAGGAGGACAGTTAAGTAGGTAGATGAATAGATGAATGGATAGATGGTTAAATGCCTGTACAGCTAGATGGCTGAATGAATGGGTGGGTGGACAGGTAGATGGGTGGATGGCTGGTTGTGTGGCTGGCTAGGTGGCTGGCTGGGTGGATGACTGGGCAGGTGGATGGGTGGCTGGGTGAGTAGTTGTCTTGGTGGAGAGCTGGCTGGCTGAGTGAGTAGACAGTTGGGGGGATAGATAGATGGATAGGGAGAAAGATAGGTAGGTAGCTGGATGGATGAATGGACAGATGGTTAAATGCCTGGACAGCTGGATGGCTGGATAGGTAGATGGATGGATGGATGGATGGATGGATGGATGGATGGATGGATGGATGGATGGATGACTATGAATCCTAATCTACTAAGGATCTGCTCTAACATTTTAAATATACCGGTGGGTCCAGAGACCTCCCAGCTCCACGTAATATCAAGTGGCAAAAGCTCTCCCAGAGATCTCCATCTCAATGCTAAGACCCAGCTCCACTCAATGACCAGCAAACTACAGTGCTGGACACCCTATGCCAAACAACTAGCAAGACACGAACACAACCCCACCCATTAGCAGAGAGGCTGCCTAAAATCATAATAAGCTCACAGACACCCCAAAACACACCACCAGACATGGTCCTGCCCACCAGAAAGACAAGATCCAGCCTCATCCACCAGAACACAGGCACCAGCCCCCTCCACCAGAAAGCCTACACAATCCACTGAACCAACCTTAGCCACTGTGGGCAGACACCAAAATCAACGGGAACTACGAACCTGCAGCCTGAAAAAAAGGAGACCCAAAACACAGTAAGTTAAGCAAAATGAGAAGACAGAGAAACACACAGCAGATGAAGGAGTGAGGTAAAAACCCACCAGACCAAACAAATGAAGAGGAAATAGGCAGTCTACCTGAAAAAGAATTCAGAGTAATGATAGTAAAGATGATCCAAAATCTTGGAAATAGAATGGAGAAAATACAAGAAATGTTTAACAAGGACCTAGAAGAACTAAAGAGCAAACAAACAATGATGAACAACACAATAAATGAAATTAAAAATTCTCTAGAAGGGATCAATTGCAGAATAACTGAGGCAGAAGCATGGATAAGTGACCTGGAAGATAAAATAGTGGAAATAACTATCGCAGAGCAGAATAAAGAAAAAAGAATGAAAAGAATTGAGGGCAGTCTCAGAGACCTCTGGGACAACATTAAACACACCAACATTCGAATTATAGGGGTCCCAGAAGAAGAAGAGAAAAAGAAAGACACTGAGAAAATATTTGAAGAGATTAAAGTTGAAAACTTCCCTAATATGGGAAAGGAAATAGTCAATCAAGTCCAGGAAGCACAGAGAGTCCCATAAGGATAAATCCAAGGAGAAACATGCCAAGACACATATTAATCAAACTACCAAAAATTAAATACAAAGAAAAAATATTAAAAGCAGCAAGGGAAAAAAAACAAGTAACATACAAAGGAATCCCAATAAGGTTAACAGCTGATCTTTCAGCAGAAACTCTGCAAGCCAGAAGGGAGTGGCAGGACATATTTAAAGTGATGAAAGGGAAAAACCTACAAACAAGATTACTCTACCCAGCAAGGATCTCATTCAAATTCCATGGAGAAATTAAAAGCTTTACAGAAAAGCAAAAGCTAAGGGAATTCAGCACCACCAAACCAGCTTTACAACAAATGCTAAAGGAACTTCTCTAGGCAGGAAACACAAGAGAAGGAAAAGACCTACAATAACAAACCCAAAACAATTAAGAAAATGGTAATAGGAACATACATATCGATAACTACCTTAAATGTAAATGTATTAAATGCTCCAACCAAAAGACACAGACTGGCTGAATGGATACAAAAACAAGACCCTTAAATATGCTGTCTACAAGAGACTCACTTCAGACCTAGGGACACATACAGACTGAAAGTGAGGGGATGGGAAAAGATATTCCATGAAAATGGAAATCAAAAGAAAGCTGTAGTAACAATTCTCATATCAGACAAAATAGACATTAAAATAAAGACTATTACAAGAGACAGAGAAGGACACTACATAATGATCAAGGGATCAATCCAAGAAGAAGATATAACAATTGTAAACATTTATGCACCCAACATAGGAGCACCTTGATACATAAGGCAAATGCTAACAGCCATAAAAGGGGAAATCAAAAGTAACACAAAAATAGTAGGGGACTTTAACACCCCATTATCACCAATGGACAGATCATCCAAAATGAAAATAAATCAGGAAACACAAGCTTTAAATGACACATTAAACAAGATGGGCTTAATTGATATTTAAAGGACATTCCATCCAAAAACAACAGAATGCACTTTATTCTCAAGTGCTCATAGAACATTCTCCAGGATAGATCACATCTTGGGTCACAAATCAAGCCTTGGTAAATTTAAGAAAAATTGAAATCATATCAAGTATCTTTTCCAACCACAACGTTCTGAGACTAGATATCAATTACAGGAAAAAATCTGTAAAAAATACAAATACATGTAGGCTAAACAATACACTACTAAATAACCAAGAGATCACTGAAGAAATCAAAGAGGAAATCAAAAAATACATAGAAACAAATGACAATGAAAACACGACAACCCAAAACCTATGGGATGCAGCAAAAGTGGATCTAAGAGGGAAGTTTATAGCAATACAACCCTACCTCAAGAAACAAGAAACTAAACAACGTAACCTTACACCTAAAGCAATTAGAGAAAGAAGAACAAAAAAAACCCAAAGTTAGCAGAAGGAAAGAAATCATAAACATCAGATCAGAAATAAATGAAAAAGAAGTGAAGGAAACAATAGCAAAGATCAATAAAACTAAAAGCTGGTTCTTCGAGAAGATAAACAAAATTGATAAACCATTAGCCAGACTCATCAAGAAAAAAAGGGAGAAGACTCAAGTCAATAGAATTAGAAATGAAAAAGGAGAAGTAACAACTGACACTGCAGAAATACAAAGGATCATGAGAGATTACTACAAGCAACTGTATGCCAATAAAATGGACAACCTGGAAGAAATGGACAAATTCTTAGAAAAGTACAGTCTTCTGAGACTGAACCAGGAAGAAATAGAAAATATAAGCAATCACAAGCACTGAAATTGAGACTGTGATTAAATATCTTCCAACAAACAAAAGCCCAGGACCAGATGGCTTCACAGGCGAATTTTATCAAACATTTAGAGAAGACCTAACACCTATACTGCTCAAACTCTTCCAAAATACAGCAGAGGGAGGAACACTCCCCAACTCATTCTATGAGGCCACCATCACCCTGATACCAAAACTAGACAAAGATGTCACAAAGAAAGAAAACTACAGGCCAATATCATTGATGAACATAGATACAAAAATCCTCAACAAAATACTAGCAAACAGAATCCAACAGCACATTAAAAGGATCATACACCATGATCAAGTGGGGTTTATCCCAGGAATGCAAGGATTATTCAATAAATGCAAATAAATCAATGTGAAACATATTAACAAATTGAAAGATAAAAACCATATAATCATCTCAATAGATGCAGAAAAAGCTTTCGACAATATTCAACACCCATTTATGATAAAAACCCTCCAGAAAGTAGGCATAGAGGGAACTTACCTCAACATAATAAAGGCCATATATGACAAACCCACAGCCTACATCGTTCTCAATGGTGAAAAACTAAAACCATTTCCTCTAAGATCAGGAACAAGAGAAGGTTGTCCACTCTCACCACTATTATGCAACATAGTTTTGGAAGTTTTAGCCACAGCAATCAGAGAAGAAAAAGATATAGAATACAAATTGGAAAAGAAGAAGTAAAACTGCTACTGTTTGCAGATGACATGATACTATACATAAAGAATCCTAAAGATGCCACCAGAAAACTACTAGAGCTAATCAATGAATTCGGTAAAGTTGCAGGATACAAAATTAATGCACAGAAATCTCTTGCATTCCAATAAACTAATGTTGAAAAATCTGAAAGAGAAATTAAGGAAACACTCCAATTTACCACTGCAACAAAATGAATAAAATACCTAGGAATAAACCTACCTAACGAGACAAAAGACCTGTATGCAGAAAACTATAAGACACTGATGAAAGAAATTAAAGATGATACAAACAGATGGAGAGATATACCATGTTCTTGGAATGGAAGAATCAACATTGTGAAAATGACTATACTACCCAAAGCAATCTACAAATTCAATGCAATCCCTATGAAACAACCAATGGCATTTTTCACAGAACTAAAACAAAAAACTTCACAATTTCTATGGAAACACAAAAGACCCCGAAAAGCCAAAGCAATCTTGAGAAAGAAAAACGGAGCTGGAAGAATCAAGCTCCTGGACTTCAGACTACACAACAAAGCTACAGTAATCAAGACAGTATGGTACTGGCACAAAAACAGAAATATAGATAAATGGAACAGGATAGGAAGCTCAGAGATAAACCCATGCACATATGGTCACCTTATCTTTGATAAAGGAGGCAAGCATATACAGTGGAGAAAAGACAGCCTCTTCAATAACTGGTGCTGGGAAAACCAGACAGGTACATGTAAAAGTATGAAATTAGAACACTCCCTAACACCATACACAAAAATAAACTCAAAATGGATTAAAGACCTAAATGTAAGGCCAGACACTATAAAACTCTTAGAGGAAAACATAGGCAGAACACTCTATGACATAAATCACAGCAAGATCCTTTTTGACCCACCTTCTAGAGAAATGGAAATAAAAACAAAAATAAACAAATGGGACCTAATGAAACTTAAAAGCTTTTGCACAGCAAAGGAAATCTTAAACAAGATGAAAAGACAACCCTCAGAATGGGAGAAAATATTTGCAAACGAAGCAACTGACAAAGGATTAATCTCCAAAATTTACAAGCAGCTCACGCAGCTCAATATCAAAAAAACAAACAACCTAATCCAAAAATGGGCAGAAGACCTAAACAGACATTTCTCCAAAGAAGATATACAGATTGCCGACAAACACATGAAAGGATGCTCAATATCACTAATCATTAGAGAAATACAAATCAAAACTCCAGTGAGGTATCACCTCATACCAGTCAGAATGGCCATCATCAAAATATCTACAAACAATAAATGCTGGAGAGGGTGTGGAGAAAAGGGAACCCTCTTGCACTGCTGGTGGGAATGTAAATTGACACAGCCACTGTGGAGAACAGTATGGAGGTTCCTTAAAAAACTGAAAATAGGGCTTCCCTGGTGGCGCAGTGGTTGAGAATCTGCCTGCCAATGCAGGGGACACGGGTTCGAGCACTGGTCTGGGAAGATCCCACATGCCGCGGAGCAACTGGGCCCGTGAGCCACAACTACTGAGCCTGCGTGTCTGGAGCCTGTGCTCCGCAACAAGAGAGGCCGCGATAGTGAGAGGCCCGCGCACCGCGAGGAAGAGAGGCCCCCACTTGCCGCAACTAGAGAAAGCCCTCGCACAGAAACGAAGACCCAACACAGCCAAAAATAAATAAATAAATTAAATAAATTAAAAAAAATAAAACTGAAAATAGAACTAACATATGACCCAGCAATCCCACTACTGGGCATATACCCTGAGAAAACCATAATTCAAAAAGAGTCGTGTACCACAATGTTCATTGCAGCACTATTTACAATAGCCAGGACATGGAAGCAACCTAAGTGTCCATCGACAGATGAATGGATAAAGAAGATGTGGCACATATATACAATGGAATATTACTCAGCCATAAAACGAAAGGAAACTGAGTTATTTGTAGTGAGGTGGATGGACCTAGAGAGTGTCATACAGAGTGAAGTAAGTCAGAAAGAGAAAAACAAACACCATACGCTAACATATATATATGGCATCTAAAAAACAAAAAACAAAAATGCTTCTGAAGAACCTAGGGGCAGGACTGGAATAAAGATGCAGATGTAGAGAATGGACTTGAGGACATGGGAATGGGGAAGGGTAAGCTGGGACGAAGTGAGAGACTGGCATGGACATATATACACTACCAAATGTAAAATAGCTAGCTAGTGGGAAGCAGCTTCATAGCACAGAGAGATCAGCTCGTTGCTTTGTGACCACCGAGAGGGGTAGGATAGGGAGGGTGGGAGGGAGGGAGACGCAAGAGGGAGGAGATATGGGGATATATGTTTAGGCATAGCTGATTCACTTTGTTATAAAGCAGGAACTAACACACCATTGTAAAGCAATTATACTCCAATAAAGATGTTAAAAAAAATAAAATAAAATAAAAAAATAAATATACCAGTGGGTGACAAAAGTTACACTGGTAGGAACAGTGGTGTTCTGAACACAAGCCAAACAGGAGAACAAACAAAAGACTTGAAAAGTCATTCCCTGAAAAAATAAATAGATCATTTGTAAGATCTTTCAAAGAAAAAACGCAGGGTAAATGAAGTTTAAACTCTTCAGTCATTTAATCAGGGTGCATGTCGCACAGTGAAGTGGTTAAAGGAATCACTCTTGACAAAGAAGAGAGAGATGTTTCTCAGCCAGGGTCAAGTCTGCTGCATTAGGAGCTGCAGGTCAGCACAGAAGTTTCCAAAGTGTGACCGGGAGCGGTATCAGCACCAAATGGGAACTGTTTAGAAAGGCAAATTCTCAGGCCCCACCCAGACCTCCAGGTGATGCTGAACCCCCGCGACAGCACATAAATGAAGGAACTTCACGCTCTGTTTTGACCCAGATTTCTTTTTTTTAAGAGAGGGGAGAGGGAAAAATATACGTTTCTTTGATGGAAAACACAGAGACCTTCTGGATGAAATGCAGACATTAAAATCCCTTTGATACTATAATTTCCAACCACACCACCTCCAGAAACCATGACTAGAGTGGTCTGCCAATCAACCTACCTTCCCAAGCTACACAGGCTAGAGTACAGTTAATCATGAGTTTCTTTGTTCCTAGAGTTCTTGTGTTAGCTAGTCCAGACACCCCAGAGGAAATTCTGGAAGTTCAAGGTCTTTTGGCTTCCTCTCAGTCTCCCCAGTACAGGGCCAACTTTAAAGGGTATAGTCAAGATCAGCAGAGAGCAAGGAATATAACTCAATGGATTAAGGAAATGATAATGGGAAACAAACTGAAAGCCTTTGCTTTCTTGCAGCAATGCCCACGTGCTCGTCACACTCATTCTGGTTAGTTTCGGCTTTGGAAGGGACAGCAGGAAATAATGTACACACAGTATTTGTTGAGGGCTACTATGTGTCTATTTTTCATTTACCCCAGACCACATTCATTAGAAGATGGTATTTTCATCCCCATATCACAGATGAGTAATAAGGCTATAATAAGTTCAGTAACCGTCTCAAGCTGTGGCCAGAAGCCATTATAGTGTCTCCAGACACGGGAACAGACATCTCTATCCATCTCTTGATCTATTTAATTCCTTAAGCACTTTACTCCAATAGGACCATACAAATCTGAGACAGCACTGGACACTGATGGTTGTTGATACCTAAGGATGATAAAGACGTCACTCTTTAATTCAAGGGAGCAACTAAAATGGGGGAAACTGAAGTTACTTTAGATAATGAGTAAAGTTTAGAGCTGGAAGGAAGAAAGATCATATCCAAGAACCCATTTTATAGATGAGAAACAGAGGTACAGAGGGATTAAATGACCTCACTAGGGACAGATGGTTCCTCAGAACTGAGGACAGAACTGTCACCCCCATCACCTCATGTCCCCACTGGTGAGCACCTATGCCAGAGGCAGGCTCTCTTTCATCACATGGATGAATCTCTATGTAAAGGTCTCTTCCCCAAAACCTACTATTTTGACCTTGAAGATCCAAAAACTTTTTTTTATGATCCTGTATCTCCTTTTCCAAGGTGGGAAAAAAATTAGTCACTATTAAAAAATTCTCTTAAGTATCTTACGACAAACCAAGAAATTTGCAATTTCAAATCCCTATTCAACCAGGACCACAGT
Organism: Balaenoptera musculus; assembly: GCF_009873245.2. Taxonomy (NCBI): domain Eukaryota; kingdom Metazoa; phylum Chordata; class Mammalia; order Artiodactyla; family Balaenopteridae; genus Balaenoptera; species Balaenoptera musculus. The sequence continues at coordinate 74,842,795 of NC_045799.1, forward strand.
CCAAACCAAGTGACCTTGGGCAAGGCACCACATCCCTGTGATCCTCAGATTCCTCATTTATAAAATGAGCATCATATCTGATAATTTCACAGGTTTATTTTTATCAGTAAGAGAGCAGATACAATAATGCTTTATATCTCTTAAGACACCACACTGATACAAGAAGCCAGTAGGCTTTTTGTCAATTCACATCAAAAGAAAGTAAAACATTCTTCCTTTTTTTAACTGCACGTGGACCAACAACTCATTATTTTATTATTCACTTGCTATTTCTGCAGCTAATTTCCCAGCTTTCGTTCTTTCCTTTTATAAAAGAAGCAAAAAAGAAATCAATGAAATAAGAATACTGCTATTTTCCGACACAAATTAAACTCCACATCCAAACACAACAGAATAACCAGCAGCATATGAGTCTCTTTTCTCAATCTTCCCCCTCACCCTCAGGGAAAATCAACCATATGGCAGGAAGGAATTGACTGAGTGTTTCAATAAATGGGAGCCAGCGTGGTCTGAAAGTTCTGAAGGAGGAAAGACCATAGCCTTTATGAAACCAGAAATGATGTCACTGTTGCCTTCTTTCTCCCAGCTCTGCTCCACTGACTGAGCCAAGGAAGTGGAGTCTTTACAGCAAAGAAGGCAAAGGGGTATCAATGTAAAATCTGATTCATGTGGACAATTAAAGTAGTTGATGATTAAAGACCAAAATACATACTGTCAAAGACTCTGGGTAAACACATGGCACTTACTCTACCAGGTTCTGTGTAAGGAGAGGCTATTAAATGCCTGGGAGGTTGATAACAGTAAGAGGCGTGTCTTGCAATAAAGCCAACGCCTAGGACTGAAGCTCATCAATCAAGAAGCAGTCAGAGTAGGATGAGACACCACTCCACACCCACTATAATGGGTAAAATGAAAAAGACTGACAACACCAAATGGTGGCAAGGGTGAGGAGCAACTGGAACTCTCACATGTTGCTGACAGAAGTATAACTTGGTACAATGACTTTGTAGAACTATCTGGCAGTTTCATCTAGAGTTACAACACAGTAATTCCACTTCTAGGTTTTTATACAAGAGAAATTAAAATTTAGGCACAGAAAGGTCTTACACAAAACATTCATAGTAGCTTTACTTATAATACCCCCAAACTGGAAAGGGCCTGGGTGTTTGTCCATCAACAGAAGAATCAATATATAAACTGTGATATATCCATACATGGAATACTTCCCAGAAATAAAAAGGAACAAGACTCCTGATAAACAAAATAACACAGATCTGAGGTCAGCAAACTCTACCTGCAAACCAGCCACCTGTTTTTTGTAAATAAAGTTTTATTGAAACAGAACAGAAATGTTTTTATTGAAACATTTGCATATTGTCAGAGACCTTGTGACTGGCAAGCTTCAAATATTTACTATCTGCTCCTTTAAGAAAAAGTTGGCAGACCCCTAACAAAGATAAATGCAAAAAATTATGCTGAGTGAAGAGAAAAAAGAAAGAAACAAAAGAGTACATACTTCGTGATTTCATTTCTGTGAAATTCTAGAACAGGGAATACTAATCTATGGCGAAAAATACCAGAATTGTGCTTGTTTCTGGTGGATGTGGAAAACTGACTGGGGAGAGGTACAAGAGAATTTTCTTACACAAATGAATGAGGTTTGTCCAAACTGATGAAACTGTACAGTCAAGATCTGTGCATTTCACTCTATATGTAAATTACACCCCAATTTAGAAACACTAAAAAAAAATTTTTTTTCAAGAAACAGAAGGGCGGGATCTTAGCTCTAAATTTAGCTCTCTTTTTTTTTGGACTCTGTGTATTGGCTTCACATTTCAAATTCAAGCTCAAGCTCATCTTGTGCAGCTGCTTTTCCTTAATGACCAGCTGTTCCTAATGACCAAGCCTCAGGCCTCTCGGGATCCCTCAGAAAAAGTGGTTTTTAACCTTATTTCATCTATGGTCTTTGTTCAAACAGTCCTACGGGACATGCCCAATACAAAAAAGTCCAAAGTAAAGATGCTCTGCTTGAGGCAGGGATCAGGACAGGCCAACCCTTCTCCCAACCTCCCACCCATGACATCATCTGGGCAGCCTCCTCAGAGCATGACCACAGCATCAGTGACCTGCATCCTTGCTTTCTGCCTGCACTAACCACTGGCCCACACCGACTAGTCAGCTCTCATGGCCAAGATCGCTCTTGCCTCCCTCTCTCCAATTGCCCATCCTTTCCAGGAACTGAGACTGCATTCCAGCCAGTCCTCAGTTCTCCCTGACCCCTCTGGCACCTACACATCAGGCATGCCACCCCATCGCCTCTCTTGGCAGAAACAACTTGAGTGAAGGACCATGAGAAAGGCTATCTTCCAAGGCGCATCAAACTCTTTTGTACAGCTTTCCTCACGTCCTTGTTTCAAAACCTTGTTTTACATAAACTTCTTTAAGAGCTGTGGGGCATGAATCAAAACACACGTACTTGATATACCAAGGTGTATTTTACGTTTAAACTGGGCTTCCCCTCCAGAAAAGCCCTTCCCTGCATCCTCACTCTCCCCTGGGCCCATTTCTTGTAACATACACTTGCGTCCAGTGACCCAGTGATGTGTCCAAAGCTTTGCTGCAGACATTTTCAACATGTAAAGTGACTTGGGTCTCAACAGACAGCACTGTCCCCGGCACAACGGCAACCTACACGCAGGACAGCATCTCCCGACTTTTAAGCACAAACTACACTCTCAAAAGAACAAAGTATCCCACAATGGAAAATGGACAGGAGGAAAAAAATAATAGTAGGAAACAATTTATTGCTGTGGCTTCTTTAAAAACAAAACTACCGAGCAAAACTAACAACAATGATCTAAATAGACAAAGCAGACAAAAGTGAGCGTAACTCAGGAGAGATTTCTACTTGTCCCTCACAAGTTTCACCATGTCTTTATCCCAGATTTTCTTGTTGAATTAATCATTTTAAGGTATCTACTAACTTGGAGATGTTGTCCCTTTTTTGCAGTTAATGCCTTCTCACCCTGTGGCTGGGTCCATTTGTCAGAGATTTAAGATTTTGCCTTTTTTTTTTTTTTCCAGATATTTATATCTTTTTTTTTTTAACATCTTTATTGGAGTATAATTGCTTTACAATGGTGTGTCAGTTTCTGCTTTATAACAAAGTGAATCAGTTATACATATACATATGTTCCCATATCTCTTCCCTCTTGCATCTCCCTCCCTCCCACCCCTCTAGGTGGTCACAAAGCACCAAGCTGATCTCCATACAAAATCCAGAGAAAACAGGAAAGGGATCTGGGGAGCAGAGTTGGGGACAGCTGTCTCTGCCTGGGTGTCTACCTTTGGGGAGAAAAGGAGAAAATATGAGAAACACAGGCTCCATCCTGAGGGAAGGAGTTGCAGGCTACAACAAGCCCAGCCTTGCTTGCTTCTTGCCTCGGGGAAAATACTTATTTCCCCATTATAGTGTTGGTCTTGACTTCCAGGGCCAGGTAGCTGAGTTAGTCTGTACGGGCTCAAATCCCACTTTCATTTTGGTACTGGTTAGGGAAATCGCAGCTATAAGTCCTTCTGTTAGGGAACTGAGTTTGGAGTTTTGATGCTATTAGGCTAATCACCCCTCCTTTCCATCATGCTCCCAAGGTTAATCAGCAACCAAAAGGCAATGGCAAATGTGAAGTGAAATCTGGTTGGTTACAGGAGTCTTAGGATCAAGCTCTAGGAGCCCCTCCCACCTGCTAAGCCCAAACCCAAAATGAGAGCTCTTATACTCTGTACTTAAAATATGAAAGCCATGGAGCGCCCACAGGAGAAGAGCAAAGACAGCAAGATAGTTGGACCCGCCCCAGGAGGCGGGGCCCAGCTCAGCTTAGGGTTGTAGCATAGATGGGAGAAAGCAAAAGAGGCCACACTCTGATGCACAAGGTTTTGCCAGCCACAACCAGTCCACCATGAACATGGCCCCATCTGGGTCCTACATTCTAACCCAAGTAGACAAGTGCTCCCTCCTCTTGGAGAGCAGAAAGGAAAATTAGCAAGAGATGCAACTTTAGCTTCTGGTTTTACAAAACAAAAGGAAATTAACCAGGGAACTTCCCTGGCGGTCCAGTGGTTAAGACTCTGTGCTCCCAATGCAGGGGGCACGGGTTTGATCCCTAGTCAGGGAACTAAGATCCCACACGCTGTGCCAAGCAGCCAGAAAAAAAAAAAAAGTAAATTAATCAGGAAATACACATCTAATGACTTAAAGACCCACAAAAAAAGCAGAGTTCTCTGTGTTCAAAAACATGTTACAGGAAGTGGGTTCTCACCAGACACCAAATCTGCCGGCACCATGAGCTTGCACTTCCAGCCTCCAGAACTGTGAGGAATAAATTCCTGTTGTTTTTAAGCCAAAAAAAACCAAAAAACAAAACATGTTACATATCTAGTAACATGGATTACCATTTTTGGAGATCCTAAATAGAGTGACTGATACTTAACACAAAGATTATAACCACCATTATTTTATGTATCTCTGTTGATTCAGAGGTCACATAGGAAACTTGAATTAGCTTGGAGGTCTTTACCATGAAAGTAATAATCCTAACAGCTAACTAACTTTTCCTGAGTGTTCACTCTGGTAGAGCCTGTGCTTCATATTCTATCTCTAAGTGTAGAGATACACAACGACCCTATGACTGACTAATTATTACCCCCATTTTGCAGACATGGAAGCTGAGTTGTAGAAAATTAGATAATGCCCATCACCTGGTCCCACAGTTGGTGTAGCTGGCCGATTTCAGGTTTAGCCCTAAACTGCCCTAAACTCCCTCCATCATTTCCCATGCAATTTTTAGCGCTGCAATAGGAGTCAATTTAGAGTTCCAGGTAATGGCGCTGGCTCAGCATTTGTAGGTACGGCTACACATAGAATAATGTAAAATGGGTCATTAATATTAAATACCGGCCATACACTAAAGCCAAGAAGGTAAGTAAGTGATTGGCCTCTTTAAAGTAACCAGCTGGTTTCTATCCTGAGAAAGGAAAGGGAAGACTGACAGCTGGGCCAGGTAGTCAGCAAATTTAGTCAGAGGGGGCATTCTCTAACCCAGCAAGCCTATCCCAAGAGGGTAAGTCTCTTAGATGGCTGAGCTGAAGATGGAGAGGGTTTACCTGAGGTAAAGTGTGTCAGTGGAGACAGCAACCCGCAGAGGCTGTGTGTGATTATAGCTTTCTACATAGGCCTAAGGGACAGAGCTGGGGAAGATGGTGCAGATGGGCCATGGCACCCAAGCTAAGAAAGGAGATAAATCATCTAAAAGATCTGGGTTACTTCAATGGCATGACACTGTGTTTTTTGTTTGTTTTGTTTTGTTTTGGCCACGCGGCACGCAAGATCTTAGTTCCCCGACCAGGGATCGAACCTGTGCCCCCTGCAGTGGAAGTGTGGAGTCCTAACCACTGGACCACCAGGGAATTCCCAACACTGTGTATTAGCTTGCTAGGGCTACCTAACACAGTACCATAGACTCAGTGGCTTAAACAACGGGCATTTATTTTCTCACAGGCTGGAGGCTAGAAATCTCAGATCAAGGTGTGGGCAGGGTTGGTTTCTTCTGAGGCCCCTCTCCATGGCTTGTAGATGGTCACCTTCTCACTGTGTCCTCACATGGTCTTCCCTCTGTGTCTACATTTCCTCTTTATTATAAGGACTCCAGTCACATTGGACTAGGGCCCACTGCCAAAGACCTCTTTTTAATTTAATTATCTCATTAAAGACCTTACCTCCAAATATGATTACATTCTGAGGTTCTAGGGGTTAGGACCAAACATATGACTTTGGCAGGGGGCTGGGGGACACAACACAATTCAGCCCATAACACACTGTGTGGCAGTTCTTAGTGAAGGTGTGATCGTTGCTGCCACTTCTTTGTTGGCTTTTAAAGACAAGCAGCTGCAGACACTAGACTCTGGCCATGGGGCGGGGGGGGGGGGCTCTGAGATGAGTTCTTGAAGGGGTCAGACATCAGGGTCTTGGTGATACCCAGAATCAACTCTCACCTGGAGAAACCACTACGGGGAAAACTCCTTGGGAGGAATTCAATAACCCTGTGAGGTCCCTGGATCTCCAAAACATGGGCCTGGGGACCTTTGTAAAATACATGCCTTCCGGGCAGAGAAGTTAAGAACTGGAGAAGCTTCAACGTCTGGACAGCAGGCCGGGTCCAGGCCAGTGGTGTTTGCTCAGGGTGATTCCTCCTGTCTTCAAGAGCTGCACTGGGAAGAAGTGGATGGAGACAGCAAAGCCTCCAGCTGCCCTGGACCAGATGGGTGAATCGGTTAAATGTCCAGCCAGAGAGTGGGTGTGCACTCAAGTGCTCAGGCTTAGTTCCTGGAGAAATGACACTGTCATTTCTCAGGCACAGCTCCTGCCATAAACTGACACTAAATGGAAAAAAAGCTGAACCCCCTCGCTCTGCACATCTGGGTCTTAAAATCATAAAAGAGTCACGGAATTCTGCAAGGTCCACAGTGCCCCAACAACCCTGGCATGAAATGCACATGGTTTGTTCTAAGAAACAATTAATTACCCTCTGCATCCAAAGGCCCAGCTTGCAAAGCCTGAAAACTTAAGTGGTTCATTAACAGAAACATAGTGCTCTGTGCAATCCAAACAGAAACCCAAGAAGATCCCCAACAAATTGGGGAGATGTCAGGACACCCTCCCCATGATACGCGAAGATTCTGCAGATGAGCTAATGAGCACCACGTAATTCCAGAACCTTCCAATCTGTCTGCTGCCGGAACAGCCACCTCTGCCCTCCCCAGGACACGGGCGCTGCTGTACCATTTGGAAAGCTGCCTTGTTTGCTCATGAAGAATCTGCGCAGAACAAGCAGTGCTCTCCAAACATTACCCAAGAGGCTCCAGAAACAAGGCTCCAGAGTTCACGTGAAGTCATAAAGTAGACTTCTTACAAATGTTAAATCGTGATTAATGATCCCAAAGTCACCTCTCTGACTGTCGACTCCCATTGACAAGACGGAGGAACACAATCATATACAGTCAGCCCCGAAGCAGAAAGGGCAGACAGCAGAATTCATAAAGGTTCTCTTGACTTTGAGCAGTTGGTTCTCAAAGTATGGCCCTGGGCCAGCAGCATCAGCACCACCTGTTAGAAATGTAAATTAGGGGGGAGGGGCCGCTCCAGACCTAGGGAGTCAGAAACTCAGGTGGTGATCCTGAAGCACTGGCCAGTTAGGGAAGTGCTGATTTAGTGGTTTGGAAGCAAGCTTCACCCCCTCACCCTTATTCCCATTGCCATTCAATTTATTTCAACTCACATTCAACAGGCATTTATGACAGGTACAGTGAAAAAACACAGGTGTCAGGAATTAATAAAGAAGCTCCCCTTGACTCTTCTACTTTTTTTCTCTTACATCCAGTATCCTACCTACTTCCTTGCAGTTCTTCCTTTGGAAAGACCCTAATACCCATTTTCCTTTTCATTTCCACAACAACCATGCTCATCACATCACACGGGGCTGAGTGCACCTGCCTCGACTGGTCTCTTTGTTCTTCCTTGAGCCCCTTCCTTCCTCGTGCACACAGCTGCCCCACGTGTCACAAAACCCTCCACTCAAACACTGCGGTGCTCCCCACTGCACTCCACATCTGCTCCAAACGCCTCCACTTGGTCCTGGTCTCCAAATTCTCCACCCCAAACCTATCTGTCCCTGCTCTGAGAAGTTTTCTCTCCCCACTCGAAATAAAATCAAACTCCTGAAGGCAGAACCACGATGTATGTATCTCCTCAGGTGGATAGTGGTGTAAGGAAGCATGGCGGGTATCACGAAAAGGGCAAGCCACTGAACCCAGCCACCTCAGTTGTTCACCCACAGAAGGGTGACATTAAAAACCACTGGACATTCACAAAGTGTCTTAGTTTGGGGACAATTTACCATAGACTGGATGGCTTAAACAACAAATATTTATTTCTCACAGTCCTGGAGGCTGGGAAGTCCAAGGTACCAGCAGATCCTGTATGTGGTGAATGCCCCTTCCTGGTTTGCAGATGGCCACCTTGTTATATCCTGACATGGTGGAGAGCAGAGAAAGAAAGCAAGCTCTCCTGTCTCTTCTTATACAGGCACTAATCCTATTCATAGGGGCTCCACCCTCATGACCTACTCACCTCCCAAAGGCCCCATCTCCTAATGCTATCACATCGGGAGTTAGGATCTCAACCTATGATTTTGGGGTGGATGGAGGGGAAGACAAACATTCCATCCATAACTCAGGGGTACTGTGAAGATCAAAATGAGATACTGCATTTGAAAGCAATCTGTAAAATATAAAGCATGGAAGAGTCTTATTTCCTACCACTCATCTTCCTATGACGTCTTAATAAAACTCAAAAACTCACTGTTATCTTGATTGGAGTGATGGCTTGAAAAGTGTAAACATATATTAAAATTTATCAAGTTGTATATTTTAAATACGTACTGTGTATTAGACATCAGTCATACCTCAATAAACCTGTAAAGAAAATCCAATTGTTGACTCTGGCTTCCAGTATGTCGGAAGAGTTTGTACAGACTAACTCTTCTGCAGGTAACAATGATCAAATCTAGACAAAATGTAATTTTTTTAAAAAAACGTATTTAAAGGTGGAGAGGGACCAAAAGCAGGCAGAAAACAGACAGGAGTCTACCTTTGAAAGACAACTGCAGAAGGTGAGATTTGTGAGTTTGCAGCAGGCTTTTGCCTGAAGGCAATCCCCAATTTGCATGTATCTAGGAGTGGCAGAAAGCCACAGCCTTAACTGGCTTGAAGTATCAGAGGAAACCTTGGCTGCTAGAAGAGTAGCTAGAAAGTTAGAGGTAAAATCCTGGGAGGGAGACAACTACAGTTGGGGTGAGTTCAGAAAATCTGTGTACAAATTCACCCAGATTCCTGGCTGACTTCTAAACTACACATGGAGGTGAGAGACCTCAGGTGGTGGTGTGAAAAAGCAGCAGCTGGAAACTGAAAGAAATATGTGGAGATGTCAGCTGCTGCCTAGCACAAGGGACTGAGATTGGACTTAGAAACCAGCCAAGTTAACTGTTAGAACAAAAATCCTGTTGAAAGGAATAGAACAGGATCCAGAGTCTCTATAACATATATTTCATAATGTCCAGGAATTGATAAAAAAAATCACTAGACATGCAAGAAAGAGGAAAATATAACCCATCTTAGAGAAAAAATAATTTTCAAATCAACCCAAAGATGACCCAGATGTTCAAATTCCAAACAAGGATTTAAAGCAGCTATTGTACATATGTTCAAGAATTTTTAAATGAAAATATATACACAATTAATAAACAGATGGGGGATCTCAGAAAATTAGATACTGTGCAAACAGAACCAAATGCGAATTCTAGAAATAGAATTAACAACAACTGTTAACAATAATTGGAATGGTATTAACAGCACATTAGAGATAGCAGATGAATCAGATAGCAGATAGATCAACAGAAACTATCCAATCTGAAGAACAGAAAAACAAATTGAAGAAAAATGAACAGGGCCTCTGAAACCTGTGTGACAATATCAATCAGTTCAACTTATATCTGGAGTAGCATTAACAGAGGAAAACAGATATTGGGGCAGAAAAATTTTTTGAAGAAATAAGCGTAAAACTTCCAAATTTAGTGAAAGACAAATAGATTCACAAAACTCAACAAAACATAAGTAGGATAAAGAAAATTGCATCTAAGCAAACTGCTGAAATATAAAGTTAAAATCTTGAAAACAGCTGGAGAAAAATGACATGTTACATACATGGGAACAATAATACGAATGACAATGAAAACAACAAAAATAATCCAAATGGTGGACTTCTCATCAGAAACCATGGAGAACAGAAGACAGTGGAACAGTATCTTTAATATACTGAACCAAAAAACTGTCAACCTAGAATTCAATACGCAGCAAAACCATCCTTCAAAAATGAAAATGAAATAAAGGCATTTTCAAATAAACAAAGTTAGAGAATTTATCACAAGCAGACCTGCAGTACAAGAAATGCTAAAGGAAGTTCTTCAGTCTGAGTTACTGCAGATGGTAAATACAAATCTACAGAAAGGCGTGAATATCACTGGAAATGGCATGCATGCTGTGGTCTCTGAATTAAAAACAGAGGGCTACTGGAAAATTACACAGTTTAGATTACTTAAATCTTCATGCAAGCAAACTTTACCCTCCTGCTTTATTTTTCTTAATTTTAACAGAAATAAATATATATTCTAGATCAAACTTTAGTATTGATTTTAAAATGCTACAACTCTTTCCAAAACACCTCAAAACTTTTGACCAAAAATGTTCCGGCAAAATGTTCCCTATTTGATGATTCTATTCACATAACCTATAATCCAGATTCAGTTGAGTGGATCTACTCAGGTTTCTTGATAAAAACAAACGTCTGCATATAGGCAGGATGCAATAATATCAACAAGAATTTCAAGACATAAAGGTAAATAACCTCACACAAACTATACGCATGCTCATTTAAGCAGCTTGCTGATAAGAATCATTTAGAATAAAACACCCCTCTGTCCTGTTCCCTGCTTTTTTCTCAAGCTGGTACTTCTCCATCACCTCTGTATATTCAACTCTATCTGACTTTCAAAGTACAGCTCACAGGTACTTCCCTCATCTCCCCAGTCAGAAGGGCCCCCTCCTTTAATGGAACTCTTTTAGCATTTCAGTAATCTCTAACTTGAAATATAGTTGTTTATGTACAAGATACAGGGAAGCAGATTTTAAGTCAAGGTTTTCAGAATAAACAGTATCAGAACCACCCAGGAAGGATGACACTAAATCAGATTCCAGATGTAGGAAGCCATGAGTGAGGAGTGGGGTGCAGTGTTCCCAGGGAAGCAGGCTTTCTGGGACACTGGATGAATGGAGACAGCGATACAGGTCAGGGTCATCTAGGCACTGGCTCTGACTTCTGCCCCAGGGGCGAGGGAGGGGATGTAACCTTGTTGACGCTGAGTTTGATCTGGGAACCGAGAAAGCCCCATGTCTCTAAATGTCCCATATCATGTGAGGAGAGTGGCTTGGTCTCTCCTCTTGAATGGAAATGTACGTGCTCCAAAAGAGACACCAGCAGCAGTGCACCCCATGGGGAACCCAGAGGCAAGGAAGAGCCCAGCAGGCGTATTTTACATCTGCTCCTGCTCGGAAGTCTGTATCCTTGGAGCTTAGGGAGGAGAGCATGTAGCCCCAGGCATCAACACTCCTATAGATAAAGTTTTTTAAAGCAAAGTTGGTCATTACACTTGAATTCTTTTGGTCCCAGCATACCACAGGTGCTCAATAAATGCCTGCTGCATGAATTCAATAAGTGCTGGGTCCTGACTGGCTGCTCTAACTCCACTGAAGGAAGCAAATGCTGAGGGTCACAGCGTTCTCAACAGGCAAGGAGGCCAGGAAACCCAACTCAGCTCAAAGCTATCAGAAAACTACTGGGAAACTCAGTTCACCGTTCCTAGAACAATGCTACACCTGTGGCTTTGCAGTTTACAAAGCTATTCGGATGCAGGATTTACTGACAATCAATGAGACCCAAACCCAAATTCCTTCCTCATCGTCTCCCCTTTCCTGGTGGGGCCTGTCCCTCTGTCCTTTCTATGAATGAATCCTGTCCCTATTGCCTTTCTATGAATGATGCCCCCTCACCCTAGAGCTCTAGGTGTCATCTCAGACTCCTTGCCCTTCCTCCTTCCCCACATCCAACTACAAATTCTGTCATTTCAGCCCTTGGACAGACAGCATTTTCCAAAAATGGTCAACAGCAATATTTCCAGACCCACATGCACTTCTAGAATCTTGCCACTCCCCGTCAAGAGGTGAAGACTATTTTCCCTCCTCGAACTTGTGACTGTCTTGATGACTAGAATGTATAGAAAGTGATGGGACGTGACTTCAAAGGTTACACCATAACATTCAATATTGTTCCACCTAGTGTTATCAAATTTTAGTTATCAAACTTTAGTTCAGGCCACCATCAGCTCTCACCGCAACAATTTCAACAGAATCTCAATGAGTCTTCCCAACCTTTGTTCCCTTCCTTCACTATTTCATCCTCCATGGTCCTCTCAAAAGGGCCCTCTTAAACACAAATCACATCCCTACTTAAACTCCTGGATGGATGGATGTACAGACAATATATAGAAGGTGGATGGAGCAAGTATGGAAAAACTATAGAATCTAGAGGTTGAGTTTATGGATATCATGTACTATACTTTCTACCTTTATACATGTTTGAAATTTTCCACTTAAAATGGTTTTTAAAAATGAAAATAAACCTTCAGTTACTTCCAGATGGAAATCCAAACTCCTAAGCATGATACCCAAGCTTCTTCTTCATTTGGCTTCTACTGATGCCCTGTTCCATGCCTGGATCGCCCCTCACAGGCCCACAGAGCTCCAAGCACACCTAACCATATGCAGATCCCTGATGGGGCCAAGACCTCACACCTTGGTGCCAATGCTCTGGCGTGACCTCTGGGTAGAGGAACTCCCCCTGGTTTCTTTCTCTGCCATCCTATGAAGGTGTCAACACTCAGCTCACATGTCCCCTCCTCTGGGAGGCCTCCCTGACCTTGGAGACCTGACCAGGATTCCCCCAGCATTCAAGCAGACCCCACAGCAGCACTCCAAGTGGCTTATGGTTTATTCCCCACCATCTCCCTCTGGCTTGAGTAAGACCTCCTCAAGGGCAAGGCTGGGTCTCCCCCATCGGTCCACTCGGCACCTGGCGCTGTGCTGGTGTAACCAAAAGTGGGGTCTGGCTGCCACTCAAAAGCCAATAAAGAGGCCAGGTTGGTGGAAAGGAAAGTTTGCTTTATTTTGGATGCCAGCAACTGCGGGGGAGGGCGGACTCCTGTCCAAAGGCCAACTCCCCCCGCTGACAATCAGTGGGCAAGAGCTTTTATAGACAGAGGGAGGGGGCTACATACAGAAACAGCACAGTCAGCTCTGACAGCCATCTTAAAATTGGTCATGCGGTGGTCTGACCAGCGTCATCTTGATTGTTTTAAGTACAGTTAGTCTTTAGTTCCGGGGTCGGTTTGTTCCCATTTCCTTGAGGCCAGTTCTCGGAATTGTGGCAGCTTACGTCATGGCTACAGTCTGGTCATCATGTAATTAACTTCTTCCACCTGGTCAGGGTTTCAGTATCTACAAGACAGCTCACGGGATATAGCTCAGAATATTATCTATAGCCCTTGAGAAGGAATTAAAGGTCCTTCACTTTGCTTACTGGCTAAACTATTATTGTTTTGTCCTGTTTTTCTTTGCTTCTGCATTTTCTCACTTCTCTGATTAAACTTATTCTTTGGCTAAAGTTTTTCTACAGACAAAGGGCAGGTGGAGGACATGGGGGAAGGACCATAGGGTCCTGCTTTGTTTCACTGGGACACAGCAAGCACTGAAGAATCTCTTAAGTTGCCTCAGAGAAAAAAAGTCTCAAACAGACAGAAATCCGTTCAAGGACAAGTATATTCAGTCCTCCTCACCCTCTCCCTCCCTCACCTAATCCCCATTTATTGTAGTTAACGCAGTCTACAAATTCAACTAACATCTACTGAGTGCATACTCTGTTCCAAGTACTGCTCTAGGTATTGAGGAAACGAAGTGAATAAAACAGACAAAAGCCCCTGTGCTCATGTGGTTTCCTTTTAATAAGAAAAATAAGAGTATTAGAAAGATAAAATATTTAGTCACATCATTAGGCTAAACAATCTCTCGTCCCATTAAGCAATGACATACATCACCATATCAAAATATGCACAGCCCAGGAGTGAAGGCCATGGTCGTACCATGACCCCAGGAGGGCAGGCCTGCCATCTTGTTTCCCATTGACATGGCTGGGGATTCCAGGATCCACATCCAGAATCATTCCACCAAGCCCTGAGAATTCCTGAGGGCCCTACATGCACCACCTACCACATCTGGGGCTCAGAGAAACAACCAAATCATTGCATATCCTCGTCCCAGGTTCTTCTAGAATGGGCAGGACAGTGTCCAGGGCCAGTGTCCAGCAGCTACACAATGCATCGTGTTGTGACCAAAAAAAGGAAAAGAAAAAGACTTCTTCCTCTTAAAGCAGAGCAATCCTAATCATGTTAACAAGAAATATACAGTCACTTGGCAGTGACACAAAACCCAAATCCCCATCTCCTTCTCCTGGCTTTCCTTGTCTTGCTGTCAGTTCCTTCATAATCTCTCTTCTCTTCGCCTTTAGGACAGAACAACATCCTCATTCTAAACCAAACCCAAAGTACTAAGACATTTCAAAGCCACCCAAACTGCTTACCTCAGTAATCAGGTTACTCTGTTTATTTAAAAAATCATGAGATTTGAGTGAAATTTCAAGGCTAAGGGACATTTATTTATTCAGTAAACATCTATTAAGCTATTATTGTGTGCAAGGCATTGTGGAAAGTGGGAGATGGTGACACAGTCTTGCCCTCAAGTATTCAATAGCTTTCATTCTAGAGGCCTTAGTGTTTATGGGGTCGTCAGCATTAAAGGGCAGTCAAAAACAACAAGGTCCTACTGTATAGCACAGGGAACTATATTCAATATCCTGTGATAAAGTATAATGGAAAAGAATATGAAGAAAACATGTGTGTGTATATATATATGTATAACTGAATCACTTTGCAGTATAGCAGAAATTAAGACAACATTGTAAATCAACTATACTTCAATAAGCTTTTTTAAAAAAGAAATATTATCAATGGCACAAGACTTATTAAAAAAAAAAAAGATGTCATCTACATCTACCCATTGCTTTGAGGCATAACCAAGATTCTCAGATAAGACTAGAGACAGAAAAGGATTCCTTCAGGGCTCTAGAATCCATTCCTAAACCTGGCTAACTTCATCAGTAGTTCTGATGAACACATACACCTTCACCTCTCTTTTTTACTTCTTTGCCCTCTTCCAAAATTCTTCCTACATCATGTTTTCTTTTGTCCCACAGGGTTACCTCCTATCTACTCCTCAATCCCCTTCCCTTCCATAAAATATCTCTTACATTAGCCCATTCAGGTAACCCCAACAGCTGAAAAAAGTCAAGAAAAAGATCAGATTGGTGGGGGTGGGGAGGAGTATTCTCTCCAGAAAGGAAATCTAAACCAAATGGAAAACCAAAAATAGTCAAGGAAAACACTATAGAAACTTTCATTCATGTTGTTCTAGATGCAAAACCCCCATAATCCCACATTCTTCACAATAGCTACCTCTTTACAAATGGGATCACAAAAATCAGTTAAAGAAAAGCCATTTCCAAGCCCAGCAAAACTCTAGGAATGATGTACAACATATGCGCCCTCACTTCCACGTTCAACCACATCCCGTTTAGTTCTAAAATAGTTACAAGCAATTCCCAGTGGTCTCTGGCCACATCCCAGAATCTTTTTCAAATAAAGCAAAAGTAAATAGCACAAAAACTTCAGAATCAAAAAATTCTTTGGCGCTACACAGCTAATTCCATTACAGTGGGACGTAAGTTTCCAAATTGCTAAACTAGATTAAAAACCCAGTCTGCATTCATTTTACAGTTCACATTCTGCAATAGCTATAAGCACAAATCACAGAGAATTGAGCAAAGTACATGGTAATAATAATGAGTAAATTCACCTCCTCAAATTAGTAACTTGCAAGTAATTGGAAATCAAAAATTTCTAATGAGGGACTTCCCTGGTGGTGCAGTGGTTAAGAATCCGCCTGCCAATGCAGGAAACACAGGTTCGAGCCCCGGTCTGGGAAGATGTCACATGCCGCGGAGCAACTAAGCCCATGTGTCACAACTACTGAACCTGCGCTCTAGAGCCCGCGAGCCACAACTACTGAGCCCGCGTGCTCCAACTACTGAAGCCCGTGCACCTAGAGCCCGTGCTCCACAACAAGAGAAGCCACCGCAATAAGAAGCCTGCTCACCACAACGAAGAGTAGCCCCCGCTCACCGCAACTAGAGAAAGTCCACATGCAACAACGAAGACCCAGCACAGCCAAAAATAAATAAATAAAATAAATAAATTTATTGTTTAAAAAAATTCTAATGAGAATATTTCTGAGACATACATTTTCTTTCTAAAATAATTATTCATAGAGATAATCCCTCTACTAAATTTTTTCTCTAGTGCTGTTCTTCCCTCAAACTCACTAGGCACCCTAAAAACAGAAAATTCCCATAGAGACTTCCTATTAATCATGTATTTGAGCAATTCTTTCTCTATCCCATTTAGCAATAAAAGTGAAACAAGAAAAAAGAACTAAACAGCACAGATTATTTAAAATAGCTATAACGTACAATGTCACTTGTTTAGTAAACTTCCATTAAAAAGCAAAGTTAAGGACCATATGGTCCCAGACCTGTATTGCCTGGAGAGAAATTTATAGAACACCATGAATTATTTGGGGGGCAATTTAACTCCCAATGAGCCATCCCTTTACCAATGTTAAAACACCAAGCACCCCATCATTATTGCATGCATGTACACTCGAACACACACTCAAAATTCAAAATAAGCTAAATTTTAAATAGAGCTACAACCTTTAAACAGAACACATTCTTTTTTGATCTGCCTCTTTGAGGGGGAGGGGAGAAACATCCTATATATTCTTATGGAAATGGAAAATGTCATCCTCATTCATTCATTATATAAACAAACATTTACTATCAGCGCTCGATGTAAATAAAACTCAGCCATACTCCACAAGGAAACTATAGTCAAATAGGAAAGAGAAACAATTTTTAAAAAAAGCAAAAAAAACCCAAAAACAGTGACAGGAGTTAAGACAAGGTGTTATAAATTTGAAACAAAGGAAGGGAACTCTGGATGAACAGAACTTGCACTCACATAAAAAAGGTCAGACAGCCTGGTTACAGCAATACCCCACCTGAAAAGTAAACCAAATGATGTAAGAAACCATGATGTAAAACCCAAGTAAGTGACTTCTACTTCCAACCAAGATGGAGTAAGAAAGACCAAATACTCTCCCACCTGGAACCAGCAAAATAGACAAAATATACGAAGAGAACAGTTTTCAAGACAGTGGGTATCAGACAACAAAGCACAGTGATTCCCAAGAGACAGGTGAGCCACTACCTTGAAAGCATTTCCAGACCACAGTGCAGGAGGAGGGAACCCAGGCGGCCGGCAGCCTCCTTGAGTTGAGGGGATAAAGATGAGGGTCCAGGGAAACCATGGCAGCTAGAATTTACTGGCAGCACGCTGGAGAGGAGAGAGCTGCACAGAGAGGGAATTCCAGAGATCTGCAGAGGGGCCCCTCAAGTGTCAGCTGAAAACTGATCAGTGCATTAGTGTGAAGAAAGGATCCAAGCCTGGGGAAAGAACCCCCCAGAAGGATTAGAAGTAATGGTGCCTGGGACTCACAAAGGTCCAGGAGAAGTGTCTGTTGCTACCAGTCAACAGATACACAGACGCAGTAATTCTAAAAGAAATTTTAGCATATCAAATTCAACAATAAATTTAAAAGATGGCCAGTAAGGGCAGAGATAAATTAGGAGTTTGGGATTAACAGATACATGTTACTATATATAAAATAAACAACAGGGACCTACTGTATAGCACAGGGGACTATATTCAGTATCTTGTAATAACCTGTAATGGAAAAGAATCTGAAAAAGAATATATATATATACACATAACTGAATTTCTTTGCTGTACACCTGAAACTAACACAACAATGTAAATCAACTATATTTCAATTAAAAAATTAAAAGATCGCCAACTGGGGTTTTTCCCCACTTGCAGAAACTAACTGGTTCCAAAATTCTTTGGGAAATGTAAAGGACCTAAAACAGCCAAAACAACTTTAAGGAAGTATAAAGGCTGGACAACTAATACTATCCATTTCAAGACATTATAAAACTATAGTAATCAAGGCAGTGTGGGATTGTTGTAAATGTAGAAGAGCACAGCAATGGAACAGAACAGAGTGTCCAGAAATAGACCCACACATACACAGACAACTGATTTTCCACAAATGTACCAAAGCAATTCGTGGAAAAAGGATAATCTTTTTAACAAATGATGCTGGAACAACTGGATACCCATTTACATAAAAAATACACTTCGATCCACAACTTTGTTCATATACAAAAATGAACTCAAGATGGATCATAGATCTAAATGTAAAACCTGAAACTATGAAACATAAAAAAATAAAACATGAAAGAAAACATGGGTGACAACTGGTTAGGCAAAGATTTTTTAGCTATGATACCAAAAGCAAGATCCATAAAAGAACAAATTGATAATTGGACTTCATCAAAATTTAAAACCTCTTCTCCAAAGACACTATTAAGAGAATGAAAACGAAAGCCACAGACTTGGGGGAAGTATCTGTGAGTCACATATCTGATAAGGTACTTATATCCAGAAGATATAAAGAATTCTCAAAATTCAATAATAAAAGAAAAAAGAAAGAGAAAATATGTGCAAAGATTTGAAGACAGCCTTCACCAAGGAGGTAAACCGATGGCAAGTAAACACACAAGAAGATGCTCAACATCATTAGTCATTTGGGAAATGCAAATTAGAACCACAAAGAGGTACTACTACACACATTAAAATGGCTAAAATCTAAAAGTGTAGACAAGGATCTGAAGGAACTGGAACTTTCATACACTGTTGGAGGGACTATAAAATGGAAAATAGGTTGGCAGTTTCTTAAAAAGTTAAATAATTTACTATATGATCTAGCCATTCCACGTCTAGGTATTTACCTGAGAAAAATGAAAGTTATGTTCATCCAAAGACTTGTACATGAACGTTCCTAGCAGTCTTCTTTGGAATAGCCAAAATCTGGAAGCAACCCAAATGTCCATCAACAAGAGAATGGATAAACAAGCTGTGGCTTACCCCTATAATGGAATATATTCAGCAATAAAAAGGAATGAATTATTGATACACACCACAACATGGATGAGTCTCAAAACAATTATGCTGAGTGAAAGAAATCAGCCAGAAAAGAATACACTCCATATTATCCCCTTTATGTAAAACTAGGGGAAAATGCAAACTAATCTATAGTGACAGAAGACAGATCAGTAGTTGCCTGGGGAAAGATGGATGGGAGAGGCGGGCAGGCAGAATTACAAAAGTGTACAGGGAAACTTTTGGGGGTGATAAATATGTTTATTCTCTTGATTGTGGTGATAGTTTTAGGGGTGCATGCATACATCAAAATGTATTAAATCGTACCCTTTCGACATGTGCAGTTTATTGCATGTTAATTATACCTCAATAAAGCTGTTTTTAAAAAAAAAAAACTTATAGGGAATTCCCTGGTGGTCCAGTGGTTAGGACTTCATGCTTTCACTGCCGAGACCATGGGTTCAATCCCTGGTCGGGGAACTAAGACGCCACAAGCCTCGTGGTGCAGCCAAAAAAACACTTTTTAAAATTTTTTTAATAAAAAAACATAAGAAGCCCAAGTAAATAAAAAGGAATGGAGATTTCTGAACACATCAGATGGGCATCTCCATTTTATTCCGGAGGAAACTCAGTGTTACTTGCCAGGTAAGCAGAGAACTTTACCTTGGCTCTATCAGGCCGCTCGACCTTGAGCCCCAAGATTCACTTGCAAAAAAAAATCCACAGATGGGCACACTGAGATTTAAGGATGAGCTCAGGACAACTCTGTCAAGGATAACTCTTCAGAAGGAAGACACTTCACTGAGCCCCTCCCTGAATATTTATACCACGTGGTACAGGACCCCATTTACAGAAGGCCCCGCCAGCCGGAGGTAAGGAGAGCTTCAGGTGGGGAAGAACAGAGGTTTCCCTGAGGTCCTTCCATCTCAGACAAGGGAGGTGGCTTTCACTCCTGTAGACACGCTCACTCCCCATCCTCAGCCCCTCCATTCTGGATCTAGCTTGGCCTGAACTCCTAAATTCCTGGTTCACTGTTACATCCAAGAAATTAGACATAATTCCAACATTAAAAGTCAAGTCAAAAAACTAAAAATACAGTTACCATATGATCCAGCAATCCCACTCCTAGGCATATATCTGGAGAAAACCATAATTAGAAAAGATACATGCACCCCAGTGTTCATTGCAGCACTATTTACAATAGCCAGGACACGGAAGCAACCTAAATGTCCATCAACAGAGCAATGGATAAAGAAGATGTGGTACATATATGCAATGGAATATTACTCAGCCATTAAAAAGAATGAAATAATGTCATTTGCAGCAACATGGATGGACCTAGAGATTCTCATACTGAGTGAAGTGAGTCAGACAAAGACAAATATCGTATGATATCGCTTATACGTGGAATCTAAAAAAAGGGTACAAATGAACTTATCTACAATACAAAACAGAAATAGAGTTACAGATGTAGAAAACAAACTTATGGTTACCAGGGGGTAAGGGTGGAGGGAGGGATAAATTGGGAGCTTGGGATTAACATATACCCACTACTATACAGAAAATAGATAACTAATAAGGACTTACTGTATAGCACAGGGAAGTCTACTCAGTACCCTGTAATGACCTATATGGGGAAAGAATCTAAAAAAAGCATTGATATGTGTATATATATAACTGACTCACTTTGTTGTACAGCAGAAACTAACACAACTATACTCCAATAAAAATTTTTTTAAAAGTCAATTCCATTCCATTAGCAATACAAAGGAAAACAGTTCTAAGGGTCGAAACTAAAATACATATTTCAAATAAACTAATCAACAGCATCAGAACTCAAACCAAGATCTTCAGACTCCAAGCCCCGTCTTCTTCCCCATCCTTCTGTGCTACCCCCAAGACAATGTCCACCCAGCCCTTTCCAATCCCAGAAAAAAGCCTGTCTTTTTGTTAGGTTTCCCTGTTACTTGGAACTTTGGTCCATCAGTGTAAAGCGAATTATTTTTCAAGCCTTTTTTATTTTAAATATTCATCTTCTGGAAATAGGTCACTCTTTTACGAGCCTGAGCTTCTCTTTGAAATGATTACCTGTTTCTCCATATCTCCCCTAATAGGAACGTGTAAGGCATTCAAAGTGTGAAATCCAATTCCAGTTAATTTTATTGATTCCTTTCACAGGCTCCTTATTTCTTATGTTAATTCATGTTTATTTGAAAAGGAGAAAACAAAACAGCCTTTTTGGAGAGAATGCCTTCAAAATCTGTAAAGAGCCACTATATTCTTATTCAATTATAAATGAGCTATACAATATTTAAATCACTCACTGGAAATACAGTCGAGTTTTAATCCATTTCAGAACACAGCAAATGTCCTCAGATAATTTAACCTCTTCTTTGAAAGTGAGTGAATGACTGAGATAATGATAAAATAAATACCTTATCACATCCACACACTCACACTCACCAGGCTACCTGACCATTTACCTGGTCCCTTCATTGAGCTTATCAATGTGGTCCCTGTCCCCTCACTGAATTTCCTACTGGAGTCAGAATACACATGGCAAGTGCTACTTAAGGGTACTTCTCCCAGATTTCCCTTCTCTGCAAAAATTCCTCTTGATTTTGAAAGGGGATGAGGATATGCATTTTTCCCCTGCGTAATTCACCACCATGCCTGGGAACAGACAGCCAGACACTGGAAGAATGGTCTCAGCCAGTCGGATCAGAATGGCCTGGGACCCATCTGGCTCCTCCCTGCATCTTAGAAATGTTCTGTTTCAGTTCCAAATCTACAGGTTCTAGAGTGCCCACCTTTCACCCTAGTTATGGATTAATCCCAGAGCAACAGAGTCTATGAGCAAAGATGAGATTCTGAAATGTGCTGAGTGGGACTTCCCTGGTGGCTCAGTGGTTAAGAATCCGCCTGCCAATGCAGGGGACACAGGTTCGAGCTCTGGTCTGGGAAGATCCCACATGCCACGGAGCAACTAAGCCAGGGTGCCACAACTACTGAAGCCCACGAGCCTAGAGCCCGTGCTACACAACAAGAGAAGCCACCGCAATGAGAAGCCCCTGCACCACAACGAAGAGTAGCCCCTGCTTGCCGCACTAGAGAAAGCTCGCAAGCAGCAACGAAGACCCAACACAGCCAAAGATAAATAAATAAAAATAAATAAATCTATTAAAAAAAAAACTTTCTAAAAAAAAAATAAAATAAAATGTGCTGAGTGTCATAAGCAAATTGACCCTAGACTTGCTTCCAAAATCATGACTGCCTGGACCCAACCTGTGGAAGGTAATCACTGCTACCCCTTTCAAAAACGCATCAACTCTTCAGGTCTGACACTGAAAGAAGTCATTTACTACCTGGCCTCTATCTAACAGGCCTTCAGAATTGGCGTTTCTGAAAGAAGTCATTTCCTCCTGAATCATTAATAATGCAACATTTAAGTGGCAGCAATTCTCTCATGATCATAAATAAATATCAAGAAATTACCTTCATCATCTCCCACAGGAATCTGATCCAGAAAGTAATACTTCCAAGGCTGGCTGAAGGAGGGGGAAGGGGCCTTAAAAGCTGGTCAGTTTCATTGTCTTAAATCTGTTTCTGTTTCCTCTTTGTACTCAGTCACCAAGAACATTTTATTGACAGTGTCTTTCTTTTCTTTTCAACAACATCCCTGGCAAAGCCTCTTCCTTCCCTTCTCTTCCCCTTCTTTGATCAAAAGCCCAAATCTGGAATTGCACATCCAACTGTCTATACAGCATCTCCACTTGGATGTTTAATAAGTGTCTCAAACTCAATGCATGTTGGATGTTTCATCTCCCCCCCTAAACCTATTCCCCTGCAAGTCTCCCCCATCTTAGTGAATGATGATTCTGTTCTTCTAACTGATTAGATTAAAACTCAGTTATCCTTAGATGCTCTCTTTGTCCCCTACCTCATATTTATTTCATCCACAGGTTGTCACAGTGCTGTCTTCAAAATATATCTAGGACATGACTGCTTCTCACCACCTCCACTATTCCAAACAGGTCCAGCTACCATTTCCACCTTCTCTTGCCTGGATTATTGTAATAGCCCCCTAACTGCTTCCATCCTTGCTTTCACCCTGGTCCCCTAAAACATCATTTCCACACAGCAAGGTGACCTTTTAAAAGCATCTGAATTGGAGTATGTCACTACTTGGAGCTGAGGACACGCATGCATAGGGAAGGAGTGGCCGGATCCAAACTGTATTTGGGGAAGAGAACGGTGGTGGTACAGTGCAGCACAGACTCGAAAGAGCAGAGCTTGGAGGCGGAAACAATTACAGAGTCGATTCCCAAGTCGTAGGACACGTGGGCTGCACAAAGAAGAGGCCGCAGAAACAGGATGGAGGAGATGGGAGTTATCAGGAGTTGGCTATGGAGAGCTGTTGGGTGTGAGAAGAAAGACGGAAGGTACCAGCTTGCAAAGCCAGAAGATCAATACTACAATGTACGGATTTAGGAAACACTAGAGGAAAAGCAGGTTTTACATGAAAAGGTAAAAACTGGCCTCTGAGCAAAGAGAATGAAATATATTCACCCAGATCCAGCTTATCAAACAAAAGACACCCCAGATGGCATGAGATGAAGGCTTGGTGCCAGCAGAAGAGAAGGCACCACAAGCCCCAAA
Organism: Balaenoptera musculus; assembly: GCF_009873245.2. Taxonomy (NCBI): domain Eukaryota; kingdom Metazoa; phylum Chordata; class Mammalia; order Artiodactyla; family Balaenopteridae; genus Balaenoptera; species Balaenoptera musculus. The sequence goes on from NC_045799.1 coordinate 74,866,407, forward strand.
AGGGGTGCCCACTGCCTGAGCCACAAAAACATGGGCCACAGCAATGCCCGTTATCAAGAGGGTAGGTCTCATGTTAAATGTTCTTATAATAAGAAAAAAAAAAAAAGATCAGTTTTGAAGGTACATTTTGAAACCTTGAAATTAACAGGCAAATGCTGGTTAAGTTAATCAAGTGTTAGAAAGTAAATCATCGTCATCATCATCATCTACTAGAAGCCACAAATGTATCAGACATCCCATGTGCATAGACTCATCTAATCCTCCCAACAGCCCTATAAGATGGATATTTTTTACAGATGCAGACACTGAAACGAGCAGTGACAGCTACCCTGCAAGTAGTTCACAGGTATGAAGGCTTTAAAGCTTCTGCCAACAGGAAAGGACTGGAAAGCACTTCAAAGCAGAGGAGTCAACCATCTCCGTGGCTCCCAGCTGCTCTTCAGAATCACCCACTGAGCTTTTGAAAAATAAGGCTTTCCAAGTCCCACCCTGAAAAATGTGAACCTCCAGGTGGAGGGTTCTGAGAATGAGTACTTTTTTCCCAAAGTTCCCCAAATCAATATGAAGCTCAGGCAGGCATGGGAACCACTGGCCTATGGCATCCCTAGTCTGTAGTAAATGTTGACACCATAGGTATTGTGTGTGTTCAAGTTAAGACTGAAATTAAAAATGTCCTCACTCTGGGAATAGTGGGATGTTGATTTGTTTCCTGTTATAATTCAGACAAGCCCCCTATGTCCCACTCTACTTAACTAGAATGAAAGAAGTTTGCACTATTATTCAAAGTTCTGCAGAATAAGGTACTCTGTAGGTTTGCAGTGTATATATATCCTTTGTAGAAGCACCAAACTCTCCAGGTTCCACAAAAAGTAGAAAATATTTTGTCTCCTATGGAAACAGGCTCTGTCAAATGTGTTCTTGTCTCTGCTAAAAGACCTGAAACAGTGCAACTGGAAACTCTGTGCAATTGCAAACTCTGGTGCAAGGGTCCACGAGACCGGACGTGATGTTCTATGTTAACTAAGTTATGCCTACGTGGGAGGGAGCCACCGCAGGTCCAGCCCCCTTCCTTCTCCCACCTAAACCCTGTGGTCAAGGCCAAGGCAGAAACTTGGCTAAAAGATGCCTCAGCTTCTTGGCCAACCTAACCCCCTCTGCAATAGTTAGGCTGCTATCCATAGTCTATCAGTGGTATAGAAACTTAAGACTTAGAAAAAAATTTCATTACCTACTTTTATATCCAATTAAGTCTTTAGCACAGTGCTGGGTACTTTTAGTAAGTGCACAGGAAACGTTAGCTATTGTTATGTGTATTACTGTTAACGCATGTCAAGTCCCCTATTTCTTACGGTGAGGAGAGAAAAAACACTTTATTGAACACAAAGAGACCCACCCAGTGTTCCCGTCATTATTGCTACATAACAAACCACCCCGAAAGTTAGTGGCTTAAAACAACCACTATACTTATTTTGCTCATGAATCTGCAATTTGGGCAGGGCTTAGGGTGGGGACAGCTCGTGTCTGTTCTACTAGGCATCAGCTGGGGAGACTGAAGCTTGATCACTCACGTGTCTGGCCCGTGCACTGGGAAGACAGAAACAGCTGGGAGCTGGAACAGCTGAGACTTCTTAGACTTCCCTCTCCATCTCTCAATCTCTATCTCTCTCCACGTGGTCTCTCCAGCATTGGTGGCTTCAGGGCAGCCCAGTTTCTGACATGGTACCTCAAGGCTTCAAAGATGCACATCCTCAGAGAGAGCACCAGGTCGAAACTCTATCACCCTTTATGATCCAGCCTCAGAAGTCATGCAACATCATCTCCATTCAATTCCATTCACTAGAAGCAAGTCACTCAAGCCAGCCCATGATTATCAACGGGAGGGGATTTCAACTCCACCTTTTGCTGGGAATAGTGTCAAAGAATTTGCAGATACGTTTTAAAACCACCACACCTAGGAAAATCATTTCTCATTCCTTTAGATTGAACTTTGTACTGCTGCCAAAAGATGAAAATCTAGGGCTTCCCTGGTGGCGCAGTGGTTAGTAATCCGCCTGCCAATGCACGGGACACAGGTTTGAGCCCTGGTCTGGGAAGATCCCACATGCCACAGAGTAACTAAGCCCGTGCACCACGACTACTGAGCCTGCACTCTAGAGCCCGCGAGCCACAACGACTGAGCCCGCGTGCTGAAACTACTGAAGCTCATGCTCCTAGAGCCCATGCTCCACAACAAGAGAAGCCACCACAATGAGAAGCCCACAAACCTCAAGAAAGAGTAGCCCCAGCTCGCCACAACTAGAGAAAGCCCGCGCGCAGCAACGAAGACCCAACGCAGCCAAAAATAAATAAATAAAATTTTTTAAATAATACATAAATTTTTTAAAAAAAGCAAATCTAACCAATCCTGAGCAGCCGCAGTTTACATGAAAAGACACTCTTTGATTCACTGACTACCTCTCTGATCCACAAAATTACGCAACTTGAACAGACTAGATCTTATCTAGAGTTCACCAGGGAGAAAGCTGACTCTCTGAGGGGATAAATGTCTATTCCAAGGAGCAGTAACAGTTCTGCTACCACTGCCACAGTATAATAAAACTGTTCATCAACATTCTCCTAAATACAGGCACTCCTCAAGGTATTTGACAAGTACCATCTTGCACAGTCTTTATCATACTTACAGAAGCAGCTGCTGTTTTCTAGATGGGCAAACTGGGGCTCAGCAATGTTATGTGAGTCGCCCCAAATCCAAGCTTTGCCTTGGCCTTGTTAAGTAGCCGTAAGGAAGTTTGAGATTTCATCTGTCCAACTGGAAAGCCCGTACTCGGTTCATTGTATTGCCCCTCCCACCCTCCCAGAGGTCAGCTGGTTAGGGAAGTAGCTGGTGGGGTCAGCTGTCGGGGTCAGGGTTGTATCTTTACCTCTTGCCTGGAACTCAATGCTATTGAACTTTCTCTACTGAAGATTAGGCTTTCAAGAGATTCATCCGTAAGAGGTAACCATGAACTTACACTCTCATGAAAATGTGCACCACTACACTAGATCCTTTCTGGTGGAGAAGAGGATGGATGGAACTGGATCCTCAGGACCCATGGGAAGTTGGAATACCCATGGAGCAGTGATGCTGGGGGAACCACAAGCCCTTCGCTGGCTGCAGTTGAGCCAAGCTGAGATCTGAGTAAGCAGGATGAAGATGAAGAAATTAAGGCAGTCTACTCCTCCCCAAGGGTCTACTCATACAAGCTACCAAAGAACAATATAAGGAAAAAATTGAATCCAAACCACCCCTTAATAACTACTGTTTAGCTTTTGTTTTCTCCCCAAACTGCTTTGTGCAAGTAACACAGCCCGAGGGTCCTTAGACCTTCCTGAGTGTTCACCTTCAGCTAATGAAGGAAAAGGAAAAGGCTCTTGAAACGATATTTCATGAGATTTGTGTATTTTAATATTAGTTTCAGACCCTGTCTTCAAATCTCCTGGAATCAGTTCAATTGCAGGAAGATGGGTAGGAAGGAAAAAAAAATTGAAGTGAATTTTAGAACAACTTGGCAAATTAGCAAAGTTTTTAACATCATTAAAGAGCTCTTAAATATTCTTCCCTGAACTCCATTTTTATTTTGTGAATGCATTTCAGTAATTGCTCTAAAGGAAACTGTGGAACGTTGGCACAAACATAAATGTTTGCATGATTTAAAATGCAGTGGCAGCAAAGATCATGATTTTTTTAATTGCTAATTCTTAAACTAACCTTTTCAGTTTGTCTCATCTTGAAATATGCCAGTTCCTAACAGGCAAAGGCGTAATAAAGACAATGCATATATTATTTAGTTGTTTATAATTGCAAACAACTTAGCCATATTTCAATACTTATCCCTTAGCTCCAACATGGAGCATAAGTAGGGGATGATTATAATCATTCCATCATTCTGTAAATAGAACACTGGGACACTGAGAAATAAGACTCCTTTCTTAAAGCCAACAGCAGAGACAGAGAAGCAGGTCTGGAGCCAGGTGGTTTTTAATTCAACCGCCTTACACCACCCAACTTATTATTCAGTATTTGCTGATCACATTAATCAAGGATGAAGAGAGATTGTCCTGTGACTCAGGGAGACTAGTGTTCCAAGACCTGCCTAATTGAATTAGTCAGGATGATTAACACTAGCTGTCGTAACAGGTGAGCTCCAAGATCTCAATGGCTTAACACAAATGTCCAATGCACAGAGATATCAAGAGAGAGCTGGGGAGGATGGGATGATACTCTGTTCCACACAGTCATTCAGGGATTGAGGATCCTTCCATCTTGTATGCCACCAAGAGGTAGACTCCAAGGCTACCACAGGAAGGTAAAGAGGGAAGGCATGTACGACCCCACTGGATATTTTGTGGGCCAGGTCTGACAGTGGCAAACATCACTTCCTCCCATCTTCCAATGCCCAGAACTCAATCACATGCCCCCCACCTAACTGCGGGGAGCCTGAAGATTCGCTCCGTACCCAAGAGGAAGAGACAATCTCTTGGTGAACATGGCATTGCCTCTGCCACCCCAACTAGAGACAAAGGTAGTTCTAGACTGCCTGATATCAGCTTCTCTAACCCAGACCCTGATCTGGTATAAATGATTCCATAAGAAAGATTGCCCCCACCCTTCTAGGAACTCCAAATTAAAGTTCTACACTTCACACGTCAACCCAGGTCTGTGGCCTAGATCAAGATGGTGAACAGGAATGAGAAGAAGGGTGCATTGGGCCAAAGGGCGTACCTTCTGGACATGAGGGAACCACATCAGTCATCTGCATCAGCTTCATGTTGACACACAGCTTTGAAGCTCCCCCCCTGCCCCCCCCACATACACACACAACTCTAGCTGCATGGTGTGGCTCCTACTCAAGGCCTGGTATCCATTAAAAAATGACCTGCATGGTGTGCTGCATGGTGTGGCTCCTACTCAAGGCCTGGTATCCATTAAAAAATGACCATCAGAAGATTACACTGCATCTTGCCCAATTAAAGCCACCATGATACCCATAAGATGAAGATTCAATGGTAGGGAGGGCACAGGGCAGAAGCCAAGAACAAAGCCTGCCTGAGGCCTGCTGAGAGTTGCCCAAACGAAGAAATTAACAATGCGCACTTGTTAGCACTCTTGTGTGCTAATTTCCATGCAAATATAAGCAAAACCTTTTAATTAACTTAATATCAATTTCACTTTTCTCACATTTTGTTCTAATTATGGGCGGGATCTAAAGCTCACACAGCATCATTTAGAGCTCTAGAATTAACAGCTTTACAACTTTACACATCAGTAGCTGCTAAACCTAAGGGAAGCAAGGTTCCCTGCTGCCCTCCTGTCACTGCACTCCCACGCCCACCCCTCTGCAATCCCTGGACCAACCACCAACACTAATTGGGACGGGGTCCCATGCCCAGAAGTCAGCAAATGCCAACTTCACAAAGGAAGACACAGAAAGGCAGCTGGTGGGTGTCTCTGGACAACTGATTTCTCTGCGTTTCAGCTTCCTCAACTGTAAAATGGGTATAATAGTGTACACAGGCTTGATGGAGAATTAAGCAACACAAAACACTGGATATGTATCAGATGCCAATAAAAATACTGCATATGGCACACTACAGTATGCATGCGTATTTACAAAGTCCATATATTGTGTTTCATCAAATCTAAGATGTCTTCAATTGTAAGTGGCACCATTTTTATGCACTGAGAAACGGGGTAAGTGCTGCCAATTAAACTATGACACACCACTGATCATAAAATGAATCTCAATTTCAGAGATGTAAAAATGTGCATCTTAGCATTGACGAAATATGGTTATACATGGTTGTGTCAACCTATGAGATGGCTTCAGGTCAAATCCAAGTTAACCAGAATGCCCACGGACTTAGTATTCTAGTTCACTGAATTTCCAGAGAACAGAGTCTTGCTTCATTTTAATATTTGCTGAGAAGGTATTGGGGGTGTAGAGAGGACGGCAGACACCACAGATTCACAATGCAAACACCATTCCTTCTCTCCTTCTCTTTTGCCTCCACCATACTTACTTTCTCTGAAAAGCCACTGTTCTCTTAAAGCAAGGTTAGTTGTGTGGCCATTTTCTGGACCACATGAGCCTACCAGGAAGACTTCTGGAAAAGATTTTCCTTCCTGATTAAACAATAGGAGATGTGACCAGTGGTACAATACTTCCTACCTTGTACAACGATGCAATGACTGGAACTACCACAGCCATCTTGTAACCATGAAGAAAAAAACAAGGAAATATAATGAACTATGACATTATAATGTCATCATGATGACCTCATGGTTCTAAACCAATACGGGTGACCACTACTTCTGGACTTGTTAAGTGAGAACAAGTTACTTTCTGATGAATTAACTCCTAAATGACATGGAGAAGGATTTTAAAATATACAGAGGAATGCTACTCAGCCATAAAAAAGAATCAAATTTTGTCCTTTGCAGCACCATGGATGGACTTGGAGGATATAAGGCTTAGTGAAATAAGTCAGACAGAGAAAGACAAATACTGTATGATATCATTTATATGCAAAATCTAAAAAATAAAACAAACAAGCAAATATAACAAAGAAAAAAAACCAGTCACAGATATAGAGAACAAACGAGTGGTTACCAGTGGGGAGACAGAATGGGAGAGGGGCAAGATAGGGGTAGGAGATTAAGAAGTACAAACTATTACATGTAAAATAAATAAACTACAGGGATATATTATACAACACGGGGCATATAACCAACGTTTTATAATAACTATAACTGGAGTATAATCTTTAAAAATTATGAATTCCTATGTTATACACCTGTTAACTTATATAATATTGTACATCAACTTACTCAATAAAAAATAAGTAAATAATAATAAAAATTTTTTAATGAATAAAACCTATTCTCTTGCAAACTGTTACCATGTAAATGATTCATTCTAATGCAAGGCACAGATAAACAACAGCTAAAAGGGACTACCCTAGTGGCACGGTGGTTAACAATCTACCTGCTAATGCAGGGGACAGGGGTTCGAGCCCTGGTCCAGGAAGATCCGACACGCTGCAGAGGAACAGGGCCCATGTGCCACAACTACTGAGCCTGTGCTCTAGAGCCAACGAGCTACAACTACTGAGCCCGCACACCACAACTACTGGAGCCCATGTGCCTAGAGCCCATGCTCTGAAACAAGAGAAGCCACCGCAATGAGAAGCCCGCACACGACAACAAAGAGTAGCCCCCGCTCGCCACAACTACAGAAAGCCCGCATGCAGCAACGAAGACCCAATGCAGCCAAAAATAAATAAATCAATAAATAATTTTTAAGAAAACAAAAAAACAGCTAAAAGCAGACCTAGAGGGCAGAGAGCAGAAACAAGAAGAACTCCAATCCTGCAGTCTGAGGAATGAAAGCCAAATTTACAGAAAGACAGACAAAATGAAAAGGCAGAGGACTATGTACCAGATGAAGGAACAAGATAAAACCCCAGAAAAACAACTAAATGAAGTGGAGATAGGCAACATTCCAGAAAAAGAATTCAGAATAATGATACTGAAGATGATCCAGGACCTCAGAAAACGAATGGAGGCAAAGATTGAGAAGATGCAAGAAATGTTTAACAAAGACCTAGAAGAATTAAAGAACAAACACTTAGAAGAATTAAAGAACAAACACTTAGAAGAATTAAAGAACAAACAGAGATGAATAATACAATAACTGAAATGAAAAAACACTAGAAGGAATCAATAGAAGAATAACTGAGGCAGAAGAATGAATAAGTGACCCAGAAGACAGAATGGTGGAATTCACTGCCATGGAACATAACAAAGAAAAAAGAATGAGAAGAACTGAAGACAACCTAAGAGACCTCTGGAACAACATTAAACGCACCAACATTCGCATTATAGGGGTCCCAGAAGGAGAAGAGAGAGAGAAAGGACCTGAGAAAATATTTGAAGAGGTTATAGTTGAAAACTTCCCTAACATGGGAAAGGAAATAGCCACCCAAGTCCAGGAAATGCAGAGAGTCCCAGGTAGGACAAAGCCAAGGAGAAACACACTGAGACATATAGTAATCAAATTGACAAAAATTAAAGACAAAGAAAAATTATTGGAGATATGGGGATATATGTATAGCTGACTCACTTTGTTATAAAGCAGAAACTAACACAACATTGTAAAGCAATTACACTCCAATAAAGATGTTAAAAAAAAGAAAAATTATTAAAAGCAACAAGGGAAAAACGACAAATAACATATAAGGGAACTCCCATAAGGTTAACAGCTGACTTCTCCGCAGAAACTCTACAAGCCAGAAGGGAGTGGCATGACATATTTAAAGTGACAAAAGGGAAGAACCTACAACCAAGATTACTCTACCCAGCAAAGATGTCATTCAGATTCGACGGAGAAATCAAAAGCTTTACAGACAAGACAAAGCTAAGAGAATTCAGCAACAGCAAACCAGCTCTACAGCAAATGCTAAAGGAACTTCTCTATGTGGGAAACACAAGAGAAGAAAAGGACCTACAACAACAAACTCAAAACAATTAAGAAAATGGTAATAGGAACAAACATATCAATAATTACCTTAAACGTGACTGGATTAAATGCTCCAACAAAAAGACACAGGCTCGCTGAATGGATACAAAAACAAGACCCACATATATGCTGTCTACAAGAGACCCACATCAGACCTAGGGAAACATACAGACTGAAAACGAGGGGATGGAAAAAGATATTCCATGCAGATGGAAATCAAAAGAAAGCTGGAGTAGCAATACTTATATCAGATAAAATTGACTTTAAAATACAGAATGTTACAAGAGACAAGGAAGGACAATATATAATGATCAAGGGATCAATCCAAGAAGAAGATATAACAATTATAAATATATATGCACCCAACATAGGAGCACCTCAATACATAAGGCAAATGCTAACAGCTATAAAAGAGGAAATTGACAGTAACACAATAATAGTGGGGGACTTTTAACACCTTACTTACACCAATGGACAGATCATCCAGACAGAAAATTAATAAGTAAACAGAAGTTTTAAATGACACAATAGACCAGATAGATTTAATTGATATTTATAGGACATTCCATCCAACATCAGCAGATTACACTTTCTTCTCAAGTGCACACAGAATATTCTCCAGGATAGATCACATCTTGGGTCACAAATCAAGCCTTTAAATTTAAGAAAACTGAAATCATATCAAGCATCTTTCCTGACCACAGCGCTATGAGATTAGAAATAAATTAAATGGAAAAAAACTGTAAAAAACACAGACACATGGAAGCTAAACAATACATTACTAAATAACCAAGAGACCACTGAGGAAATCAAAAAACACCTAGAGACAAATGACAACGAACACACGATGATCCAAAACCTATGGGATGCAGCAAAAGCAGTTCTAAGAGGGAAGTTTATAGCAATACAATCCTACCTCAAGAGAAAAGAAACAACTCAAACAAACAACCTAACCTTACGCTTAAAGGAACTAGAGAAAGAAGAACAAACAAAACCCAAAGTTAGTAGAAGGAAAGAAATCATAAAGATCAGAGCAGAAATAAATGAAATAGAAACAAAGAAAACTATAGCAAAGATTAATAAACCTAAAAGCTGGTTCTTTGAGAAGATAAACAAAATTTATAAACCTTTAGCCAGACTCATCAAGAAAAAGAGGGAGAGGACTCAAATCAATAAAATTAGAAATGAAAAAGAAGTTACAACAGACACTGCAGATATACAAAGCATCCTAAGAGACTACTACAAGCAACTCTATGCCAATAAAAATGGACAACCTGGAAGAAATGGACAAATTCTTAGAAAGGTATAACCTTCCAAGACTGAACCAGGAAGAAATAGAAAATATGAACCAACCAATCACAAGTAATGAAATTGAAACTGATTAAAAATCTTCCAACAAACGAAAGTCCAGGACCAGATGGCTTCACAGGTGAATTCTATCAAACATTTAGAGAAGAGCTAACACCCATCCTTCTCAAACTCTAACAAAAAACTGTAGAGGAAGGAACACTCCCAAACTCATTCAATGAGGCCACCATCACCCTGATACCAAAACCAGACAAAGATACTACAAAAAAAGAAAATTACAGACCAATATCACTGATGAATATAAATGCAAAATCCTCAACAAAATATTAGCAAACAGAATCCAACAACACATTAAAAGGATCATACACCATGATCAAGTGGGATTTATCCCAGGGATGCAAGGATTCTTCAATATACGCAAATCAATCAATGTGATACACCATATTAACAAATTGAAGAATAAAAACCATATGATCATCTCAGTAGATACAGAAAAAGCTTTGGACAAAATTCAACATCCATTTATGATAAAAACTCTCTAGAAAGTGGGCATAGAGGGAACCTACCTCAACATAACAAAGGCCATATATGACAAACCCACAGCAAACATCATTCTCAATGGTGAAAAACTGAAAGCATTTCCTCTAAGATCAGGAACAAGACAAGGATGTCCACTCTCGCCACTATTATTCAACATAGTTTTGGAAGTCCTAGCCACAGCAATCAGAGAAGAAAAAGAAATAAAAGGAATACAAATGGGAAAAGAAGAAGTAAAACTGTCACTGTTTGCAGATGACATGATACTATATATAGATAATCCTAAAGATGCCACCAGAAAACTACTAGAGCTAATCAATGAATTTGGTAAATTTGCAGGACACAAAATTAAAGCACAGAAATCTCTTGCATTCCTATACACTAACAATGAAAGATCAGAAAGAGAAATTAAGGAAACAATCCCATTCACCACTGCAACAAAAAGAATAAAATACCTAGGAATAAACCTACCTAAGGAGGTAAAAGACCTGTACTCAGAAAACTATAAGACACTGATGAAAGAAATCAAAGATGACACAAACAGTTTGAGAGATATAACATGTTCTTGGATTGGAAGAATCAATATTGTGAAAATGACTATACTACCCAAAGCAATCTACAGATTCAATGCAATCCCTATCAAATTACCAATGGCATTTTTTATAGAACTAGAACAAAAAATCTTAAAATCTGTATGGAGACACAAAAGACCCCGAATAGCCAAAGCAATCTTGAGGAAAAAAAACGGAGCTGGAGGAATCAGACTCCCTGACTTCAGACTATACTACAAAGCTACAGTAATCAAGACAATACAGTACTGGCACAAAAACAGAAATATAGGTCAACGGAACAGGACAGAAAGCCCAGAGATACACCCATGCACATATGGTCAACTAATCTATGACAAAGGAGGTAAGGATATACAATGGAGAAAAGACAGTCTCTTCAATAAGTGGTGCTGGGAAAACTGGACAGCTACATGTAAAAGAATGAAATTAGAACACTGCCTAACACCATACACAAAAATAAACTCAAAATGGATTAGAGACCTAAATGTAAGACTGGACACTATAAAACTCTTAGAGGAAAACATAGGAAGAACACTCTTTGAAATAAATCACAGCAAGATCTTTTTTGACCCACCTCCTAGAGTAATGGAAATAAAAACAAAAATAAACAAATGGGACCTAATGAAACTTAAAAGATTTTGCACAGCAAAGGAAACTATAAACAAGATGAAAAGACAATCCTCAGAATGGGAGAAAATATTTGCAAACGAATCAACAGACAAAGGATTAATCTCCAAAATGCACAAACAGCTCATGCAGCTCAATATTAAAAAAACAAACAACCCAATCAAAAAATGGGCAGAAGACCTAAAAAGACATTTCTCCAAAGAAGGTACACAAATGGCCAAGGGGCACATGAAAAGCTGCTCAACATCACTAATTATTAGAGAAATGCAAATCAAAACTACAATGAGGTATCACCTCACACCAGTCAGAATGGGCATCATCAGAAAATCTACAAACAACAAATGCTGGAGAGGGTGTGGAGAAAAGGGAACCCTCTTGCACTGTCGGTGGGAATGTAAATTGATCCAGCCACTATGGAGAACAGTATGGAGGTTCCTTAAAAAACTAAAAATAGAACTACCATATGACCCAGCAATCCCACTACTGGGCATATACCCAGAGAAAACCATAATTCAAAAGACCCCCATGCACCCCAATGTTCACTGCAGCACTATTTACAATAGCCAGGACATGGAAGCAACCTAAATGCCCATCAACAGACGAATGGATAAAGAAGATGTGGTACGTATATACAATGGAATATTACTCAGCCATAAAAAGGAAGGAAATTGGGTCATTTGTAGAGACATGGATGGATCTAGAGACTGTCACACAGAGTGAAGTAAGTCAGAAAGAGAAAAACAAATATCATATATTAACGCATATATGTGGAACCTAGAGAAATGGTACAGATGAACCGGTTTGCAGGGCAGAAATTGAGACACACATGTAGAGAACAAATGTATGGACACCAAGGGGGGAAAGTGGGGAGGGGGGGATGAATTGGGTGATTGGGATTGACACATATACACTAACATGTATAAAATACATAATTAATAAGAACCTACTGTATAAAAAATAAATAAATAAAATAAAATTACAAAAAATAAAAGCAGACCCATACAGAGTACCATCGGAGCCCAGAAGAAGGAACAATTAATTCCAAGAAAGTGGCAGGGAAGGTTTCAGGGAATAAACGGCTTCTGAATTGGTCTTGGAGAATGCATGAGATTTTAATAGGATAGGGTGGGAGGAAAGGGGTATTATTCAAAATCTGAGAGTTAAAAGACCCTAAAGTCACGTCGCTTTTATTTATACACTTTGGTCCCTAGAAATACAGAGAACTAGAACCCCGGTCTCCTGACTGTTCCTCACACTCTTTCTACCAGGGAGGTACAGCACCTAACAAGCCACGTGTAACCACGAGACACCCCTCAGTAAACACTAATCACACGATTAGCCGTTGTGTCGGAGGCAGGGATGAAAGGAGGCTCTTCTGGAACCCTGCTCCCTATTAACTGTCAGCACGCTCGTTTGTTGGCGTGTGGCTGTGGCCGCCTGTAATTACGGCCGCGGTTTATTACTCATGCATGGCAAGGCTGAGGCTCCACAGTTAGCCATGACAGGAACATTATTAAAAGGGAAAACTTCTCTATCAGTGGCTAAGCCAATTGTCATCCACATGTCAAGCAGTCTAAAGACCTGCGAGGGGTAATAACGAAGGCAGAGGAAGGTCTTTCAACCAAGTGAGTCCTGCATCTTTTTTTTAAGTGCTACCCTGCATTCGGAAATGCTTTCCCTGCTGAGGGAGATCTTGTCCCTGCTGTCAAAGGCCACCCTGTGGGGAGTTGGCTCCCCTGATCTTCTGAGTTCCATCATCTGGTCCCCTCGGCAGAGGAAGCAGGTCCTACCCTGCAACACGGCACTCCAGCTGAATCCATGAAATGCAAGAGGACCCAGATGCCTGGTGGTGGTCTCAGAAGGCAGACCTATGGGGACTGTGGCTACAACAGCCACAGTTGGGATAAAGCCTGCGGGCTGTGGGCTGCTGCCACGGCAGCTGGAGTGGACAGGCTGCTGTGTCATCTGAGAGCAGCAGCAGGGGAGGCGCGGGAGAAGACGGGTTTGGAGCAGAGAACTCCTCCCATCCATCACCACCACCACCTCCTGCAGAATCCCTCCAGCCCACCCCACTTCCTCTGGCTCAGGAAGGAATGGGGGACAGAAAGGGAGACCTATTATCAGGTGCTAGACAAGCTCAGGGTCAAGCTAAGACTGCCAAGTGTGCATCGTAAGGGTGCCAACCCCCGCCACGGTGGGTCTTTCCTTGGGAATCAGCCGATCCGGGACTAGGGGGTCATGGGGTGGATAGAGCAGAGGACAGGGGTGGATAGAGGTGAGGACCCTGGTAAGAGCTGGTAAGAGAACTGGTAAGAGAACTCCCGACAGGCTCGCCATGGGAGGGGTTGTCCAGGCTGGATGTGGAAGGATGGAGCCACAGGGAGGGAGAGAAAGGGGCATGGCTGGGGGGCTGAGTACACCTCAGTGAAGTTGGGGGTCCGGTGGGGAGCACTGAGGTCAGAGTGCTGATGGCTGATTCAGATTTTCCAAAGGGAGCAACTCCAGATGCTGACTCTTAGCTGAGGATGTGGCCAAGGAGGGGGTCTGAGGTGAGGGGCACCTGGAATCACTGAGGATTGGAGGGCTGGTTGAGCCCTGAACCAGAGGCACGGCTGGGTCAGCGACGCCAGCGTCTTCCACCCACTACTGGATTCTAACCCACTTTCCCGCCTATTCATGCACACACTAAACCCCAACACAGCGTCAATCCCCTTACATCAGTGCAGTGACCTGTCACCCAGTAGCTCCCCACGTCTACAGAACTACATCCAAACCAGCCTGAGACTGAAGCCTGGCTGGGTCCAGCCTCCACTTAGTCCTCTCAACAAGCCTCACTTGTTCCCTGTGTCCTCACACACATCTCTGCCTCTGCCCGTCCCCCTTGCCAGTTGCCCTGCAGATTCCCAGTCCTGGGCCCTGACCATCTTCTATGATTTGCTTCCACATCAGGTCCCCAGGTGGTATCACTGCCTGGGTCCTCTGTTCCATGTGTTAAAACTTCTGAGTTCTGTCGTTCTTGTTCAACAGTGGTTGGTCAAGAACCTACTGTTTGCCAGGTCAAGTCTCACCACCCCCATACTCATTTAATATTCCTCTGAGATCTAGCATATACCTGGTAAAACTACAAACGCATCCTTCCAACTGGACCACAGATGTCTAAGTATGTGTGGCATCTGCATCTCTCTGTATCCCGGCATCTAGCCCACACCCAGCAGCGAGGAAGTGCTCACAAACAGATGGAAACGACCAACATTTCTGTAATGGGATTTGACATGTAGAGGCTACCATTTCTTCTCCCCAACCTCAAGAGTGATCATCCAAAGACACCATCATTATAAGCAGAAGATGGAGAGGAAGAAAGGAGGAGGAGGAAGGAAACAGAATTCAGCCTCAGACAAACGCATGGAAGAGAGAAGGATCCCAGGTTAATTCAGAGTCTAAGCAACTTTGAGTGAAAAGGACCTCCCCCGCCCCGTCTTGAGATTTACATCTCAGGTGACAACGACCACACACTGCCTCAACGTAGCACAACTGTTCATGCATTCATCCCCGAAATGTCTGCTGAGCACCTACTATGGGCCAGGGCAGTTCTCGGCATCAGAGAGATGACGGGGAGCAAGCAAGCAAGATCCCTTCCTTCAAAGAGTGAGCATTCTCCCAGCTGCCACGCATCAGGCCCCACGGCTCACGTTGTACATTCTGAATCCCAATTCATCCTGACTCACAGCGACCCCATTTCACAGCTGAGAGGTGGGGAGGCTGGCCCAAGGTCACACAGCTAATAAGTGACAGAACCAGAAGTCAAACCTAGTCTGCCTGACGCCCAAGAGGACACCCTTTCTTCCAATATTCTATTCTTTTTTTTTTTTTTGTCTGCGTTGGGTCTTCATTGCTGCACGTGGGATTTCTCTAGTTGCGACAAGCGGGGGCTACTCTTCGTTGCGGTGCGCAGGCTTCTCATTGTGGTGGTTTCTCTTGTTGCGGAGCACGGGCTCTAGGCACACGGGTTTCGGTAGTTGTAGCACGTGGGCGCAGTAGTTGTGGCTCACGGGCTCTAGAGCGCAGGTTCAGTAGTTGTGGCGCACGGACTTAGTTGCTCCACGGCATGTGGGATCTCCCCGGACCAGGGCTCAAACCCGTGTCCCCTGCACTGGCAGGCGGATTCTTAACCACTGCACCACCAGGGAAGTCCCAATATTCTATTCTTAAAGGCTCAGAGGTTTCTGATCTTAGGTGTTTCTTCACTCAACATGGGCTTCACTGCGCCCACATTCCACCTCCCCGTTGTCACTCTCAGCTCTAATCACGGAGCCTTCTTCCCATCCACAAAGGACACTCCCGATTTGGCAACAGCAAAGGTCAGGGTGTTGGAGTTCTTCCTCGAGAATGACACTGGCAGCCTCTCCCTGCTACCTCTGGGCCGGGCAGGCGGCAGCTGCCCCCGCTGGCAGGGTGCCTGTCACACACACTGGCCAACACAGATGTGCCTGTATCTGAGGGCTGTCCAAGAACTGGGCTCCCCATCTCTCCAGGAGCCACCAGACGTGATCAGTCCATCGGAGGTAAAAGAAGTGAGCGTCCCTCCGGCGCCCAGGCTCTGGCTCTGCTGACCAGGCTTCCGCACACCTGAGCCCCTGCCGGCCACCAGGCCCTGATGAAGGCCTGCACGCAGCACCTAAGGCTCGCACTGCCCTGGTTTCCTTCTGACGCTCACTCCAAGGAGGGATTTTAATACGAACACGCGCCCTCTGCTTTCTCCCCCTTACCTCCTTCCCTTTGGAAACGCTGGTACATTCCGGCTCAACAGTCTATATAAGCACATGTATATTCCAGGAAAGAGGAAACAGCTCAGGGCCAGCTCCGGCTTTCAACACACGATCCCTCTCCTTCTGACGCCAACTGGGAGGCCCACAGAGCACATCTCCGCCTCTGTCCCCCTGCGCCAACTCACTTTCCCCGCCTGGTGGGCTTGGCTGATGTGGCAGGCTGGGTGGGCTGCGTGTGGGTTGTTTGGGAACGTGCTGGTTTTCTGCAACTCCGACTCCAGCTTCATCTGCCTGTGTGGCTTGGGGGCAGGGCTAGGCTGGGTAATTTTGACTTCTCTCCACGCCCGCAAAGATATTCAATTTCTTCGAGCAACCCTACTTCTATTCAATATCCTTCTGAAAACTAAATTTGGAAACTAACCTCAATCGACTGCATTTCCTCTTACGACAGGGGGGCCCGGGGCTTACTGGACGGAGCAGCCACACGTGCCCCTGTGATTCACCGCACGGGGGTGCGGACGAGGGACGGGGTCACCAGCCAGAGCTCGGGGCTTGCATGGGGCACAGGACCTTCGCCCTGCCTGCCCTATCAGGGGGATGCTGAACCTGGGAAAGTCCCGCGATATTCAGGAATCTTGACTCTGCCCCCACTGGCTGTGTCATCCTGGCTAAGTCACACGGTATCTCCGTGTCTCACTTTTCTCAGCTCCAAAATGAGAGAAACCAGTAACGTCCTCAGAAGGTGACAGACAGCCAAAAGCCCTGTACAGAGTTACACGGGAATTCTAACAAGAAATCTATCCCTGTGTCCATCTTCCTTATGCCAGCACAAAACCACCATTTAAAAAAAAAAAATTTGGGCTTCCCTGGTGGCGCAGTGGTTGAGAATCTGCCTGCTAATGCAGGGGACACGGGTTCGAGCCCTGGTCTGGGAAGATCCCACATGCCGCGGAGCAACTAGGCCCGTGAGCCACAACTACTGAGCCTGCGCGTCTGGAGCCTGTGCTCCGCAACAAGAGAGGCCGCGACAGTGAGAGGCCCGCGCACCGCGATGAAGAGTGGCCCCCGCTTGCCGCAACTGGAGAAAGCCCTTGCACAGAAACGAAGACTCAACACAGCCAAAAATAAATATAAAAAATAAATAAATAAATAAATAAATAAAAAATTAATACGGTATTATTTTCTTCTGTATAATCGTTTTGGATTTTCCAAAATTTCCACAATAAAACATGAATTAATTTCATTCTAGAGAGGGAAAGGAACATAAAACCATCATGTTATAAAATCACACATTCAAAGAAAACGTACTGAAACGTGTTGGTCCCTAACCCGGGGACCGCTTCACTTCCAGGCTCCTCCCAAGGATCTGGTGCTCTTGAGTCAGGATCTGGTGCTCTTGAGTCAGGATCTGGTGAAGGACCAGAGCAGCCTCAAGATGGCACAGGCAAGACGGCAGAGACAGGATCGTACAAGATGGTTACCTCACACTCAGTCCCCCCAGCTAAGTCTTCCCAACTCCTTCCCCTCACCACATCCACCCAACCCAATCCAGCCTTTACAATGTCAAGGTTATTTCCTCTGTGGCTATCATTTACCTCCTAAAACTAGCTCCCATCCAATTAATCAACCAATACACCTTTGGTGCCCACATTATGTACGAGGTGCTGTGACACATGCTGAAGGATGGAGGTGGTATTAAATAACCCAATATATGGTTCGAGCCCTTAAAAAGCCTGCAGTCCAGTTCTGGACTCAAAAGATAGACATCGAGGCACAGAAGTCAAAGCCATGGGTGCAAATGGACACAGACAAGAAAGCTTCAAGCACCTTGGAGCAGGGAGAGCTCAGACCGTGTGGCTTGGCACCACTGCCCACCCCCAGGTGGTGACCTTGAGCCAAGCTTTAAAGGACGGATGGATGCAGAAAGGAGGCGGGGAGAGCAAACCAGGACAGCTAGCACTTCTCAAAGACGGGGGCTGAAACGTGGAGGCTACACTCGTAAGACAAATGCAGGGTTATTTCAGCAAGTAGATCAGACTTGCTCAAAGAGGCCGAGGCAGTGAGCCAGGGCGGGAACATGGGGGGGTGGGGGGGGGCGGGATGCAGTCCTGACTGTCAGCCTCCAGGCTTGACCACGGTTCCTTAGGAAACACAAAACCACTGGAAGGTCTTGGGCCCTTTGGAAGCGGTGCTTTCCACGCAGACAGCTGGAACCACAGAAAGGAGGGGTGGCAGGGCCCTGGGTTAAAGGGTACTGCAGCAACAGTGAGGGGGCAGCAGAGGGGGCCGCACGGAAAGAATGGAAGGGCAGGTGCAAGAGAGTCTGGAGGGGCAAAAATGAACTCATCTCTGTGCGCTTTCCCCTCCATACCAGCTTTTCCACCTTCCCTTTCAAGTGTCCTTTTCAGCCTGTATTAAGAAAAACAAAATAACGTGTGACTGACTTTCAAAAAGCAGGCACCGAGAGTCTTAGCAGAGAGGCCAGTTCTGAGGAAGTCTGGGTCATCCCTGGCCCCCCCCCAGCCCAGGGGTCCCTCTCAGGACACCCAAGGAAACCGTTCCAGGAGTGAGAGAACACTGGAGATGGCTGTGCTGTGTCCCTCCTGCTTGAACTTCATAAGGGTCCACTGGAAAGGTCTGAGAAATCATCATTGAAACACCAGCTCCCACTTGGTACCCGAGGGGCTGGACCCAGGTGGCTCTGTTCCTCCTGTATGCCCAGTGCCCGGCTCTCTCGAGCCCTCCATTAATTCCTGAGGAATAAAGAGCACCAAGGTCAAGGCTACCTTCTCCTCCTTCAGTAGCAAGGGGTGGACACAGGCCGCAGAGCAGATGGACACGGGAATCCAGGTCCCACCTCCCAGGCACTCTCGGCCACAGCAGGAGACCCCGGCAGGCCTACAGTATCAACAGGTGGGGCACGCTCTACCCCAAACTAGCACAGACAGAGGATGGAGCGCTGGGGGGGTGGGGTGGAGATGAGAAGGGTCATTACAAATGACACTGGTCAGCCAGGAAGAGAACATCTACCTTAGTTACAGCTTGAATTCCTGGCTTGCCCAGGAAAAGTTCTCAACCCAGCCTTCCTCAGAGACTGCAAGTAAAGAAAACTCATCTTCCCACCCCACCACACCCAACCCAACCCAACCCAACCCAACCAGTCCCAAGTGGCGGACATCCCCAAACCCCCAGGGAATCGCTTAGCGGGCAGAGGAGTATACAAGGAAAGAAGCCGAACCCCAGCCCATCTGAGGCAAACTCACAGCTTCCCAGAAGTCCCCACCCCCACTCCAACCAACAGGCAAATGGATTTTCCTCTTTACTCTGCCTGGCATAGGAAGTAGAGGGCACTGGGCCATGGTCCAGGCCACAAGCTTGTCGGAGATGCAAAGTCTCGGGTCCCCACCCCAGATCTACTTAATCTGAGATTCTTTGGTTGGGCCTAGAAATCTGCATCTTAACAGGCCCTCCACGTGACTCTGACGCACGCCAAAGGTTGAGACACACCAGTGCAGCAGCTGAGAACCTCAGTCCTGGAACCAGACTGTCCAAGTTCAATTCCCAGCTCTGCCATC
This sequence comes from Balaenoptera musculus, assembly GCF_009873245.2. Lineage (NCBI taxonomy): Eukaryota > Metazoa > Chordata > Mammalia > Artiodactyla > Balaenopteridae > Balaenoptera > Balaenoptera musculus. The sequence continues at coordinate 74,886,347 of NC_045799.1, forward strand.
CCCTAGCTGGGTGGCTGTGAGCAAGCTACTTAGGGGGAAGCATCAGCACCCATCTCCCAGGGTTGCTGCAAAGACCTCACGAGTCCCTGCGTGTTAGCGGCGCTTAGTAAACACCCTTTAGAATTTTATTATTCTTATTTGGGGCACTGGGGGGGGGTGGTATATCATATTTCATTTCCTAATTGAAACGACTTGTGTCCCTGGGTACAGCCTGACACTTGAGGGAACCAGCTATCTTGCACCCTCTCTTTTGGGTCCTATGGATTGGTCTATGGCACGGATCTGTGTAAAATAATAAGGCCCATCCCATAAGCATCTCATTCCTCCAGAGACGAACTGTGGGCTTTTGTTTCGTTCTGTGCCTTGGTTCTTCAACACTCGGGGGAAGAGCTCCCACAAGAACCCCACAGGGGACACCTACAGCCAGGACATACCTACATCTGGGCCCCGCTATCTACAAGGGGTCAGTGAGATTACAGCGTCCCACTGCAGATACAAGTTCAAGGTATCCCCTGGATACTTACTGAATGACATCGAGAAGACCAAGGGGTCCTTTCAGAGGGTGCTTGGAAATGTGACCCCATCCCACCTGGAAGGACCCAGAAGGGAGCATTGGAAAGCAGGAAGAAGACAATATGGTGACATCCTTCTCCCTGCCTGCCACCGGACTGGTCTCTTGCTCCAAATGCAGGTAGGACAGTCGTTGAGTCAGGTCTTACTAATGTAGAATCTTTTTGTAATCAAAATGAATACTCCTTATAACTAGGAGGAGACAGTAGATAGAAGTTGTCAAGAACACAGGCTCTTTGGTCAACCAGACATGGGGTTCTGACTCCAGACTCTACCACTTACTAGCAGCAGGACATCAGGCAACTTAGTTAACCCCTCCAAGCCTCCTTTTCTTATTTCTGATATGGGGAATGGAAGGAACCACCCTGGACTGATGTGACCACTCAGTGAAATAATACATTTGTAACAGTCTTGGCACTGTGTCTGGCACAATAAGAATTCCACCACTAATTATTATCATTATCTTTATGACTATCGATAGCTCTGGAATTACCATGAGGACATGAGTTAGAAGCTCAGGAAGGGAGGTGGCAGCCTTGAATCTGACTTGGATACCAGTCACATGGACCCTGGAGAGCTGCCCATACTCAAGTGAGTAATACTCTGACCTTGGGGGCAGCAAATGTCCAATGACCCATCAGTTCCTGGACCAGATGTGATCAGGGTATATTAAAAGTCTCCCTCTTCTCCTGAAGCACTGAGAAGAACATTATACATAGGACAAATTCTGACAACTATCACTGATTGGATGGCACACCTCTCTTTGCTACACTCTGAAAACCTGCTTCCCCAACCCACCTCAAACTTTAACAATTGCCCTCAGGCAGCTCTCTCGGGAGAATCCCAGCGTGTTTTTAATAGCAGGCTCACCAAGGCAGCTGCGGGAAGGGAGGAGTCCTCACTGCTAGCTTGCAGCCCGCCTCCTAGAGAGATGACATTCCTCCAACCTACTACCGAAGCGCGTTAGCTCCAGACCTGAGGCCTTGACTTTCGCACACATTTAAGCACGCCAGTGTCCCTCCCCTGTCCGACGCCACCAAACGCTAAGCTGTAAGAGCTCTTTCCTCCCTTAAGTCGCCTGCGCCTCCAGTCCCATTTGGCCGCGCGTCTAGTTTCCGCACTTGGGCCGGAGCGGCCAGGTAATCATTCCTGCACGCGGAGACCGGGAGCCAGCTGTGCTGACGTGTTTCCACGATAAAAGCAAACTTACAGCTGGAGAACAGAAAAGAAACGGGTAATTCTTTCCAGCAGCCCTGGCCTCCTGGCCGAGACTGGGCAGGGAGAGTAAAAGGGCGCGGGGGAGCCAGGAGGTGCTTGCCACCCGCACCGCGCGCAGGACCCCCGGGGGTGAACCCGGTGCCCGGCCCGCCCGCGCCGAGCCCCGTGGGCACCCGAGTGCGTCCTTACCATTCAGTTGCCGGTAGACAATGTCCTCGAGCAGAGAGAGGCGCTTCAGGACCGCATCCTGTATGGGGCTGGCGCTGTGCGCGCTGAGGTTGGCCGCCTCGGCGCGCGGCCGAATCTCGTGGAAGGCGTCTCCGCTGCGCACCGAGATGGGCCGGCACTTGGCCAGGAAGAGCACGAAGCCGGCCACCGCAATCAAGTTCAACACCAACAGCACTTTGACTCTTCTCAGTGAAGCCATCAAACACGCCCGGTCGGCCCTCGCCCCGGACCCGCGCCCCCTCGGGCTCCGGCGAGGCGCGGGGCAGCCGGGGGCCGTGCGAGCCTCGCGCTCCGGACGGCTGGCGAGGATCCCAGCCGCTCCCGGCCCCACGGCGCGGAGGCTAGGGCAGCGGAGACGGTTGGGAGGTCCGGGCGGTCGCGGGGAGAGCTAAATGGCTCACACCGAAGCCTTCGGTCTGCAGAAGTGCTCCCAGAGATGATGCCTGCTCAGTCCACGGTGCGCGGCCCCTAGCAGGCGCCTCGGCTTCTTGGCGAAGGGCCGGGGGTCTCTCCTCTGCACCACCAAGTGGTTCGCCGCTGGACCTTGGGTCACCGGGAGCGGGGCTGCGAGCGCAGCGGACCCCCGGGGCCCGCGGGCCGGCAGGCGGGGCTGCCCCGGCGCCGCAGCAGGAGCGGCGCGCAGGTGCCGGGCTCAGGGTTCGCCGCCCGCCCGCGGAGGAGCGCGCCGCGCCTCGGGCCGCACAGCCACCACCCTAGTCCGCAGGCGGCCGTCGTGGCGCGCGCCCCGCGGTCTTCAGCCGAGGACCGGCTCCCCGGGGCGGGCGCCTTTGTTCCGCTCACCGACCGGCTCCATCGCGCCGAGCTGAGGAAAAACCCGCGCCCAGGGCCCGCATCCTCGCGGCTCCGCAGTCACACTCAAGTCTCGATTACTCTCAAAGTGGGGGCAGCACTAGGGGGCGGGCGAAGGGGCAGAGCGCAACGTCCTCTCCGCCCCTCGCGCCGGGGGACACCCCACCCCGCCGCCAAACTCAACAGCGCGCACAGCGCCACGGGCTCCCGGACACGTTCCAAGTCCCGAGCCCACGCAGCGAGTCTTCTGGGCCTGCCGGTCACGCCGGCCTTTCTCCGAGCTGGCGCGTTGGGAGGCTGGCCGGAAGGAGTAGTCGGACCTCAAAAGTCACAGCAGTTCTGTACCCTCCTCCACGAACGTCGCGGGGAGCGCGGAGGGGAGGGACGCGCGCCGTCGCACCCTCCACTCGCCCGAACAGGCAGCGCAGCTCTTCCCGCGCCCCAAGGAGCCAAACGCCGAGTCTTCTAATTGGCGGACGCGGTGATACCTCCGCTGCGGAAGGGAGAGCCCACACTGCCCCGGGGCGCGAGAGCCCGGAGGGGACGCGCAGGTGGCGGCGGAGGGCGGGGCGCGGCCCGAGGAGCGCCAGCTCCTCCTCCGCCGCTGCTGGCCACCCCTCTCGCCGCGAGCCAGTCGGCCACCGCCGCCCGCAGGCTGCTGGACGCACAGCTCTCCGGCTCGCCGACTCTTGCGCGCGCACCCGGAAAGGCTGGGGGCGCCTCGAGAGCGCGGACCGCGCGGGATGGGGGCAGTCAAGTCATGCTGACGGCTACCCGCGTTGGAGGGACCCTTTGGTTCTCAGCACTCCGCGAGCGGGCGGGTTTGTTCCATCCTGGTTGGCGATGAAGACATCCCTTTCTGTGTGCTCGCAGCTCCGCTTTGCGTGGCCAGGAATGGCTAGAGGGAAAATCTGGCCTGGAGACTCGGATTCTGTTACTTTGGGAGCCAGGCCGAGCGTTAGTGGGCTGGGTGGGTTCCCTCCGTGTGAGAATTCTCATCGTTCAGGTTACAGTTTCTGTGTCCACTCCCACCTCTATACGAATTTTATCGTAAGAAGCATATTTTGGCTCTTGGATTTCCGAAATCTCTTCCTCTTCCCAAAGCCAGGAGCTCCAAATGCTGGAATTCAAAACCCCGCGTTGATCCATTTAATTCCTTGGGCCTGAAGCAAGAAATAAGGCTGCCAACTAAAAAAGATCGGGCAGCGAAGCCCAATAAATCTGGTGGTTTCCACCTTACCATTTCGATCTCATTGAAGTGTTTTGTTGTTGTTGTTGTTGTTACCGTTGGGTTTTTGTGTTTTGTTTTGTTGCTGATTTATTATTTGAATTGTTGATTTTCAACATAGAATCTAAGTTAATGAAAAAATATAACAATCTTTTAATTTAATTCCCTTGGAACTCTGTGTCCCGGTTCAATAGGTTTTGCTTTGTATAATCTACAAGAAAGTGAATACAAAACTGTTAGATGAAAAAAGCCACAAGGGACAGTTTTTAACCCCACGGGTTGGGCAGGAAAGGGGTTGAGTAGGAAGAAACCTGAGTTATTGAGCAGTTATAAGACAGGCACTGGGCCACACACCCTCTCCATGTTATCTCACTGAATACCCAGCTGAGTTAGGTGTTATTATAACCACACTCGGGGGGAAGCTTCTGCAAAAATAATTTTTGGGCATTCGTTCATCCACAGGACTGCAGCTGGAGAGGTTGAGGCATTGGGCTAGGGTGTCCCAGTAGTAAGTGGCTCTAAACCGTGGTGGGTCTGACTCCCAGGCATATGCATATTTGGGAGTAGGAGACCGGAAGCAAATTAGAGGAAATGGCCTCAGAGTAATGGAGATGTTTCCAGGCAAAATTCAACTTCAGTGAGATTTCTTTTCTCCCTCTAAAACCAGAGAGGTCCCTTGCCGAAATTAACTGATGGTCTTATCATGAATCTTATAGGTTTCTCCCCTCACCTTCCACATGCCTCCTGGACAGCTACATTTATAAATGACATCTGGCACTCTAGACCCAATGAGTGACCCACTGTCATGGTCACACCCTGAATCCTGTCATCACACAGAAGTGCTGCACTCATGCAATCCTGCACTAAAATCCCACCCTGTGCCCACTGCTTTCCTACTCTCAATTCCAACCAAACAGATTCTCCAGCCACCAGCAACCCGTCTCTCCCTCCCAAGTATTTCAGCCTTTCCATGCCCTCTTGAGTTCCTTCTCTACCCTTCCTGATTACTCGAGACCTGGTTACTCATTTCTTTCAAACACATTGCCAGTAGTGGCCATGATTCACACACACTCATAGACATGGTCTCCCACTGTGCCCCCAGTTTGGCAATCCCCACCTCTGAATCAATCCCCCCCAGGCAAGAGAGGGCACCTAGGGAAAACCATATCACCCCAAAGCTTGGGGACATTACCAACTGGTGGTGTATAATGTGAGCTAGATCCTTCATTCTGCTCAGAAACACTGTTCCATGTCCCTAATCAGCTCCTGTCCCCAGAGTTGTCCAAGGTAGACCAGAAGTCCATAAACAACCCTCAATCAGATACAGAAATTTGTGTGTGTATATCATTTGGGCATTTTTTCTGGGGGGAAAGACCCATAACTTCCTTCAGATTCTTAATGTGGTCAGTGACACCCAAATTTTAAGAACCTGGCTGGCATATGTTAGATATGCAAAAACATAAGCAGCTGAATATTTATTGTAGGCCAGCTGCTTATGAAAACAGTGGTGCCAAGGCACACAAGGTTGATGGAGCTCTCCGGTTGCTTGCATATCTTAACGGAAGAAAGAAAACTCTGGACTAAAGCCAACATGCTTGTATGAATGAAGGTTGAACTGATGTGAAGGGACGGAACTAAATAGAGTCTGCATGCTGAGTAAATTCTCAGGCCTAAAAGGAGCACACCTAGCCACTTAAACTACATACACAGAGATTAAAGGACCCGTTGACAGAGTCATCAATTGCCCTGTGCCCAGAGGCTCCCAGAGGGGTGAGTGACCTCCCTCAATTAATGACTGCCATCTGTCTACGTACCATTTGCCCCCAATCCAGCTAGTAAAACCAGCAGAATTATACCTCAGTGGCTGTGTGGTCTGTTCACCAGGGGATCTGGGTTTTATTACCCCTGTTACCAAGAAGCAAACCAATTCTCGACTTTAAAATAAGAAATTTCTCTTGGATGGCTCCAAAAATCTTTCCTAAGCATAAAATTCAGTTAAACTACAAACAACATTTTTTAAAAGAGGTTTATTGGTATATTTGTTTGTTTAGCAAACAAAGGAAGGAGATTGATGTATTTCTGTTCATAGGTCACCAAGGATTTTGATTCCAGATACATTTTTCATTCATCAGCCATGGTCCAGAAGATATGGAGCTCTGACTGGACTGTGTTACCTTTACTTGCCTGTTAAAAACCTCTCACATCGCAGCCTAATCCATCACCAAAGTTAAAAACACTTGGCCATCCTGGGACTTCTCTGGTGGTCCAGTGCTTAAGACGCTGTGCTTCCAATGCAGGGGGTGCAGGTTTGGCCCCTGGTCAGGGAACTAATATCCCTCATGCCATGCAGCCAAAAAAAATAAATACTTTGCCATCCAAATATCTTCTTTGGTGAAATGTCTGTTCCAATCTTTGGACCATTTTTTAAAAATCAAATTGTTTCTTTCTTATTGTTGAGTTTTGAGAGTTTTTTTTTTTTTAATAAATTTATTTATTTATTTCTGGCTGCATTGGGTTTTCGTTGCTGTGCGGGCTTTCTCTAGTTGTGGCGAGCGGGGGCTACTTTCATTGTGGTGCGCAGTCTTCTCATTGTGGTGGCTTCTCTTGTTGCAGAGCACGGGCTCTAGGCACATGGGCTTCAGTAGTTGTGGCATGCGGGCTCAGTAGTTGCAGCTCGCGGGCTCTAGAGTGCAGGCTCAGTAATTGTGGCACACGGGCTTAGTTCTTCCCAGACCAGGGCTCGAACCCATGTCCCCTATATTGGCAGGTGGATTCTTAACCACTGCGCCACCAGGGAAGTCCCCTGAGAGTTCTTTATATATTCTGGATACAAGACCATTGTAAGAAATATGGTTTGCAAATATTTTGCAAATATTATTTTCATTCTATTAAGAATGTTTTATGCAGAAGAAAAGCTTTTAATTTTAATAAAGTCCAGTTTATTATTACAAAAAATACTTGGAAGTTCATCAAGGAAAACCCAGGGTTCATCTTTCTGCAGAGGCTTTGCCAATCTCCTTAATCTTCCGGAAACAGAGAGGTAGAGACTTCACTCTCATAAAACCCTGAACATTACAGCAGATACTGGAATTGTTATTTGATTTTTTAACTGAGATATAATTGGCATATATCATTATGTTAATTTCAGGTGTACAACATAATGATACAATATTTGTATATATTGTAAAATGCTCACCACAGAAGTCTAGTTAACATCCGTCACCATACAGAGTTACAAATTTTTTTTCTTGTGATGAGAACTTTTAAGATCTGCTCTCTTAGCAACTTTCAAACATACAAATAGTATTATTAACTATAGTCACCATGCTGTACATTGCATTCCCATGACTTATTTGTTTTATAGCTGGAAGTGTCTACCTTTTGACCACCTTCACCCATTTCTCCCACCAGCGCTCACCTCTGGCAACCACCAATCTGTTCTCTGTACCTATGATTCTGGGTTTTGGTTTTTGTTTTCAGATTCCACATATAAGAGGTTGTATAGTATTTGTCTTTTTCTGTTTGACTTATTTCACTGGAGGTTTTTTTTTTTTTTTGCTTATTCTTTTTTTCCCAACTTTATTGGCAATATTAATGACAAAAAAAAAATTTGAGAATCTAAAGTACACAGTGTGATAATTTGATATATGTATACACTGTGAAAGGATCCCACTGGAGTTTCTCTTTAAAGGAAAAAAAAGAGACAGGATCCATCCTTTCCTCCACTTCAAGGATGCATAATATAAGGGGAGAAAAGACTATGACAAGGGGGGATAAATGAAAGGGGCGAGACCAAGCTGCTGCGTGCGCTGGAGGCCTGCCTTGTGTGCCAGCCACTGTACACGCATCAGCCTAGACTCACCACTTACTAGCTGTGCGATTCTGAACAAGTTACCTAACCTCCCTGGGTCTCATCTGTTTCCCCAGCTGTAAAACAGGAACAATATCCATAATACTACCTCATGAAGTTGCAGAGATAAATGCATGTCAATCACTTAACACAGGGCTAGGCATATAGTAAGCACTGTGGAAATAAACAAAGATCATCCAACTGAGGACAAGCAAAGCTTGTATATTCAGCTTGCTATTGCAAGTGTCGACTGAAAACAAAAAAAAAAAGCACAACCTAAAAGTTGGATATTATGTTTTATTTGGCAGACAAAACTGAGGACTTAAGCCTGGGATGCAGCCTCTCAGATAGCTCTGAGAGATTGCTCAGAAGAGGTCAGGGAGGAACCAGGATACATAAGAGTTTTTGCAACAAAGACCAGGTGGTCAGAACACCAAAAGAATACTGTTAATTAAAGAAAATCAGGCATCTCAAGTTAAGGAATTTAGCGCTTTTCTATATATGGGAAGATGCCAACGGGCTCATTGAAATCATTCCTTTGATATGTACCTGGGCTAAATGGGGCCAGTATCCTGTGTTTTCCCGGGCTGAGCCTCCTCAGGTGCACTGTTTGGGGGCAGCTGCAGTGGCTGAGGGCTTGATGGGGAGGGGGGCATCCTGTTTCCACCCTGAGCTCCTTCAGGGCTCACCATTACGGGCAGCTGCAATGTGATGGCTTGATGGTTGCAACATGCTTTGTTTACCGATAGGGCAGGCAACGTTCTTTCACTCACACAGAGGAGTCAGCCACTATTACTTGTGTTTGGCAGAGACTCAAAGGCAAGCAGTGGAGAGGGAAAGCTTTATAGTGGAAAAAGGGAAGGCTTCAGATATGCCCTGATTGGAGGCTGTTGGTCTGGGGAGAGTAGAGGCAGAATAACTAGCAATCGAGCCTCCTCTGTGATCGGTTACGGGAACACATTTGGCTTTCTATGATTGGTCCTACGTTCGGACCTAAGTGGGGACAAAAACTTAAGAAGCTGGCAATTACTGACTAAATCCTGACCATTTTGAGCCGCCGGCAGCAAGGGCTATGGTTGGGCTTCCCAGATTGGTTGCTGGAGAGGTTGTGGGTCAGAGTCGTACAGTCACAGATGGTTTGGCCATTGTTTGTATTTCAGCCTCTCATCACTCAATAAATATTGGTTATTATTGCTGTTATTAAAATTTCGAGAACTAAGAAAGAGTACTAGTTGGTAGAAACATACATCAAAGCAGGTCCGCCTGTCCAAGAGACGTAGGCCACCCCCTCCAGCCCAGGGCCCACTCCGCTGACTACAGCCTCATCAGACAGCAGCAGTGGCTTCCAAAGCAGGAGCACAAGACAACCCACTAGGGCACAGAAATAAATTATTAGAACACCTATGGACTGTTAACTAAAATGAGAACAAAATCTACATATACTGATATTTAATATATACGATGACAGAGATGCATGTATATAATTTCTAAATGATGATACGTAGGGAGTTCGCTGGCGGCCTAACGGTTAGGTTTCCAGGCTCCCACTGCCGTGGCCCGGGGTTCAGTCCCTGGTTGGGGAACTGAGACCCTGCAAGCCGCGCAGCACAGCCAAAAAAAAAAAAAAAAAAATTAAAAATAAAGAAATAAATAATGATACATATAATGGGCATGTACCTTTCATATCTTTTCCTGGTAGGATCTGCCATGAAGAGGAAATACTTACCTACTGGCCGAGTTGCATGGCAGCCCTGGGGTTGTATTTTTCCCTAAAATGCCCCCTTTCTGCCAGAAGTTGGATTCCTTCTAAAACTCAGACCCTTAAAAGGCCATTTCAGCAACCCAGCCCTTTGTGGAGTCCTATCAGAGAGCCTAAACATACACAGCTTTTTATCAACAAATTACCCACAAATTTATCTACAAATCTACAAAGTATCTAGTCCTTGACTTATTTGTTAATTGAACATTTATTGAGCGCTTGCTGTGCGCCACTGTGTGCAGAGTATGGTAGACACATGTTCCCTGCCTTCGGGAGCTTACTGTCCAGCAGAAGAGGCAAATAGTAAACAAATCGTAACACCAAAATTATTAAATTGCACTTAGGAGAAACAACAGGGCCTAACGCTGGGCGGCGGGCAGGGGCGGGGGATTGCTGTTTGTTCATAGAGTCACAGGGCTTCAGGGGGCCAAGTCCAGGGAGCTGGTGGGGGAATACCCTTCCCTCCGCCCTGCTGCTGGACCCCTTCTCATTCTCACTCAGGGACTCCCACACTCCTCCCAAGCACAACTCCCTCGCTGGGGACCTCCTGGGCCCTGACGTTCTTCTCAAGTGTAGATGAACCTTACCCTGGTCCTTCACATGCAGGAGCTCCTATTGTATTTAAGTATGCAACTTTTCTTAACTTAATTAACATTTATAGCAGCCAAAAGAGCTGTCATTTTTCTAAGTGGAAAAAAGAGAGACACGCAGAGAAGGAGCAAGGAAGGTGACTTTTCACTGTCTGTTCATGGCTCATTATTATTATGAGTAAAAGCCATCATAGGACCAGTGCTTGCTTTGGCTTCGGCGTGAGGGTGTGCAGGAGAGAGGCCAAGAGACTCTCTGGATTCTCCCTGTCGTGGGCCACACAGCTCAGAACAAAAGGGGATAACCAGGGGCTGGAATCATCCGTAAGAGGGGCGGCAACAAAGCCCTCCCTCCCTGACCTCCCCTCAGCCTCCACGCCAGCTCCAGTCCTACCTGGCAAGTCCTGCTCCAGTTAACAAGAGCGGATGTGGGTGCTCGGGGTCAGAGGAGGGCAGACTGGAGGCATCTGTTCAACCATTGATCTCCATCCTCTTTTTCAAGGATTAGAAAGAACTCTGCTTTCTCCGTCCACAAGCTGACCTCCACACCAGAGCCGTTATTAAATGTGTATTCATACACTCCACGATGCCTTTCTTGTTACGTATGCCAACTACAGAATGGCACTTGCCATTGAACTCTACAAGGATTAAATTCTGAGCCGCAGCAGCTGCTGACCTTCAACACCCCCTGAAAGGAGTTCAAGGTGGAGATCAGAAATGAGGCACTCTGTGCTCTGGGAAAAACTGGCAGAACAGGTCTTCAGATAGTTAGATATTTTCAGGAGCCACTTTTATGAGCCCAATTCTATCTCCTCATATCTAGAAAAGCACTAAAATCCTTCATGGTGACGTCTGCTCCTCATGACTAGCAGTAACCTTCACAAGACTAGCAGAAACCTTCCGCAAAAAAGATATGAGCTTGATTGCATGTACTCCCCCTTCACCAAAATCACATATATACTGACCTTCCCCCCACCTCTTCGGAGCGGTTTCTCAGAGCTATCTGAAATGCTGTCTCCTGGGCTATAGTCCTCATTTTGCCCCAAATAAAACTTAACGCACAACTCTCATGTTGTGCATTTTTTTTCAGTCGACACGTATCTGCTGGTCGATAAGGTACAAGAACCTCTCTCCAATGGGTAGTGGCTTGACCTCAAGACTAGCTCTGCTGGGTGCTTTCATGAAGCTTCCAGAGGTAACCCTGGAAACTACAGCTTCCTGGGTTATTTTGCTGAATGCAACAAGTCGTTTGGAGAAAATACCCAGGGAGGCATAATTTTTAATAGTTCATGTGGAACAGCCCAAAACATTCTGCAAGTACTTTGGAAAAGAACGAGGTTACCAGAGTTCTCATGGTGCAGGTGGAGTTTCTGGAATAAATAGAAGTTTATGGGATTTTTGTCTTGGCAGTCCTTAACTCCATGGCCAAGGACGTGAAAACCAATTGTCCCCAAGTTCTCCAGGCTCCTGGGTTACCCTTTCCTTTAACATCCTCCATCGCAGTTGCTGTAGGAAGTCCAACGCCCTCCCCCAGTCCTTCTAAAGGTAAGATTTCCTGGGTTTGCTCATCTTCACCTGGCCATCCTTGTAATCTCGTGCTCATAACCCTTTGTTCCCTAGTCAATATTTTTCCGTGCTCCATGTTGCCATGTTGCCATTTTTTCTCAACCAAGGGAGTAGGTCCCTGTATTCATTTTCTATTGCCACTGTGAAAAATTACCATAAACAAAGAGGTTTAAAACAGCACAAGTGTATCCCACACAGCTCTGTAGATCAGAAGCACGACGTGGGCCTCACGGGACTAAGGTCAAGGTATTGACAGGGCTGTCTTCTTCCCTGGAGGCTCTAGTTCATAATCCATTTCTTTGCTTTTTCTGGCTTCCAGAGGCTGCCTGCATTCCTTGGCTCATGGCCCCTTCCTCCATCTTCAAAGCCAAGAATATCAGGCTGAGTTCTTACACTGCCATCTCTCTGGTTCTCTGACTACAGACAGAAAAGATTTTCTGTTTATGAGGACTCATATGATTTGACTGGCCCCACCTGGAAAATCAAGGACACGCTCCCATCTCAAGGTCTTTAATCTTAATTGTACCTGCAAAGTCTCTTTGCCAGGTAAACGAATACATTCATAAGTTCTGGGAATTAGGGTGCTGACATCTTTGTGGGGTGGCGGGAAGCATTATTCTCCCCATCACAGCCCCCTCCCTCATGCCCCAGGCACCTCTAACTCAAAGCATGTATGTAAGAGATTTTCTGTAAGAGCAGAGTGTATCATGGGAATTATAACAGAGAACGGAGAAAAGTAAAACTCAGTATTAACTATCCGTGGGCCTAAAACTCTTTGGCACTTCCCTGTCACAGGGAATCCCTTAACTACCATCTTGCTCCTTGGCCCTAGTCTTGAGAAGAATCCCACCACCCACCCCAAAAGCAGCATTTCCCAAACTTCAGTCATTGACACTCAGAGTCAGCTAGCTATCCATCAAAACCTGGGACACAGCTGTACTCCTCTTCCTGGTCTCCCCTGGCAGTTAGGTATGAACATGTGAGTAAGTTTTAGCCAACGGAATATGAGCTGAAGTAGTGCTGCCACTTCTGGGCCAAGGAACTTTAAGACACTCTGAAGAACCTGAAGATGGCAATGCAACCTTGATCAAGCAGGTGATGATGAGACCCAAAGGGGTAGGAAGAGCCTCGAGATTAAAGGACCCTGGCGCCCCAAAACACCACATGGAGCAAATCCACCTGCTAACCAGAAACACCTATCCTGTATTGCAAAGAAAATAATAAACTTCTTGTACTTTAAGCCACTGAATTTTGGGGCTCTGTTCATTGCAACCACTTAGCCATCCCTAATGGATATATTTACCAATCTTTTAATGTTTACGTACCAATGGTATTATTATGTACATAATTTTTTAACTAAACAAACTCACTCCTCTTTTCAATTAGCTACATTTTAGGCAATAATAGCCACAAAATAAAAAAGCAAATTTTATTAAGTGATTACAATGTGTCATGTCATGCTTTTAATATACATGTTTTAACTTATTTAATGTTTTACATGCATTAACTCATTTTAATCCTTGTAAGAGCCCTATAACATAGATACTATTATTACCGTGCCTATTTAACACATGGGGACACTGAGTCACAGAGACATTTAGTAACTACCAAGGTCCCTCAGCTGTTACGTGGAAGAGCCAGAATTTGAACCAGGTAGTTTAACCTTAGACTTCATGCTCTGAACCATTATAGGCTGCTGCCTTTTCTCATGGGTTTGTTTTGAAAACTATATTTGCTCAAAATGCACATTAAGTGATTAACTTTTTTACAAAATATGGCCCACCCACAGACCACCTCATTTTTCTCAGATTCCATTAAGGATATGGGTATCACACTTTAGCAAACACGGCCCTGAACAAACTGAAGAAAGCCTTGCAAATGACTCTTTTTCATCTTTACTATACACAGGGGACCCAAGTCCAGGCGAACGAGATAGACTAAGGGCAGCCTTCGTGGCGGAGGTGGGGCTGGGTGTCATTCACAGGATGGTGTTCACAGGGTTCTGGGGGAGGCAAGAGGGGAGTGGCAGGAGGCATTGAGGGAGTGGGCAGAACCAATAGCAGGTGATGGAGGAAGTCCGGGCAGGCTGATGAAACGTGGCACCCAATGAACCGTGATAGGTCCAGTAACAGGTAACCGAGTCCCAGATCACGTTGGGGCACAAAATATGCAAGGATCTGGTCCATACCATATGGGTCTGTCATCAGGTCTTAGATTCCTGGCCACAGGTTAGGGGAGCAGGGGTCTGACTACTTTCCTGGGAGAGAAGACTGACCAGGAAAAAGAAGGACACCTGAGCTAATAGCTACCAGGCAGGGATCAAGGAGAGAACCAGGGGGCAAGGAGAGACTTTGACCTGGGCATCTGGATGGGCAACGTGGCCCACCAGATGCATGGAGTCCCGGAGTGTTATTCCATATGATCTCCCTATGTCCTGGCCTCCCAATGACAGCTCAAAGCCAGGCTGGCTCCCAGATCGGGGAAAGGGGTGGAAACTTTGGGTAGACATCAAGCATCTATAACTGGGAGGAGAGGGGCTCTGTCGGAGAAACCAGTGGGCAGAGCAGGTCCCTCCCTCCTCCATCATACAGTCAGCTCCAGAGTCCTCTATCATTAACCCACATTTTCAGAATGTCATTGCAAAATTTGCAAGTAACACTTTTTTTTATTCATCTGTTTGCCTAGAAGGTCAAGTAAGTTGAAGGTATCTCAAAGGAAGAAAAGGAAAGCCAGAACGAAGAGTGGAAGTCAAGAGTGATGTAACCAGATCCAAGCATCTTGTGGATTTGGGGGAAATGTATCTGTAAAATTGCATAATGGCAATCAATATGTTCATCCACACACATTAATAAATAAGATGAATGAATAAATTATACCAAAGTGCTATTTTCTTCATATCCAGATGATGGTTTATTCTTTAATAGGATGATGGAAATAAGATTGCCCATCCTCTTCATCCCAGAATTGGAGACACTCAAAGCAACTTTACTCATTTTTCTGTTATTTTCAGCCTTAGATGGGTTTAGAGAAATCTGCAGGTGATATACTGTTGCCAAAATTTGGCCTCTGTGCACTGGTGCTGGATTAAATCTCGGAGACAGAGTTTTGGGTGAAGTAGAAAGAAATAGCTTTGTTGCTTAACCAGGCAAAGGGGGCCACAGCGGGCTCATGCCCTCAAGACTGTGTGTCCCGCCCTGGAGGGGGTAGTGAGGAGTCTTATAGTGTTCAAGGAGCAGGGCATGATCAACTCGTGGACATTCTTCTGATTGGTTGGTGGTGAGGTAATTGGGAGTCAACATCATCAACCTTCTGGTTCCAACCGGTCTAGGGTCTATGTGTTTGTGGGCAGCATACAGTTAACTTCTTCCACCTGATGGGATTTTCAGCATCTGCAAAACAGCTCAAAGGAGATGGCTCAGAATATTATCTACAGTTCTTGAGGAAGAACTAAAGGTCCTTGACTTTGTTTAATGACTAAAGCATTATTATTTTGTCTTGCTTGACTGTTTTTCTTTCTGCATTTTCTCACTTCTCTGATTAAATTTATTCTTTGACTAAAGTTTTTCTGCAGACAAAAGGCAGGCGGAGGACATGGGGGGTGGTCTGTTCTGGGAAGACCTCCTAGGGTCCTGCTCGGTTACAATACTTACTGTGGATTGTTTAAGGGAATGTTGAAGGTCAGAGATCTCTCACCAAACTGGCCTTGGCATCTCTGTCAGATGAGTACATGTGTGTGTGTGTGTGTGTGTGCAAAAAATCTTCCTAATTCCCTGGATTGTGTTAGTTACTCCTTTGTCTGTATTCCCACAGCTTTGTGAATGCTCACCTCGATGATCATATTTCATTGTGATTATTTGTTCACATTGCTGTCACCAAAGAGACTGTGAGAGATTTAAAGTCAGAATTATGTCCTATGTCTTCGACACTTGGCATGCAATAGCTTCACAATGCATATTGGCTGAAGAAGTAAGTGAATTAATGAACTTAATAAATAAATGAACAGCCTCTAGTCTGAATGGGTCATAAAGCTAACCCACAGTGGCCCTTGTTTATGTTCTTCAGTCTGAAATATGGAGAATCTCCACTGGAAATTGATTTGTGTTTGATGTTGTACATACAGGCTTTTATTCCTATAAAAAAGAATGAAGGAAATTTTTGAATCTGGTAGGTGGTAAAAGCTTATTTGTGTCCAATTCACGGGAGAATTTCTTTATGGGTATCTATAAAGCCAACATCATAGCCTCTGCCCCATGCCTCCCAGACCCACAAGAGTATCCCTAAGCTTATTCATGTCTCAATGCAGACCTATAAAAGCATGTTAGCTGGCATTTTCTGAGTTCAGAAACTCCTGATTTCCCTTTATCGTCTGCCACTTACAAGTAACTTGGTTTTACTCTTAGCCTGGTAGATGTGATTTTATAGAGAACCACCTAACCACTGTCTGTCCTTCAAACTTAACCAGCCAGACCACTGTTACAGTTGGAGAAAGACAGCTGTGTGCAAACTATTATGGAGGGGAAAATTCCCCGGGAAGAAAAAAATTCTTCCTGAAGAAACATGAAATATTTCTGATTTGGCACAGCTGATTTGCCTTCCTCCTGTGAGTTTTGGTTACTTTACCCCCATGGTAATTCCTCAGCCCACTCGGAAGTCTTAGCAATATTTTTGGTTTGTGTTTATTCATTTGGGTTCAGAGTTGGGCTTTCCTATTCTTTTTTAAAATCAATTTTATTGAGGTGTAAATTACATGTAATAAAACATACCTGTTTTAAGCATATGTTTCAATGAATTTTAACAAATATATGCATTCGTAATAACTACCACTTTCAAGATTAAAAAGTTTTAGTTATATATTCATTTAATTTTATTCTTAAATAAAATTCTATATATTTAAGTTGTACAACACAATGATTTGATATACATACACAGAGCGAAATGATTACTACAATCAAGGTAATTAACACATCTCACATACTTTTTTTTTCCTGTGTTGAGGGTAACTAAAATCTACTCTTTTAGCAAATTTCCAGTATTCAGTACAGTATTACTAACTGTAGTCACCATGCTGTCCATTAGATCTCTACACTACACAATGATCCCTCCAGCTTCCAATCACCTCCCCTTCAGAAATGTGAAGATTCCACAGGTGGTGGGTCAGCTGTCGGGTTGGCCTATGCTTATCAAGAGGAAGGCTTGGTACCAAATAAATTAATGTTTCCAACACAGAGCAATAGGAGAAGGGATTTTTTTTTTTCTTTCATAGCATCTGGCCAAGCCTACTGCACTTAGCAGAGCTATGGAGGAGACTGGGCTATGGAAACAGCAGCCTCCAAGAATGGGACTGACATATTTGGAGTCTTCAGGTTTATTCAGGTTAAATGAATTCCATGGGTCAAGTTCCAATGGGAATGGAGAAGGAGAGAAAGTGTGGGGAGGCTAGAGAGACTTTTAGACAACCGGAGGCCTGACACAAATAAACTTATTTACAAACCAGAAACAGACTGACAGACACAGAAAACAAACTTATGGTTACCAAAGGCGAAAGGTGGGGAGGGATAAATTAGGAGTTTGGGGTTAACAGATATACACTACTATACATAAAATAGATAAACAACAGGACCTACTGTATAGCAAAGGGAACTTTATTCACTATCTTATAATAAACTATAAGGGAAAAGAATCTGAAAAAGAATATATATAGATAGATAGATATACACAAATATACGTATAACCGAATCACTTTGCTATACACCTGAAACTAACACGACATTGTAAATCAACTATATTTCAATTTTTACAAAAGGAAAAAAAAAAAAAGACACCTGGAGGCCACAAAGTTAAACAGTATGGATGGGGCTTATTTTAAATTGAATTTGCTGGCCATTTTCAGCTTTTTGTTCCAGCACTGTGCCAAGGTGCCAAACAGAAAAAAAGGGATGGGTGGGTCAGGAGGTATTGATGTATCATGCAGGGAAGTGAGGAGACAGTGTTTATTCAAGGTCATTGTGTTACAATTCAGTAGCTTTCTGGTTCCAAATCATTAAATTCAAAGAGCTCAGTTGGCCTCCAACAGGACGCTGCCCATCCTTCCTACAAACACCGATCACTGTTTCTCTTGCAAAATATTTCTGTGCTGCAGAGCTCAGGAGCCAGGGAGAGGAAGTCACAGAGAAGACAGTGCCTTGCAGAATATTGCCTGTAGAATTCCACCCACTAGTTACCCGTCTTCCACAGTCTTTGGCCTCATCTGTGAATAGTTGCACATTCTAAACCTCTGCAGATAACAATGGCTAACTTTTATTGTCTCATGATACGCTCCAGAAACCCTAAGGAGAGGGCTTATCATTTTACAAACCAGGAAGCTGGGGCTCAGAGAGGTTATGTGCTTTGCCCAAGGTCACCCAATCAGCAGCAGGATCTGGATCTGAATACAGGTGTCAATTTCAGAGACGCAGAAATTGATCAATCGCTTTCCTGCTTGCTTGCTTGATTGAAGAGATTCTGCCTTATTCCGGAAATAAACTAACAAAGAAGCAAAAAGACTCAAGAACCTTCATGAGCTTGTTCCATAAAACAGAATAGAAGGAACAACGTGGAAATCAAGGCATCTAGAAACAAGCAGTTAACCTAATTCTAGTTCCCTAAATTGAGAAATTCCTCAAGTGTCTCTGTTTCAAATTGAATAATTTTCCAATTTCCTCCTTACAGTAATTTTTTAAACTACTGATTTTTATAGGCTTGAGCATGTGAAAAGCTGACTACTGTATGTCTTTTTAATTAGATCCTTTACATGATTATTAAAAATCTCTCTTTGTATCATAGCTATTCTTAAACTCTGCAGTAACTTTCCTCTGGCTGGAAGTTAGCTGACCATCTGGAAGCAATAAAATATCTTAAGCTTAAAATGCAAACTATCAGTTAGAGATACCACAAATTAGACCGTCTCCTCATTGCTTTAATGGGTAAATGCCAGGGTTCCATCCTTCATTCTGTCTAATCAGGAAACTAAAGAATCTCACAGTTGGAACAGAGGTTTAGAAAGTCAAATAGTCCTTCTTCCTTTGTTTTTGCAGAACAAATCTTGACAAGGCCTCTCTTGCAATGGCCCTGAGGCATACTATACCCCAGAAGGAAATTCCAAGGCTGTTTTTAGAAACTTCGTCCAAAGTTTATTTGTTGTTTGGGGCTGGGGACTAAGACTGGCCTTGGAAAAAAAAAAGAGGGAAATGAACGCTAGCTAGAAGTTTGGAAAGGGCTGGAGTACCCAAGACTTCTTACAATGGATTCAATTTACATTATTAGTTAAACTTGAGGGCAGACTGATGGAAGTAGTCAAGTAATGGCTGTTGATCATGTGTCCACAGAGGTTAAAGCAGGAATGGTGTAGTCATTAACTCAGAAATGTTTTCTTTTATTGAATGAAAGATTCTTTAAATTTTATAGTGCTTTACAATTTTCAAAAGTTTCACACACATGATTTCATATAATCCCGTAATAAACCCCCCTTTTTTTCCCTACCCCTCTATTGCCCCTCCCCCTTCCCTGTCCCCACTGGTAACCACTAGTTTGTTCTCTATATCTGTGAGTTTACTTCTTTTTTGCTTTATTCACCAGTTTGTTGTATTTTTTAGATTCCACATATAAGTGATATCATACGGTATTTGTCTTCCTCTGACTTATTTCACTTAGCATAATGCCCTCCAAATCCATCCATGTTGCAGCATATGGCAAAATTTCATTCTTTTTTATGGCTGAGTAGTATTCCAGTGTGTGTGTGTGTGTGTGTATATAAAACATCATCTTCTTTATCCATTCATCTGTTGATGGACACAGGTTGTTTCCATACCTTGGCAATTGTAATAAAGCTGCTATGAACATTGGGTGTAAGTCTTTATTTTAAAGCCTATTTTGTCTAAGTATATCTGGCTTTCTTTTGATTTCTATTTGCATGAGATACATTTTTCCATGCCCTCACTTTCAGTTTATATATGGCTCTAGATCTGAAGTGAGTCTCTTGTAAGAAGCATTCATAGGGGTCTTGTTTCTATATCCATTCAGCCAGTCCATGTCTTTTGTTTGGAGCATTTAGTTCATTTACATTTAAGGTAATTATTAATATATACGTTCTTATTGCCATATTGTTAATTGTTTTGGATTTGCTTTTGTAGGTCTTTTTTCCCCCTTTCTTCTTCTTTTATTCTCTTCTTTGTGATTTGATGACTATCTTTTGTGTTATGTTTGGATTCCTTTTTTTATGTGTATATCTATTATAGATTTTTGTTTTATGATTACCATGAGGTTTTTGTATAGCAGTCTATATATATATACGTGATTGTTTTAAGTTGCTAATCTCTTAATTTTAAATGCATTTTAGAAACCCTGCAGTGGTACTCTCCTCCCCTCACAATTACTGTTTTTTTATATCATATTTTACATCTAATTGTTTTGTGTATCCCTTAATTGCTTATTGTAGATATAGATGATTTTACTGCTTTTGTCTTTGAACTTCCCTGCTAGCTTTGTGTGTGGACAATTTCCTGCCTTTACTATACGTTCGCCTTTACCAGTGAGCTTTTTGGTTTGTAATTTTCTTATTTCTCCTTGTGGCCTTTTCTTTTTTGCCTAGACGTTCTTTTAATTGTTGTAAAGCTGGTTTGGTGGTGCTAAACTCTTTTAGCTTTTGCTTGTCTGTAAAGCTTTTGATTTCTCCATCAAATCTGACGGAGAGCCTTGCTGGGTAGAGTATTCTTGGCTGTAGGTTTTTCCCTTCCATCACTTTGACTGTATTGTGCCAGGCCTGTAGAGTTTCTGCTGAAAAATCAGCTGACAGTCTTATGAGAGCTCACCTGTATGTTATTTGCTGCTTTTCCCTTGCTGCTTTCAGTATTCTCTCTTTATCTTTAATTGTTGTCATGTTAATTACAGCGTGTCTCGGTGTGTTCCTCTTTGGGTTCATCTTGTATGGGACTCTCTTCACTTCCTGGACTGGGGTGACTTTCCTTTCCCAGGGTAAGGAAGTTTTCAGCTATTATGTCTTCAAATATGTTCGCAGCCCCCTTCTCTCTCTCTCTTCTCCCTCTGGGACCTCTATAATGTGAATATATCTGGTAGGCTTGGTTGGCCCCCGGCCTGGTGTGTTGCCAGGCCCTGCCTTGTGCGGATGATACTGGCTGCAGGTCAGTGGGGTCCGGTCATGAGGCAGCTGACTGCAGAACCCCGGGGAGCCCCGGGGCTTAGTGCGGGCTCACTGGTGGGTGGATTCAGGGTCCGGAAGCCTCTGGGGCTGTGCCCCCTGCCCCCACGCTGGTGAATGAAGCCAGGTCCTGGGGTTAGTGCAGGACCACTGGCAGGAAGAGCCGGGACCTGGAGTCTGGCTGCAGGGCCCAGGGATCCCAGAGCTGGTGTCAGATCGCTGAGGGGGAGCGGGGACGGTTCCTGACACCGATGGGTGCAGGGTGTCCTGAAGCTTGTGTTGGTCTGCCCGTGGGCAGAGCCAGGGCCCAGCTGGTCCCGGGGCAGGGTCTAGCCTACTGTGGGCAGCTTTGGTCCACAGGCAGTGGGATTATGATTTTCTTGCATCTGGGGTCTGCCCACTGGTGGATGAGGCTGGTCTAGAGGCTAGAGCCAGCTTCCCAGAGGGCAGGGCCAGTGCTTGCCCACTGGTGTCTGGAACTGGGTCTTGGCCCACTGGTGGGCAGGGCTGCCTCTAGATGCATATCTAGAGGCAGCTGTGGGCTCAGGAAGTCTTTAGGCAGCTATCTGCTGATGGGTGGGGCTGTGTCTTGGCCCATTTAGATGTTTGGCCCAAGGCTCCCAGCACTGACACCTGCAGGCTGTTGGGCCGGGGAGGTCTTGGTGCTAATGAGCTAGAGGGCGGGCCCCATCATGAGACCTGCCCACATCATCCTCTGCACGAGCTCCCGAATATGGCTGCCACCACTGTCTGTGCCCATGCCTCTCCAGGAGACTCTCCAAGACCAGCAGGTAGGTCTGACTCAGGCTCCTATCAAGTTACTACTTCTGCCTCTGGTGCTGGCGCATGTGAGATTTTGTATACGCCCTTTAAGAGTGAGTCTCTATTTCCCCCAGTCCCATGGGGCTCCCAAAATTAAGCCCCAGTGGCCTACGAAGCCAAGTGCTCTGGGGGCTCGTCTTCCCAGTGCCGGGCCCCCAGGCTGGAGAGCCCGAGGTGGGACTCAGAACTCTTGCTCCTTTGGGGGAAGCTCTGCGCTATAATTATTCTCCAGTTTGTGGGTCACCCAACGGGAGGTGGGCATGGGTATGGGACTTGATTATATCATGATTCCACCCCTCCTACCGGTGTCTTTATGTCTTTAGTTGTAGAAGATCTTTTCTGGTAGATTTCGGTCTTTTTCATTGATGGTTGTTCTGCAGATAGTTGTAGTTTTGGTGTGCTCGTGAGAGGAGGTGATTAATTAGAGAAAAACCAAAGAATAACAGCAAGATGCAACCTTCCTTCAAAGTCCAAGATTTACCAGGATGCTATAGTCCCTAGGAGTTTCCTGCGCTGTAATACACACTTCAAGAAATGTAAAGAAATGATTAAGTATGTGGGAAGATTCAATATCAAAAGTTTAAAATCTAATCTAAGTGGCTTCTCAAAAAGCTACAAATACATAACAATCTATATTCTTCCTACAATACATCATATCAGCAGTACCCAAGTCCGTGCAGTTTTTCTCCTGAAGCTGATAACGAGGGGCATTTGTGTTTACATTCTTAGAAAGTGATTGGTTGAGTACCAGCCTCCAGCCAGGAGCAGAGCAAGTTGTACTTTTTTTTAACCCTTTTAAAAAATGGTGAAATATAACACACCTACAGAAATGGTTACAAATCATAAAAGGGCAGCTCAAGGAACCAACAGCAAGCAGCCCCGGTGTAACAAATACCCTAATCAAGAACTAGATCTTCAACACCCAGGGGCCCTCTTTGCATCCCTGCCATCTATATCCTCCTCCCCCACCCCCATTTTTTATGTCAAAGATAAAGCCAGACACTAGTTAAGTGCTAAGGACAGATTTTAGTTAGTAATATATACTATTGGAAGAGGGCCCCAACTTGAATTTAACTTTGTTTGTACAGAGGTGACTGGGTGTCTTAAAGCAAGGATGAGTGAGTAGAAAGAGGGGAAAATAGGGGCTCAGTAGAATCAGGTGAGTGAAACATTACAAAGGATTGGTTAGTATCAATGCTGACTAGGGCAGTCTGTTCACTGGCAATTATCCTTAGGATTCTTTCCTCCCAGGACACTGGGAGACAGGGCTCCTGCCCTTCCTGATGATTACATTTTAAAGGAATGGCTTTCAGGTGCTTAAGAAAGTCAGCCCTGAGCTGTAGGAGATACATATACATCTCAAAGGGACAGAGGAAGGATTTTTAGCCCCTGCTCTAAGAACAGGTGGCCAGGGGTCTATATTCAGGGGCTGGCTAGAACAAACAGTAAATCCTCTTAGCAGCCTTGCACTTTCTCAGGCAGGCACTTTGAGGGGACTTAGGTCACCCTAGGGATGGGCCCTTTGCTGCTAGAAACTGTGTTAGTATTATTTAAGCCTTTGAATGTGAGGGGACGCGGTGAGAGTCTGCACTTGTTATAAGCCAAGGTTGAGACCTAGTCGAAAAGACACTCTGAGGAGCATGGCCAAAGCGGCAATCTTTGTCGATGGTAAGGACTTCCTTGTTTTTTCTTACAGTTTTACCACCTGACCACACATCCCTAACTGTGTCATTTCCCTTTTCCCTGCATCTATTGAGATGATCATATGGTTTTTATTCTTCAGTTTGTTAATGTGGTGTATCACATTGATTGACTTACATATATTGAAGAATCCTTGCATCCCTGGGATAAATCCCACTTGATCATGGTGTGTGATCCTTTTAATGTGTTGTTGGACTCGGTTTGCTAGTATTTTGTTGAGGATTTTTGCGTCAGTGTTCATCAGTGATATTGGCCTGTAATTTTCTTTTTTGTGATATCTTTGTCTGGTTTTGGTGTCAGGGTAATAGTGACCTCGTAGAATGAGCTTGGGAGTGTTCCTTCCTCTGCAATTTTTTGGAATAGTTTGAGAAGGATAAGTGTTAACTCTTCTCTAAATGTTTGATAGACTTCGTCTGTGAAGCCATCTGGCCTTTTTCCTATTTGTTTGACTTCATATACTATGCGTTCTTTGTGCCCGCATCTTTCAGCATTACGATTATGAGGTCCAGTTGGGTGATCGAGTGTAGAGCTGGTTCATCCATTTCTGTTGCTGTCGAGTGTTCCACTGAATCAGTGTATCACAACTGACTCATCCATGGACTTGGGTTGTCTCATCTTAAGGTTATTACAGATGAGGCTGCTATAAATGTCTTTTGGCCCATGTGTCCATTTCGTTTAAGTCTGTACCTAAAAGTGGAAGAACTACTATGTCATAGGGTCATGGGAGATACACAGCCTTATGTTTAACTTCAGTTCAAACAGACAGTGTTGCAAAAGCTTAAACTCCCGCCAACAATATAGGAGAGCTCTAACCATTCAGCTGGTTTAAATGTCAAACCATTCAGATTTGTGTGTTTGCTTTTCCCTAGTGATGTGGGCATCTAGTGTTACTGAATAGTGGTTTTAATTTGCACTCTCCTGATGGTTAATGAGGTTAACATCTTATCAAATGCTTATTTGCCATTTGGATATCTTATTTTGTAAAGTGATTGTTTATATGCTATATGCATTTTCCTGTTGATTATTTTCTTATTAATGTGTAAGAATTTATATATAGTTGAATTACAAATTCTTTATTAGTAACATACTGTATGAGTAATGCTTTCAAGAACATTCTTATTCGTGTCTTTTAGCACACATAAGGATGCATTCATATTGGTTGGAATTTTTAGGAGTGAAGTTTTTTGGTCATGGGCCCTGTGTAGCTTTAAATGCAATATATTTTTAAAAAAACTATTTTCCAAAGTGGTTTTAACAATTTACACTAAGACAAGTAGTATATGAGAATTCCCCTTGCTTAACATCTTTGTCAACAAATGTGTTATCATCAGACTTTTAAATGTTAGCCAGGCTGGTAGGTGGGTAGTGGTATAACTTTGTGGTTTGATTGGCATTTTCATGGTTATTAATGTCATTTAATACCTTTTCATATGATTATTGGATGTTTATGCTCTTTCTTGAAGAACTTGTTCAAGGTCTGCGTCCATTTTTATTTTCTGTTCCCTGTCTTTTTCTTATTGATTCGTAGAAGTTATTTATATATTCTTTCACAAGCCCTTTTGTTGGGTATATGTATTGCAAATTTCTTCTGCTCTGTTGATTGTCTTTTTGTTCTCATAATGGTGCTTTTTCTTGAACAAACTTTTTGTTTTTAATGTTTAATCTCTTCTATGTTAGTGATTTTTATGACACTGCTTAAGAAACCTTTCCATACTCCAGAGTTATACAGTATTCAATTGTATTATTTTCTAGAAGCTTTTTTTTTTTTGCCTCACATTTAATTTCATGATCAACCTGGAAATGAATTTTATGTATGACCCTGTTATGGCTCTGATATCCCACTCTGGCCATCCCTGTATGGACACCCTCCTCACCCCACTCTGGACCATGCATTTCTTGGGCAGAGATGTGGCCCAGAAATGGGGGGTACCAATGAATAATCATGTCTCCCACCATGGACACCTCTATTGCTGTGTTCTATCTAACAGCCTCAGGACTGAATTGTTTAGGAAAGCAAAAAAGGGAAAGGAAAAAAGAGTTAGGAAGGGGAGGAAAGAGAAAGGAGAAGAAGAGAAGGGAAGGGGAAGGAAAGGAAAGGAGAGAGGGAAAGAAAAACAAAGCATCTTGAATTTTAAACTGATCTTCTTAGTACTCTTACAATATGGGCTTAATATGACATTTGAAATATAAAATGGTAACCACACTATACAATTTAAATGAATTCCAACCATAGGGAATTGTTTCATTTTAAAAATATAACCAAGAATTAGACAGTAGAGAGAGCAGTGAAACACATGATAACAGTGAACAAATAAATAAGATGATTTTTCAGTAGTGGTGATTCATTCGTTTGCATTTGAGAACCAGGAAGAAGTTGTCTTTTTTTATGTTTCAAACATTCAGCAAATCCATTCATGGTTTGGTAAATCTATCTTAGTTTCCCATTATCTTGAGTTGCTAAAATAAGTGAGTCTGAAGAATCACAAATCGTTTCTGGTTTGAGGTAGCCAATAATGGTGTCATGTGGGAAATTACCTTGATGAAATGGTACTCAAGTGCATTACCTGGCAGCATCTCCTGGAGGTCACAGAACAGAAAGGCCCAGAGACCAGAATAAGATGCTTAAAACACATAGAAAGAAGCCAGGAAGAAGAGATGGAGACGGACTAGAAGTATACAACCTGAAATCTGGTTTCATTCATATGCTTTCTCCCCTTCTCTCTCTGTCTGTCTCTCTCTCTCTCCCACATCAACCTTCCTGGTACATGATGTGGTTACAATGACCACAGTTCAGTTCATACAAGGAAGCAAAGGGATGGAGTCACCTGGGGTCACTAAAGCACATTTGCTCTATGAGACAGGATCAGGGACAGGTATGCCTACCTACAGCTGAGGAGCCAATTAGGGTGATGAACACCTGTGAATTTTATCTGCATTTCTTGGGCAGAGATGTGGCCCAGAAATGGTAGGTACCAATGAATAATCAATTTGGGGATAACATAGCTGTCATACTAGTGGCGGCATGATATGTACTTACTCCCATCCCTTTGTACCCATAAGTAACATTCTTGAGTGTTCCATCATTTTTTTCAGAGGAAATGTCTTTCAGGTTACCTGCTTAATTGCTCTCTAAACTTAAATTCCTTAGGAATTCTGGTTATATATCACAAGCTAATGGATTGCTCATTATGTATACTTAATATATCTCATTTCCTCTGTAGAATTAAATATTCTCTAACACCACAAAAAAAGTGGCCACACTGAGGATTTCCTCTGTAGAACCCTCTTTATGTATTACGTATAATGAGTTTCCATGGACTTTCTAGTACTACTGTAGTGCACGTTCCTTCCTAGGCTCACTACCATCTTATGAACAACTTGGTTACCTACATCAGCTCAACCATAGTAATGGCCAGTAAATACGTGAGCTGGAAGATTATCCCGGCTTTTCTGGAAAGATAACTGTGGGGAAGCCCATCTGCCTAGAGCCACAGCCAAAGCCCCGCTCCATCTGACTGAGACAAAAGTACAGAATGTGCCTTGTGGTCTAGGCACAGGCAACAGCCCAATCCCAACAGCCCAATCCCAACAAAGCTTCCCTTGAGGCAGAGGGCTGGATCCCCAAACCACCAGGGGAGACAGGCAACTAATTAAGCTGAGTGCACACGCACTGGGCCAGGTGGCAGAACCCTCACCACTGACCCGACAAAAGCTGTTGGGACATTGGTCTCATCATTTCCACTGAGCATTTTCATTGGTCAATTTTGAATGTTCAACCAACCTTGCATTCCTGGAATAACACAATCTCATGATGCTATTGCATCCTTTTTTGTATATATTCATGGGTTCAGTTTGTTAACGTTCTGGGTAGGATTTCTGCATCTGTGATCATGAGTAAAATGAGGCTGTAATTTTTCCTTACCCCAACTCCTTGTCAGATTTATTTAACAGGGGAATTGATATATAACTTACATACCATAAAATTTACCCTTTTTAGGTGTGTAGTACAGTGATTTTTAGTAAGCTTATACAGTTGTTCAACCATCACCACCATACAGTTTCAGAACATTTTTATTACCCCAGAAAGTTCCGTTATGTCCATTGGCAGTCAGTATTTACTCCCACTCCCAGATAATCACTAGGGTGGTCTAGAGACTAGACTTTCCTATGATTTCACATAAATACAGGTTTACAAAGCATGTAGTTTTTTCATGTCTGGCTTCTTTCCTTGGCATAACACTTTTGAGGTCCAATGATGTTGTAACATGTATTAATAGTTCCTTTTTACTGCTGAGTAACATTCAAGTACATGCAAACTTTACATTTCGTTCATCTATTCACCAGTTGATGCATGTCTGAGTTTCCAGTTTGATGATATTATAGATAATGCTGCTATGAACATGCACTTACATGTCTTCACATGGAAATATATTTTCATTTCTCTTCATAGATCACCAAAAGTGAGATTATTGGGTCATATCATAAGCACAGGCTGAACTATTTAAGAAACGGCCAAATTGTTTTCCAAAGTAACTGTGCCATTTTACATTCCCTCTAGCAATATATGAGGTTTCCAGTTTCTCTACATGCCCACCAGAACTTGGTAATGTCAATATTTTTGATTATAGTCATTCTAGTGCGTGTGAAGTGGTATCACATTGTGGTTTTTGATTTGCATTTCCCTAATGACTAAAGACATTGAGCATCTTTTCATGTGCTTAATAGCCATTTGTATATATATCTTCTTTGGTAAAATGTCTATTCCATATCTTTTGGCTATTTTAAAATTGGATTATCTTCTTATTTTTAAGTTTTGAGAGTTCCTTATGTATTCTGGATTCAGGTCCTTTATCAGGTATACGACTTGCAAATATTTTCTCTCAGTCAGTCAGTGGCTTATCTTTTATTTTCTTAAGGATATCTTATGATGAGCAAAAGTCTTTAATTTTAAAGAAGTTCAATTTATTAATTCTTTTCTTAAAAATTGTGTTTGGAGGATTATATCTAAGAAACCTTTACTTAACTCAAGGTTAAAAAGATTTCTCTTAGATTATCATTAAGAAGTTTTATAATTTTAGCTCTTACATTTAGGTCTATGATCCATTTTGATTTAATTTTTGTATGTGGTTTGAAACAAAGGTCTAAGTTCCTTTTCTAAAATATGGATATCCAATTTTTTCAGCACCATTTATTGAAAATACTATCTTTTCCCCATTGAACTGCCTTGAAACCTTTGCCAAAAATCAATTGACCGTAAATGTAAGGATTTATTTCTGGACCTTCTATTCAGTTCCATTAATATATGTGTCTATACTTATGCTAACACCACACTTTCTTTGATTTTAAAAAGTTTTGAGATCAGCTACTGGAAGCCCCCAAACTTTGTTCTTCTTGTTCAAAATTGTTTTGGCTATTTTAAGTTTTTTTAAATTTCCATGTAAATTTTAGTATTAGCTTATTAGTTTCTCCCCAGAAAAAGTCCTGCTTGCATTTGATAGGGGTTGCATTGAATTTATTGCACAACTTGGGAGAACTGTCATCTTAACAATATTGAGTATCCAATGCATGAACATGGACTGTCTCTTTATTTAGATCTTTAATTTCTCTCACTATGATGTATCTAGATGTGAATCTCTTTGTATTTATAATAATTAGAGTTCATTGAGCTTCTTGGATGTGTTGATTAATGTTTTTCATGAAATTTGAGAAAGTTTCATCCATTATTTCTTTGAGTATTTTTTCTGTCCCTTTCCCTCTTTTATCTGCTCCTGGAACTCCATATTGGTGTATTCGATGGTTTGCCACAGGTCTCTGAGCCACTGTTCACTTTTCTTCACAGTTTTTTTCTTTCTGTTCTTCAGATTAGATCATTTCTATTTGTCTGTCTTCAAGTTCACTGATTCTGTCTTCTGCCAGCTCATATCATATCTGCTTTTCAACTCCTCTAATGAATTTTTTCATTTC
The DNA here is from genome assembly GCF_009873245.2 of Balaenoptera musculus. Classification (NCBI taxonomy): domain Eukaryota; kingdom Metazoa; phylum Chordata; class Mammalia; order Artiodactyla; family Balaenopteridae; genus Balaenoptera; species Balaenoptera musculus. The sequence continues at coordinate 74,915,843 of NC_045799.1, forward strand.
AGGACTATTCAATTCCAGAGTTTTCATTTTCTTCTTATTTATTTACATTTTATGTTTTATTTATTTTAAGTCTTTTTATTGATATTTTCTTTGAGAAATTGTCATTATACTTTAATTACTAAACATGGTTTCCTTTCATTCTTTGAACATATTTATAAATTCTTTCAAGTCTCTGCTGTTAATACCAGTAACTGAACATAGCAGAGACAGTTTCTATTGACTCCTTTGTTTACTGGGTATGGGTCACACTTTCTTGTTTCTTTGCATGTCTCACAGTTTTTATGTTGTTGTTGAAAACTAAATATTTTAGGTAATATATTGTAGCAAGTCTGAATTCTGATTCTCTCCTTCTGAGATCATTATTGTTGCTGATTTTGTTTGTTTGCTCAGTGACCTGCCTATATTAATTCTTTAGACTCTGTCTCCCCCACAGTGTGTAGCTACTAGTGTGTTTGCTCAGTTTCTAATGTTTTTTATTTGTTTATTTGTATTTATGTTTAAGCCTGCCTTCTAAGGTTGACCTGAGTCAGCATAGCTTAGTGATCAGCCAATGGTTGGTCAAAGGTTGGCCTTAAATACCTTTAGCCTATAAATCTTCTACTCTTTACCAATCTGTGTGTAGTTTGGGAAACACATTCAGAGTTCAGACTGTTTAAAAGTCAGCTCCAGCCAGGGCCAGTTCCATGAGTGTGTGACCTGTGTAGTCACATGGGGTCCCTTGCTTAGAAGGGTCTTATCTTTTGTTTAATGCTGTGTTATTGCCGTCTTGAAATTCATTATAATTTTTTTAACAAGGACTCCTGCATTTTCACTTTGCAACAGGCTCTGCAAATTATAGGTCCTGGCCCTAGTTTATACTTTCTACTGGGCCTTCTATACATGTAGAGGAGATCATTAGTGTCCTCTCCAGTCTCTCCTGAATTTCTGAGCAACCTTGAGCATGCATACAAATTTCGATACAAATTACCAGGAAGTTCATCAAAGCCCATTATGTCTATCTCATTCCCTGGATCTCTTAAATTTCTGGCTAATGTGCCTGATCTGTTGCTCACTGCAATAATAGGCTAGTTAAGACATTGGCTTTTTCTGATGGTTTTGCTACCAAGATCACTATAGTTTTCAACAATGCCCTAAATATGAAATTTTCTGCATTTAGCAACAAATCAAGTCAGTCCCTTTCAACAGTAAAGCTGAAGGATTTCTTTACTTGCCTCAGCAGAGCTGGGGAGGGAAACATGGCAAATAGAAGCAGCTCCAGGCTAAAATACCATAGATTCCCACTGTTCTCATCCGAAGTCCAGTCGTTTTTCTCAAATAAAATGCTGCTCAGTTTTTTGTATGCCTTTGGCCAATTTCCAGAGTCCTATAGTTGTTGTTTTGTTTTTTTTTTGAATTATAATTGTTTATTGGCAAGGACCATTTTTGTGTTTGTTGGCTCAGCAAGTACTGTACATCAGAGGGGGAGATATATATATATATAGATATATATATAGATATATAACTTGTTCACCATACTTAAAGATGATATCACTAACATGCCACTAGTATTTGAACACTTAAAATTATTTTTCCAGTCGTGATGATGACGTGATCTAAACCATTCCTTTCCATATTTCTTCCTTATGGTGAAAATTACTACATCAGTCAGAACCTCTTTGGTTGCAAAATATAGAAATCCAGCTTAAACTAGTTTTGGCAGGAAATCTAGGCTTAAGAATCAAAAGAAGAAATTTTGACAAGGCAAGGAGCCTATAGTAGTTGTTCTTAACAGTTGTGCCCAGTTTTAGAGCTGCTTCTGGGGAGAGGATTTGCTGATTCTTTTCACTCCACCAATTAGGAAGTCCTGTTCCCTGCCTGCCACCCCCCATTCTTCCTTCCAAATGTTGTATTTTTAAGTTCCAGGATGGCATTTTGTTCTTGATATAGATTCTATTTATTTGTTGAAATTCTCTATCTTTTCATCCATTTTTGTCTAGATTTTCTTTTATTAAAAAAATATATCTATAATGATGATTTTAAGGTCCTCTGCTAATTCTAAAACATGGGTTTTCTGTAGGTCTGTTTCAGTAGAATGTTATTTCTCGAGTATGAATCATATTTTACTGTTTCCTGGCAAATCACTTAATTCTTTATTGTCTGACAGATATTGTGTATAATAGAGCCATAGAGACTGAGACCAATGCTATTTTCCCCAGACAAAACATGCTGTTTTCTCTGTCAAGGAACTGAGCTGCATTGGGGCTGTGCTTCAGGTTAAGTTAGTTTTAGTTATCCTTTGGTTTCAACTATATTGAGGGCGATACCTGTCTTATGTTTATTTCAGGGTACCCCCTCTAGAGATTATCCTTCCCAAGAACCAGAAGGTTGTAGGGACCCTTTCTCTGCCTTTCTAGCCAAGCCCTAGTCTTAATCACAACCCTTGTAAACTCTATGAGGAAAAGAGAAGCCACTGTAATTTTTAATAACCTTGTGGATTGTCATGAAGAAGTGGAAGATGGTTTTTCCCACCTGCCAGTTTTCCATCACATGACCTTTACTGAGTTATCTGCCTGTGCTAAGCCTGAACCTCTGCTTATGCCCAAATTTGGCAAATTCCTTTAGGAAGGAAGCTTGCTGATCTCTGCTCACCTAAGAAGGGCTCTCTCCTCCCAGGAATTTATTCCTTTAAATTTATTTGCACCCACAGGTCTCTGGTATCTTTAAAATGTGAAGTTTCCCTTTATCCAGTTATTTCCTTGTCATTATGACAAGAACAATAATCTGCCGTGACCGTCTATATCCAAACTATAGGGAACTCAATCAATTTAAAAGTACTGTTTTTTGGGGGGTTTTTTGCTCTATTTGTTTAAATTTGAGTATCTGTTTGGCTTTATATATATAGCTTAAGAGCTATAAACATACGGAAGTATGTATGTCTTGTTTAGTGTTTGTATATGTTTCAGTAACAAAAATAATTTGAGTCAATGCTTGAGGTAGGTGAAAGGTTTTTTGTTGTTGTTGTTTTTACCTCCCTTTCAAGGAGATTCTTAAAATTGAAAAATGCTATGCTACATTAAACTGTCTCTCTATTACTACTCAACCTGTCACAAAAATTATTTCTAGGCCGTCTTATAATACCATTGGTTGCTGATGCCATGCAGGTTACTACATCTGACCGAGAGCTAAATTCAGATAGCTGAAAATCAAACTGCCAAGCCCAGACAAAGACCTCTCAGTATATTTCTAGAAGGTAATTCTTCATGAATTTCAGAAATGTGTAACTCAAAGGTGTTTATAGCAGTTGGTGGCAAGAAAGAAATTCTAGGAAGCTGACAGTTTTTCTATCAGCAGCTGTGTGGGCCTTTAGGTGGAGATTCTTTTAGCTCTAAGAAATTTGGGTCATTCCCCCAGAGCCCTATATTTTAGAACTTCCCACCACCTACCATCAGAGGTACACAAAGGGAGGGAGAGGATTAGCCCGATGGGGCAAAAACACACTAATTCTTATATACGTGCCATTAATCTACAAATTCTCACTCTGTTTACAACCTCAAGCAGTTGCCTTTTTAAAAGTTGCTTTTGACATTATTTTAACAAATGTTACTTGATTGTGTTTCATGTTAGGCCGATGTGGAGAGAGCACACAGAAGGCTTTGCCTAGCTTAGCCTTCTCAAGATGGCTCTGGATCTTACACACATAAGGATGTAGGTCCCAGAGCTACATCCCCCTCCACTTCCCTCGCTTTGGATCTTTTTGGTTTTTATCCAGTTCTCTCACTCTAGCCATTGCCTTTCCCCTAGATTCAGAGGTACCAATTCCCGCAGTTCTTCAGGATTTGCAGGATATATCAGAATGGTTTGCAGCTCTGCCACCAGTGGCTTAGGATGTAGCTTTATTGGATTCCTAAGTCAGTTACCAAACATATGCTTCCATCCATCTCCCCAGAATTTTTTGCTCTCTTCTCATCTCTTGTTTTCCCCATACATTTGTGTTTACATATTTGTTTTCAAATCTCTTTTCTATAGTCTCAGTGGGATTTAGGAAGGAAGTGAAAGTAAGTGTACATATTCAATCCACATTTTAACGTAGGAGTCTTCAAGAGCTCTGTACAACTTGGTTTTCCCAGACCGCATCACAATGAAGTTTATTTGTGGTTCTAAAGTGGATCTTGTTCAGTATTTCTTAAATGCTCTCCACAGATAATGCTCTTCAGTGGGGGAGCCAGAGCATCAATGCCCCCCCCTTTCTGATCACTATAAAGCTAAAGCCCTCTCAAATGGAAACACTCAACCTTTCAGTGGAAGAATGTTTAGATAAAAGCACTTAGACAGGCATAGGGTTGCATTCCCAGGATTTGGCATCTTGAGCCGAGGCTACAATTCTGTAGTAAACAATAAGGTCTGACACTGATTGGAAGCGCTGGTCTTACAAGAAGACAGTTCCCATGCCGTTCTAGGGATCGGATTTGATTCAAATGTGGAAAACCATTTTTTTTTTTTTTTTTTAAGGCTCTGCTTTTTTTTTTTTTTAATTTATTTATTTATGGCTATGTTGGGTCTTCGTTTCTGTGCGAGGGCTTTCTCTAGTTGCGGCAAGCGGGGGCCACTCTTCATCGCGGTGCGCGGGCCTCTCGCTATCGCGGCCTCTCTTGTTGCGGAGCACAGGCTCCAGACGCGCAGGCTCAGTAATTGTGGCTCACGGGCCCAGTTGCTCCGCGGCATGTGGGATCTTCCCAGACCAGGGCTCGAACCCGTGTCCCCTGCATTGGCAGGCAGACTCTCAACCACTGCGCCACCAGGGAAGCCCTGGAAAACCATTTTTATGAGGAATAGCTTGGTGCCAGTTGAGTTATGATTTAATAGTTTTTCCCTCAAGCTTTTAATAATATGGTCCAGAAATTTGGATGGCAAGACTTCCTTCCTATAATATAATTAGAAAAAATGCAATATATATGTAATATACACATATACAATATTTATGTGTATATATAAATGCAGACAATGGCATATATACCTCTAGGGAAGCACAACTTAATAAGAGAGAGTTATTGTAGGGCTCAGATACCAGAGCTGTGCAAAGACAACCCAGACAGGAATTGGAATTACATAGTCTTATTCTCCCTCGGAGAAAGGTGGAGAAGTGAAAAAAGAGTGTCAACTTGGGGACCAGCTACTCTCAGAAGCCGGCACAGACACTGACTAGTTTCGTGACCGTAGGTAAATTATTCAACCCCTCTGAAACCAGATGTCTTCCTGTCTAAACTGAGGATAATGATACCTACCTTGTAAAGTGTGCATCAGGATTAGAATAATATCTGGAACGTACTTAAGTATTTTGCACAGTAAACTCATGTGATAAAATATGCATATGTTAGTTCCCAACTTGCCAATTCCTGTACTAGAAAAGAAAGACAAATGCTGTGCCCGGGAGAGACAGGAGGGTCTCTGCTTCTGTCCCTGCGTGTGTGACTGTTCAGGGCACAGGGAAGCCAGACGCAGCTGCCAGGGCTCATACCTGGGCCAGGTCACTCGCCAACGTGGGTGTCACCCTGCATTCCTGCTTGCCAGGAGCCATGTCCCAAGTGCAGACCCCAGCGAGCTGCCCCCCTCAGGGGGTGTTTTAGCCAAAACAAGCCCACGCTAAGAATGTCCAGATCCCGTTTCATTCCGTCACTTTCTTTGTTCCCCTGGCAGCTGTGCTGCATCGGCAGAGCCAGTGCCAGGAACTCGGAATGCTATCCTGGGTTTTTGCCAGGTCTTCCCAGCCCTCCCTGCCTCTGTTCACTTGAGTCACTTTTTTTTAATATTAGAGCATCATTGTTTGCCTCTTTGTGCTGGCTGGTCCACTGGGAAGGGCCCCCTTCGCTCTCTGAGCAAAGAAAGCCATTCTTCCTTCCTCGAAGGTCTGACCATTTGGTCACTCCCTCCCTTCCTCACTCTCATTCATTCCACAAATATCCATTACCCACTCACTCCATATCAGGTATTGTGTAGACGGTACAGATACATCGGTGAGTAAGGGACACAGGATTCCCACCCGGTGAGTCATTTTTCAGCCTGCCCTTGCCTTCTTGTGCCTCTCTGACTTTTTAAATTGCGTTTGTGTGTGTGTTACTACATTTCTTAACCACGACTTGAATTCAGATTTTGTGGATGGATGGATGGATTCCTTTTCATTTCCAAGTCCTCAAAATTCAGTTTCTATTTTACACCTGAAGCAGATCTCAAATCAGAGTTCATAGCATACAGTGAAAAAAATAGATCCACATATGCGAGTTATGTGATTGTGACTATGTGATGTTACTTTGAAAGTTCCCAATGAATGTAAAGAGTATCCATTTTTTTAAAATTTAAATATAAATTAATTAAAACTGAATAAAAATTAAAATTCAGTTCCTCGGTCACCCTAGCCACATTTCAAGGGCCCAATAGCTACATGTGGCCAGTAGCCACTATTTTGTACAGTGGGGCTCTGGAGTTAACCTCTAGCTGAAAGAAAACAGAAGATATAGTCAGTTGACACCATAAGGAAGTAATCTGACAATTTCAGAGTGCAGTGCATACTGTCAGACAGACAGGCTCTGGGGGCTCTTTGAAGAGCACAAGCTCTTCAAAAAAGTCAATGTCTTGGGGCTTCCCTGGTGGCGCAGTGGTTAAGAATCTGCCTGCCAATGCAGGGGACATGGGTTCGAGTCCTGGTCCGGGAAGATTCCACATGCCGCGGAGCAACTAAGCCCGTGCACCACAACTACTGAGCCTGCGCTCTAGAGCCCGCAAGCCACAGCTACTGAGGCTGCGTACCACAACTACTGAAGCCCGCGTGCCTAGAGCCTGTGCTCTGCAACAAGAGAAGCCACCGCAATAAGAAGCCCGCACACCTCAACGAAGAGCAGCCCCCGCTCGCCGCAACTAGAGAAAGCCCGCGCGCAGTAACAAAGACCCAATGCAGCCAAAAATAAAAATAAATAAATTTATTTTTTTAAAAAAATCAACTTCATGAAAAAGTAAGAGGCAGGGTGAGTGGAAGAGACTAAACAGACATAACCAAATGCAACGCTTGGCACTAGATTTGATCCTGAACCAGGGGGAAAAAAATAAAATTGACATAAAAGACATCTTTAGGACAGTTGGACAAATTGAGGCTGTATATAAGATGATGTTATAGAATTATTAATTTTCTTGAGTGTGATGATGATATGGTAGTGTGCAGAGAAATGTCATTATTGTTAGGTTGCATGAGGAAGTATGCAGGGATGAAGAGCCATGATGTCTGCAACTTATTTCAAATGGTTAAGGAAACAAAGTGCGTGTGTGCATGTGTGTGTAAAGAGAAAGAGATCGAGATAATGTGATGTGATGTTAACATTTGGTGAAACTTAGGTGTATGTGCTATTCTTTCCACTTCTCTGTAGATCCGAAATTTTTCAAAATATGACTCAACTACTCTCATGATGATTACATTTTCGAGAAGGGAGGCAGAATGCTGTGTAAATCCATGAACAAAATCATCTTAGATTATTATTACTAGTTTTCAGAAGTCATTAAAAGACATCGTGAGCATAGGGAGTGATGGTGGGCTGGGGTGGGGACTGCTTTGTGTCAAGTGGTCAAAGCAGGCCTCGCAGAGAGGTGACGGCTTCTGGTTCAAGCCCTGAATGACAAGAAGGAAACAGCTAGGAGAAGCTTTAGGCACAGAGCCTTCTGGATGGAGAGAAGAGTAGAGGCCTGGAGGAGGAAAGGAGCTTGCTGTTCAAGAAACTAAATGAGGCCACTGTGGCCAGAGTGCAGGAGAAAGGAGTGGAGAGGTTATTACTCTGAGATGAAAGCCTGACAGGCTCCTATAGGACCTGGCAGAAGATGGTAAGGAAGTTGGGCTTTAAGTGCAGTGGGGAATCATTGGAGGGCTTTAGACAGAGAAAGAACAGGTTGATGGATGTCTTTTAGCATCATTCAGGCAGCTGCATGGAGAATGATGAGAGAGGGCAAGAGGGAAAACAGGGAGATCCATTGGGAGCCTGTGCTCCCCAGAGCACGGGGAGATCAACGATGGTTTGTATCAGGAGGAGCAGTGGTGCCGAAGAGAAGTAAATGGACCAGTGGTGTGTTTTGGAGGGAGAGCAAAGGGACTTGCTTATGCAGAAAGGATGGAAGACAAGGAAATGAAAGGAATCCAGGATGCCTTGTATGTTTTCCCCTAAGCCACAAGGAAGACAAGGGTTGGGCTTGGGAAGGAGTTGAGAATACTCTATCAGCCATACTAACTTGATATGCCTCTTAGACCTTCTTCTAAGTGGAGATGCAAAGCCAGCAGTCCACTCTGTGAGCAGAAACGTATATCTGGGTATTGTCAACATACCGGTGGTATTTAAAGTTGAGACGCCAGAGGAGATCATAATTTACCAACCATCACCATGTTTATGAACAGACAGATTGTTTCTGATTTTTAAAATCATTATGAATAATGCTATGATAAACATCTTTTTAAATAAACACTTTTATATTTCAGATTATTTATTCAGGAAAGATTGTTGGGAAAGGAACTCCTCGTTTTTCCCCCAATGTATGGATATTTTTAAAATTGTAATTTGGGATAATTTTAGACTTACAGAGAAGTTGCAGAAATAATACAGAGCGTTCCTATAAGCCTTTCATCCAGCTTGCCCTAATGTTAATATCTTGTGTAACCAGAGGACAGTTATCAAAATTTAGAAACTGGAAGAATGCTATTAACTAAATTATAGACCCTATTCCAATTTCACCAGTTTCTTTACTAATGTGAAAACATTTTTTCTGGTCCAGGATCCAGTCCAGGGTTATACACTGTATCTAGTTATCATTTTCTGTTTCCTCCAATCTGTGACAGTTCCTCAGCCTTGCTTTGTCTTACATGAACTTCAGGCCCTTGAAGAGCACTGGCCAGGTATTTTGTAGAATGTCCCTAAATGTGAGTTTGTCTGATGGTTTCTCATGGTTAGATTGAAGTTGTGCATTTGTGGCAAGAAAACTACAGAAATGATGTTGTGCCCTTCTCAGTTCATTAAATGAGCGGGTTCATGAGGGTGGTAAGTCATTTTTGGTGGTGTTAACTTTGATCATCACTTGGTTAAGGTGATGTCTGGTGTCGGCTGGTTTTCCCCACTGTAAAGTTACTATTTTTCCCTTTGTAATTAATAAGTATTCAGGTGAGAGGAGATTCTTTCAGTCTATGCAAATATCCTGTTTCTTCTCAAAATTTTATTTATTTTTATTGTGGTAAAAAACATACAACATGAAAGCTACCATCTTAAACACTTTCAAGTGTGCAGTTCGATACAGTATATTCACATTGCTGTGAAACAGAACTCCAGAACTTTTTTTCCTTGCAAATCTGAAACTCTATACCCATCAAGTAACAACTCCCCTCTTCTTGCTTCCCCCAGCTCCTGGTAACCACATTCTACTCGCTGTTTCTATGAATTTGACTATTTTAGATATTTCATGTAAGTGGAATCATACAGTACTTGTCTTATGACTGGCTTATTTCACTTAGCTTAAGGTCCTCAAGTTTCACCCATGTTGTAGCATGTGACAGGATTTCCTTCCTTTTTAAGACTGAATAATATTCCATTATTTGTATATACCACATTTTGTTTATACATTCATCTGTTGATGGACATTTGGATTGCTTCCACCTCTTGGCTATTGTGAATAATGCTGCTGTGAACATGGGTGTGCGCATATCTCTTCAAGACCCTGATTTCAATTTGTTTGGATCCATATACACAGAAGTGGATTGCAGGATCATGTGGTAGTTCTATTTTTAATTTTTTGAGGAACATCCCATACCGTTTTCCATAGCAGTCACACCATTTTGCAATCCCACCTACAGTGCACAAGGGTTCCAATTTCTCCACATTCTTGTCAACACTTGTTATTTTCCAGTTTTTTTGTTTGTTTTTTAACAATAGCCATCTGCGCTGTTGATCATTCATATATCATCTTTGAAGAAATGTCTATTCAAGTCCTTTGCCCATTTTTTAACTGACCTATTTGATTTTTTGTTGTTGTTTTTTGTTGAGTTGTAGTGCTTTATATAGTCTGGGTATTAACCCATTATCAGATATACGATTCACAAATATTTTCTCCCATTCTGTAGGTTGCCTTTTCATTCTATTGACTGTGTCCTTTGCACAAAAGTTTTAAAGTTTGACATAGTCCCATTTGTCTATTGTTGCTTTTGTTGCCTGTTATTTTGGTGTCATAGCTAAGAAATCATTACCAAGTCCAATGTCATGAAGGTTTTCCTTTAGAGTTTTATAGTTTTAAATCTTGCATTTAGCTCTTTAACTCATTTTTAGTTAACTTTTATACAGTGTATAAGATAAGGGCCCAACTTCATTCTTTTGCATCCAGTTTCCCCAACATCATATGTTGAAGAGACTGTTCTTTCCTTGTTGACTGGTCTTGATACTCTTATCAAAGATCATCTGACCACATACACAAGGATTTATTACTAGACTTTCTATTCTATTCCATTGGTCTATATGTCTGTCTTTATGCCAGAACCACACTGTTTTGATTAGTGTCGCTTTGTGATGTTTTGAAATCAAGAAGTGTGGGTTCACCAAATTTATTCTTCTTTTTCAAAATGACTTTGGCTATTCTGGGTCCTTTGAGATTCCATATGAATTTTGGGATAAATTTTTCTATTTCTGAAAAAAAATGCCATTGGAGTTTTGATAGGGATTGCATTCAATCTGTAGATTGCTTTGGGTTGTAAGGACATCTCAACAATGTTAAGTCTTCCAATCCACGAACATGGGTATCTTTCCATTTACTTGTGTCTTCTTTAATTTCTTTTAGCAGCATTTTAATAGCTTTCAGTGTACAAGTCTTTTACCTCCTTGGTTAGATTTACTGCAAAGCATTTTATTCTTTTTTTTTTTAATTTTATTTATTATTTATTTTTGGTTGCGTTGGGTCTTTGTTGCTGCGCATGGGCTTGCTCTAGTTGCAGCGAGCGGGGGCTACTCTTGGTTGCAGTGTGCGGGCTTCTCATTGCAGTGGCTTCTCTTGTTGCAGAGCACGGGCTCTAGGTGCATGGGCTTCAGAAGTTGCAGCACATGGGCTCAGTAGTTGCAGCGTGCGGGCTCTAGAGTACAGGCTCAATAGTTGTGGTGCACAGGCTTAGTTGCTCTGCGGCATGTGGGATCTTCCCAGACCAGAGATCGAACCCATGTCCCCCGCATTGGCAGGCAGATTCTTAACCACTGCACCACCAGGGAAGTCCAGCATTTTATTCTTTTTTGATGCTATTATAAATTGAATTTTTTAAAAATTTCCTTTTCAGATTGTTCATTGTTAGTGTATGGAAACACAAATAATGTCAATTTTTTCCTACTAATTTTAGCATCTATTGGTAGAACTTGCTTACAATTATTACTGTGGTGTTTGCCTAATAATTTTTTAAAATTCTCTTCATTCCTTTTACATTTATGAATTGAAATTCTATAAAGAGGAGTTATCCCTTTACTCCTATTAATTTATTTATTCAATTATTTTTTTTTCAATATAGACTCAAGGTTTTTCTTTTTGTTGTTCCTTTGTTTCTTTGTTTTTCACTCTATGGGTTAAAATCCAACAATATAGTTATTTATTTTGCTGCTTCACTTGTTCGAGCTTTGGCTGTTAGGGGCTCCTTCAGTGTCTTCTTTCGTTTTGAGTACTTCCTTAATTTCTGGCAACACAAGATGCTCCAGGTTCATCTTGCATTTTTCCCTGCCCCAGCTCTGGAATCATCCAATTCTCCGACAAGTCCTGGTTCATTTCATTGGGTATTTAGAAATGAAGATCTGGTTGCTAAGTATCCTCATTGCTACTAGGTTGTCATTGCCTCTAGGCCTTCTCAGTGGACATAGCTAGACAGTCTGTGAAGCTATACTAATCCACATATACAAATACCTTTATGCTTATTTCTGCATTTTTCTGTCTGAGAACTATGAGTTCATACTGATACCTCTGACTGCAATCCCAAACCACAGGGTTAATTCTACCTTCCCCCTTTCCTTATTTGCAACTTCTTTCTCTGACAGTAAGAAGCCCTGCAGATACTGTCTACAACGTATTTATTTATTTATTCCATCCTAGTATACACATAAAGTGGTTTCAGAATTATTAGCCTACATCCCTGAGAGGAACACACTTACCAATTTGAGCACAGTATGTTTACTGTTCTTTGGGTGTTTAGTCTTGCAATATCTAGTCAAAATCTTATTTTCCAAAGTTACTAAGGTTAATTCCTCTCTTCCCCACTATGTTCAGTGTGGTTAATCATTTGTAATGTAATTAGGTTCATTTGTTGCTATCTGTATTCTGTTTGGGGTCTCTCTACTTCCTGGCTGATTTTTAATCATTAATTTGGGGGTATGTGAAGCATTACAATGTTTCTAAAATTCAGAGCTATATAAAAGGTACGTATATCAGAAGGGTCATTTGCTCCCTGTCCCTACGATTTCCTTCCTCTTTCCCCTTCTTTATACTTCTCCCTCCTCCATAGATAACCGATTTGTTTACTTTTTGGTTTATCCTTCCCATATTGTTTATTTTTGCATAAATAAGCAAGGTGTGGGTGTGTCTAAGGCTCCTTTCACATGCTGGCAAATGGCTTTCCAGAAAGGCTGCTTCCATGAACCCTCCCAGGAGGAGGACATAACAGTTCCTGTTTTACTGTAACCTAAGCAACAATGGAGAGTTTATCATTTCAATCTTGGAAATCCAGAGAGGCAAAATTAATTTCTTGTCCTAGTTGCATTTTCTGATTTCCTTCGAGGTTATAGATGTTTCAAACATTTCTTGGCTGACTGTATTTCCCCCTTTGTGAGCTCGCTGTTCTTGGCCCACTCCTCTACTGGAGACTTACAGTTTTTTCTTATAGATTTTCTTTAGCCCTTTACACAATGAGGGTATTAACTTTTTGTCCCATCACTGTTTGTACATTCCTTTAGAGCACCTTCAAATCCTCCTTAATGTGTCCCTAAAATGCTTTTCCCAAGGAGCTGCTAAGATTATCCTTTTCATCCAAAACAACCCAAATCTGACTTTCAAGGGGTGGGTAGCAAATGGTCACGGAATCCAATGACCCCTTGATAACCAGGGCAAGGAACATTTCTTCTGTCTTATTTGTGCATAAAAAGTTTATGAAGCTTAGGAGTTTTGTTTGAAATGAATGAGGAACTTTAAGCTTTGTTTCACGTATACAGCTTATTTTCAACTACATACACTCTAACTGATCCTAAGATGTTACTTTTGAGAAGAATGTTTGAGTCTGCACTTGATTTAAGATAAACTGTTTAGTTGCATATTAATTAGTTCTAATGAGCAGGAAGAACTTTTGTTTGATGTGAACAAGTGATTTTCAGCTTGGTTTCATATAAACTGTTTAGTATCAACTAGAACTTGCTCTAAAGCCTCATGAGGAACTGGTTTTGAGAAGAATGATAGGGCTTCCCTGGTGGTGCAGTGGTTAAGAATCCGCCTGCCAATGCAGGGAACGTGGGTTCGAGCCCTGGTCCAGGAAGGTCCCACGTGCCACAGAGCAACTAAGCCTGTGCGCCACAACTACTGAGCCTGTGCTCTAGAGCCCATGTGCCACAACTACTGAAGCCCGCGCACCTAGAGACTGTGCCCCGCAATGAGAGAAGCCACCGCAGTGAGAAGCCTGCACACTGCAACCAAGAGTAGCCCCTGCTCGCCGCAACTAGAGAAAGCCCACGCAAAGCAATGAAGACCCAATGCAGCCAAAAATAAATAAATAAAATAAATTTTTTAAAAAATTAAAAAAAAAAAAGAAGAATGATAGATTCTGAGCTTGTTTGACACAAACTGCTTAGCTTTGTCTAAACTCACTCTCTTATTTCATTTGAATTAAATGTGTCATTTCTTGCTTGTTTCAGTCTGCTTAGTTTCACTTAGATTTGTTCTATATCACCTTAGGAAGTTACCTTAGATATAAATGTGTGATTTTGACATTGGTTTCACTTAACCTGCTTAGATTCATCTTAATTTGCTCTAACTTGTACTAAGATGGTACTTTTGAGGTGAATGTGCATTTCTGAGCTTGTTTGCTCATATAAAGTTTATACAGCATTTACAACGTTTATGAGAAGAGTGTGACACCTATTTATTTCACAAGTTTTGATGAACAAGTTTAGACAATGAGAATTGCATCATGACTGCCCCCTGGCCGGCAGTGACTGTAAGACACATCCCAATTTCACAGATGCTAAAATGTGAAGCAGAAGTGTGTGACACTGCATTTAGTAAGCAGAACTACCAATATTTGGTGATGGGGAGTAAAGGGATAAAATGAATCAAATATTTCTCGTAGATATTGATAGCTGGCTTGGACAGAGGCATGCGCTTTATTGCTGTATATTTTTCACCACTCTAATGAACCATGAATAACGGTCCTGAAAATAAAGCTTTATAGAATTCCTGGCCACTTCCTAAGGGTAAATTCCTAGAATTTGGTAGTTAAAAAAAAGTGTACTTCATTGCTGCTTCAGTCTTCATTTTTGCAGTGATGTTGAACTTGCTTTCATAAGTTCATAAGTCGTTAGTATTCCTCTTCTTGCAAATTAGGTCTTAATGCTGCTGCTCAACCGTTTTCTCACATGCAAAATACGTTCATTTCACCTTAAACAGGCCCCCAGTCTTTAATTCGTTCCAGCATTAACTCTAAAGTCTGAAGTCTGAAGACTTCTCTAAATATCATCACATTCAAGGGAACTTCCTTTCCACCTGTGAACCTGTGAAACCGAACAGATTATGTGCAAGTAATTGTGGGACCGGATCGGCATCCACACTCTAAAAGGGTGAAATAGGAAAGAATGAAGGGGTGACAGGTGCCAAGCAAGTCCAAAACCTAGCAAGGCGAATTCCATCTTTAGGCTTGTGAATGATCCTCTTTGGCCTGACAGCCCATCTTCCTGCCTTTATGATACATTCAGGTGGCAATCATGCCTCCTCAGCTCTGCAGGCAGAGGTCCTGGCTCCAAGGTTCTGGGCAGCCCCACCCTCCACCTAGTGGAGGCTGTCCAGCCAGTTGAAATTGAGGCAGAGACCTCACTCTGAAACCAAGGAGGCATTCCTGATGATCTCTGAATTGCCTTTAAGGTCATTCTTTCTTTTTTATGATGAATAGTGCATGTTCATCGTTGAATATCTCAATGGTCTGGTTCTGTAGAATCCAAGAAGTATGACAGCCTTCCTTCATTCCATCCCACTTTCTCTGTCCCCGTCAGTTCAGACTGGCAGTGTCTTTGCTGGGATAGTACCATCTCTATTTATTTATTTATTTATTTTGCCTCTCCTGAGATAGCTGATTATATTCCTGAGTGCACCCATGATCTCTTTAAAATTTTTAAAATTTTTTTTTTTATTTTTGGCTGTGTTGGGTCTTCGTTTCTGTGCGAGGGCTTTCTCTAGTTGCGGCAAGCGGGGGCCACTCTTCATCATGGTGCGCGGGCCTTTCACTGTCGCGGCCTCTCTCGCTACGGAGCACAGGCTCCAGACGCACAGGCTCAGTAATTGTGGCTCACGGGCCCATCTGCTCCGTGGCATATGGGATCTTCCCGGACCAGGGCTCGAACCCGTGTCCCCTGCATTGGCAGGCAGACTCTCAACCACTGCACCACCAGGGAAGCCCCTGATCTCTTTATCAAATGCTTGTTCCATCATACCATTAGTGTTCTCTACAGAACAAAGTTTTCTCATGTTTTGCAATATGTATACGTTGAGACTTTCCCAAATCTTCAACTTCTGGTTCCTTTTGGCTTAACAATTCCTTCTTCCGTGTGTCTCTCTCCTTTTGTATTTTCCTGTAAGGAATCAGGAAGAACAAAGCTGTTCCTTCCACTCTTTGCTTAGAATGATCTCAGCTAAATCTCCAATTTCATCACTCACAAGTTCTACCTTCCACAAAACTCTAGAACATAGTTCAGCCAAGTTCTTTACCACTTTAAAGCAAGGATTGCCTTTCCTCCAGTTTCAATATCATGTTCTGCATTTCTATCAGTCCTCACCAGAATCACCATTAACATCTGTGGTACTGTGATTTGTAATAAGAAATACATATTTTGTCCTCATCCCTGTTCCCGGAACAGAGTTCCTAAAACCCTTGGAATGTCCTGAGTGATGAGAGCTATAAAGGTGTCTTTTTTATGTTAACTAGGTGACTTTTGGAAAGCTTTTAGGTAACCAAAGGATGGGGGCCAGCCAACAGAGAACCAACCATGTGATTAGAGGATTAGAACTTCAGTCCCATCCCTGGACATCTGGGAGGGAAGAGGGGCTGGAGATCTAGCTCAATTGCCAATGGCCAATGATTTAATCAATTATGCCCATGTAATGAAGCCTCTATAAAGACCCACAAGGATGGGGTTCAGAGAGCTTCCAGGTTGATAAAGCAGAATGCAGCTATGTGCCACCATGCCAGGCCTCAGTCTCCATGAGGACAGAAGCTCCTTTGTTCAGGATCTCACCCTATGTATCTCTTCATCTGGCTGTTGATTAGTCTCTTTTAATATCCTTTGTAATAAACTGGTAATCTAGTGCATGAACTGGTTTCCTGAATTCTATGGTTGACTCCAGCAAATTAATCAAACCCAAGGAGGGGGTCATGGGAACCTCTGATTTACAGTCAGTTGGTTAGAAGCACAGGTAACAATCTAGACCTGTGATTGGTATCTGAATTTGAGCAGTCTTGTGGAACTGAGCCCTTAACCTGTGAGATCTGATTCTATTTCCAGGTAGATAGTATCAGCATTGAGTTAAATTGTGGGACACCCTGCTGTGTCAGAGAATTGCTTGGTGTGGGTAAAAAAAAACCCCACACATTGGAATGAGTGTCAGAATCATAATATCCACATTTCTAGCATGGACCTCAGAACTCTTCTAGCCTCTACCCATTACCCAGATCCAAAGTGGCTTCCATGTGTTTAGCTATTTGTTACAGCAGCACTCCCACTTCTTTGTACTAAAATCTGTCTTAGCTCGGAAGACAGATCTGTCTGTTATTAAAATCTGTCTTAGCTCAGGCTGCCATAACAGAATACTCTGGACTAAGTGGCTGAAGCAAGAAATTTCTTTTTCATGGTTCTGAAGGCTGGAATTCTGAGATCAGGGTGCGTGCATGGTTGGGTTATGGTGAAAACTGCTCTCCTGGCTTGCAGATGGCCACCTTCCTGCTGTGTCCTCACATGGCACAGAGAGAGAGAGAGTGGGGCTGGGGGAGAGAGCTCACAGACAAGCTCTCCTGGTGTCTCTTATGAGGGTACTAATCCCATCAGAGAGGCCCTACCCTCATGATCTTATCTAAATCTAATTATCTCCAAAGACCTCACCTCCAAATTCCATCCCACTGGGGATTAGGGCTTCCATCATATGAATTTGGGGGGGAACACAATGCAGTCCATAGCACCTGCTATGATCATTTCAGTACAAGTTTTTACATGGGCATTTATATGGGTATATACCTAGGGGTGGAATTACTCGGTCATATGCTAATTTTAGGTTTAGCTTTTTGAGGAACTGCCAACCTGTTTTTCATAGCAGCTGTACCATTTGACTTCCCCTCAAGCAATGTGCAAGGATTCCATTTCCTCCACATCCTTGTCAACACTTGTTATTATCCCCGTCTCTTTTATTAGAGCCATCCCAATGGGTGTGAAGGGTATCTCATCGTGGTTTTGATTTGCATGTCTCAAATGACTAATGAGGGATGTTGAGCACCTTTTCATGTGTTTATTGGCCACTTGAGTATCTTGTTTGGAGAAATGCCTATTCAAATCCTTTGTCCATGTGTAATTGTGTTATTTGTCTTTTTACTGTTGAGTTGTAAGAGTTCTTTATGTAATCTAGACAAAAGTCCCTTATCAGATGTATGATCTGAGATGTTTTCCTTCAGCAGCATTTTTGTAGCATTTTGCTTTCAGCCTCCTTTTGTGATGTTCATAAGCCTCTCTTCAGTGACTGTTTTCAAACAGAGCAGTGATTTTAGCTTAGATATCCCGCTCTCAGCCTGATTCTGGACCCGGGGTCCAGCAAGCCCATGGCTTCAGCATGTTTTTCTGCTGTGTCCAATCCACGAAGACATTTATCTTGTACTTGAGCCCCAATCTATCTTTTAGTTTTCTCTTTTGTTTTTATCCATCATTGCTGAGTTTCTAGCAAAGAACATCATTCAACCGTGAACTCACAGCATCAAATTGCCCTGGAAGACCTCCATCAGTATTGTTTATAGTATTTTTCTTTGTGTGTACCTTTTTTAAATAAAATGTGAAGTTAGATCTATTGATATTTTTATATGATTTCTTCCCTTGCTTTTATGCTTAGAAAAATCTCTCCCATCCAAAGAGGAGAGAAACATGGTCTTCCAATTTCTTCTTATGGTTTTTCTTCTTTATATTTAACTCTTTAGTCCATCCAGAATCTATCTATTTATTGTACAGGTAGGGATCCAAGTTCAATTCCTTCCAAATTGTGTGTTATCTCAGCACTATCCAATGATTTTAAATGCCATTCCAATTATGTATCAAATTTCAATATTCATTTTGTGTCCATTTCAGAGCCTTCTGTTTTTAACTCTATCCCATTATTTAATTTTTTCATTCCTGTACCAGAAGTGGGAAGCCTATCTTTAGTGTGTATGTTTCCTCTAAGCCTAACACAGGGATTGTTATGTTATAGGTGATCAGCAAATGAATTTATAACTGAAGGTCAGAACAGTGGAGGACACAGAGGGAAACTGTTGTAAGATGGTGAGGCATTGTTGGAATGGCAACATTGAAGAAGAAAAAGCAGTACCTGGCATAGTGCCTAGAACATAGTAGGTACTCAATAAAATATTTAATATGTGAAAAGAATCTTGAAGTGGTAAGTTCTCCATGAATGAACTTCCTCCAGCTGAGTTTTTCTCCTCCACTGTTGCTCCAGTCTACCTCAAAATTCCTAGCCAGACCAGTCCCTCACTTTGGACATGTGCTCTGCCCTGTCTGCCCTCCAACTGTTCCTCTCAGAAAGCCATGGCTCTGTGCTGAGTCAGGCAAACAGGTAAAAATTGTTGGGACAACATAAGAAAATGGAAGTTATGATGATAACCTTTGTGAGTCTAGAATCTCAGGCCTTTCCTCCTGATATCTGGCCTCTCAGTTAAGGCCCACTATAATCTGGCTCTCAAAGCATTGCAGAAGAAAGGGAACTTGGACTTAAATTCGGAAGCCATGGGCTTCTGCCTCGCCTCTTGCGTTAGCTCTGTGACTGTTGACCAGTTATGTAACTTCTCTGAGTCAGTTTCTTCACCTATACAAAAGAGATAACAAGATCCCTCAGAGGCCATCCCTCAGAGGGATGTTATAAGCATTAAACGAGATAACCCAGACAAAGAATTCTTTAATGAGTTAACTGCTTTATGTGCATGATTATAACCACCTCTCTCTTACTTTACCTCATTTCCAACGTGTAATTTCTGCTCCAAATAGCACAGGGTCTTCACCGCCCTCAACGCCAGTGACTTCTGCTCCTCCCCTCTTTCTGTGGTTCTTTCTGCCCATCCAGATCCCACCCATCCTTGAAGCTCCAACCTCAACCCCAAGTACTTGGTTCCCAAATATTTGCTTCCCAAATACTTCTCTCCACCTCTGTCCACGTGCATCTTTCACTTCTTTGAGCTTCTTTTATTCTCATGTGTCAGCCCACATATTAATGCTCAAATCATGAGGGTTGAATATCTTCAAGGGAACCTTAGATTCTGTATAACAGGGGCCACATCGCATTCTCCTTAGATATACCTCAGAGAGCCCAGTGCCGAGCTAGGCCCAAAGCAGAAACCCAATATTCATTACTATATGAACAGTAAAGAAAGCATAATGGTAATAATTTCACTGGGCTGGTATTTTTTGTTTTTTTGTTTGTTTGAATTATTTATTTATTTTTGGCTGCGTTGGGTCTTCGTTGTTGCGCGTGGGCTTTCTCTAGTTGCGGCGAGCGGGGGCTGCTCTTCATGTGGTGCACGGGCTTCTCATTGGGTGGCTTCTCTTGTTGCGGAGCACAGGCTCTAGGCACGCGGGCTTCAGTAGTTGTGTCAGGTGGGCTCAGTAGTTGCGGCACGCGGGCTCTAGAGCTCAGGCTCAGTAGTTGTGGCGCATGGGCTTAGTTGCTCCGCGGCAGGTAGGATCTTCCCGGACCAGGGCTCAAACCTGTGTCCTCTGCATTGGCAGGAGGATTCTTAACCACTGCATCACCAGAGGAGTCCTGGGCTGGTATTTTTTGTACTTGCATGTTGAATTATGTTAAATCACTGAAACCATGGTGGTACGTCTTCAGTGTCTTCAAATATCCAGCCCTCTCAAATAAGTGGACATAGGAAAGGGACAAGGGGGGCGAGTCAAGGTCAGCAGGACACCCAGTCAGTGGAGGTAGCAATAGAACCACAGGATGTTGGCTCTAGAAAGAGCAAATTTTACAGATTCTTTATTCCTACCTTATCATTTTGCAAGAGAGGAAACCAGGGCCTGGGGTGGCTAACTGCTTTTCCAAGTTCAACTCACAGACCAAGACCCAGGCACCCTGACTCCCCATGTAATGTAGTGCTCATTCCTCTATGGTGAGTTCAGCTCCTTATATGTTTTTCCAAGTCAAGATTCATAACATAGAGCAGAGGTGATAACAGACCAGGGTTGGGGAGGAACCTTGGGCATGGTTCCAAAGGTTGGGAGACACACGTACAGGTGAGAGTCTCATATGCCATCAGGAGCACTGTGCTTTGGATAAACTGACTTGCTTGGAAGCTAGACAGGTCTCCTGTTTGGGCTTGTACCAAAGTCCAAAACAATGAAGTATGTGGGTGTCTACTCCGCCCAATGGCAAAGAAAACCTTTGAGCAGCACATGATGCAAAAAAAAAACTTCCTGCTTCTCTGCATTATTTGTTTTTCCATGTGTTTCTCAACCTTCCATCTCAGACCATGGAGAAGCTGTCTTTCTTCAGACAGAATACGACAAGGAAGGCTGTGCTTGGTTCAAGAGGAATTCTGGCCCCCTAAAAATATGTGGGCTGCAAAGTAATTACTCTGCAGGAGAATGTATGTGTTCAAGCAAATTACACCCTTCACTCCCCCCATTATACCGGGCCTGAACAACAGCACGCTGACTCACACTAATGATGCTGTCAGAGGCTTTACCTGTGATTTTTCCAAGCAGCAGGCTTTGGGTCGGCAGAGCAAGGGCTGCCTGATCAATCCATGGACCCCTCTCCTCTCACAGACACCTGTAAAGAACAGAAAGTCAGCACAGGGCTTCCCTGGTGGCACAGTGGTTAGGAATCCGCCTGCCAATGCAGGGGACACGGGTTCGAGCCCTGGTCTGGGAAGATCCCACATGCCGCAGAGCAACTAAGCCCGTGAGCCACAACTACTGAGCCCGCGTGCCACAACTACTGAAGCCCACACGCCTAGAGCCCGTGCTCCACAACAAGAGAAGCCACCGCAATGAGAAGTCCACGCACTGCAACAAAGAGTAGCCCCCACTCGCCACAACTAGAGAAAGCCCGCGCACAGCAATGAAGACCCAATGCAGCCAAAAATAAAAACAAAACAAAACAAAAAAAAGTCAGCACGCCCAGAGGAGTGAGCAGATGTAACAGGCTCAGGCAACAGCATGGCAACTGCTGTCGCAAATGTGCAAGGCTCTTAACTACAGTGGACATAGGAAAGGTACAAGGGGGGAAGAGTCAGGATCGGGGCCAGCAGGAGTTAGAAGTAGAATGGGCAGTGGAGTTAGAAGTAGAATCACAGAATGAATGTTGGCTCCAGAAAGAGCAAATTTTATAGATCATTTAATTTCAACTTTATCATTTTACAAGAAAGGAGACTGTGATGGTTAATTTTATGTCAACTTCATTGGGCTAAGGGATGCCCAGATAGCTGGTAAAACATTATTTATGGGTGTGTCTGTGAAGATGTTTCTGGAAAAGAAGAGCATTTGAATCAGTAGACTGAGTAAAGCAGATCACCCTCACCAATGAAGACGGGCATCATCCAATCTATCGAGGGCCTAAAGAGAACAGAAAGGCAGAGGAAGGGCAAATTTGTTTTCATGTCTTGAGCTGGGTCATACTTCTCCTGCCATGAGACCCCAGTGCTCCTGGTTCTCATGCCTTTGGACTTGGACTGAATTACAGCATTGGCTTTCCTGGTTCTCCAGCTTGCGGATGGCAGGTCATGGGACTTTTCAGCCTCCATAATCTCATGAGCCATTCCTATATGATTTCATATGTATATGATTATTTTATATATATGTATGTATGTATTATACATGTAATATATATCTCCTATTGATTCTGTTTCTCTGGAGAAGCCTGAATAACACAGCAACCAAAGCCTAGAGGGGCTAAAGGTCTTTCCAGTGTCAACCCACGGAGCCAGACCCCAGGCCGCCTGACTCACCATGTGGTGTTCTTTCCTCGGTACTGAGTTCAGTTCCTTATGTATTTTTCCAGGTCCAGGTTACCTTTAAAGAATACTTTCATACATGTAGGTACTTTGATGCTGGTTGCATATATATTTATAATTTTGTATCTTCCTGTTGAATTGACCCTTTTATCATTATATAGTGACCTTCTTTGTCTCGTGACAGTTTTTGACTTAAAAGCTATTTTGTCTGATATAAATATAGCCACTCTTGCTCCCTTTTGGTTACCATTTACATGGAATATCTTTTTCCATCCCTTGACTTTCAGCTGATGTTTTTCTTTAAAGCAAAAGTGAGTTTCTTGTAGAAAGCATATAGTTGGATCTAGTGGGGTTTTTTTTTCCCAGTCAGTCACTGTATGTCTTTTGATTGGAGAATTTAATCCATATATCCTTAAAGCAATTAATGGTAGGTAAGGACTTACTATTGCCATTTTGTTAGTTGTTTTCTGAATGTTTTGTAGTTCTTTTGTTCCTTTCTTCCTCTCTAGCCATCTTCCTTTGTGATTTGATAATTTTTTTGTAGTGGTATGTTTTGATTTCTTTCTCTTTATCTTTGTGTATCTGCTAGAGATTTTTTTCTTTGTGGTTACCATGAGGCATACATAAAATAACATAATAGGCTATAACAGTCTATTTTAATCTGATAACTTGAATCATGTACAAAACTCTACACTTTTCTCCCCCCCCCCCAATTTGTATTATTGATGTCACAACTTAGGTCTTTTTATGTTGTATTTCCATGAACAAATTATTGAATATATATCTTTAATATTTTCAAATTTTAACTTTTATACTAGAGTTATAAGTGATTTACATACCACCAATACCCTATTAGAGTATTCTGAACTTGGCTATATGCTTACCTTTACCAGTGAGTTTTATATTTTCATACACTTTCATGTTATTAATTAATACCCCTTTGTTTCAACTGGAAGAAATCCCTTTAACATTTTTGTAAGGCAGGTCTGGTGATAATGAACTCCCTCAGCTTTTGATTATCTGAGAAAGTTGTTATCTCTCCTTCATTTCTGAAGGATAGTTTTTCTGGGAGTAATATTCCTGGTTGGCAATTTTGTCTTTTAGGACCTCAGTCTATGATCCCACTCTCTCCTGGCAGCAAGATTTCTGCTGATAAATTTGTTGGTAGACTTACAGGGTTCCCTTGTATGTGACAAGTCACTTTTCTCCTGATGCTTTCAAAATTCTCTTTGTCCTTGAATTTTGAATACTTTTTAATTATAACATGGCTTGGTGTAATCTTCTTTGCATTGATCCTGTTTGGGGAGTTTTGACCTTCATGAACCTGGATGTCCATATTCCTCCCAAGATTTAGGGTTTTCAGCCATTATTTCTTTAAATCAATTTTCTGCCCCTTTATCTTGCTCTTCTCCTTCTGAGAATCCCATAATGCCTAAACTGATTTACTTTATGATTCTCATAAATCCTGCAGGCTTTCTTCAATTTTTAAATTCTTTTTTTCTTTTTTCTACTCTGACTAGATAACTTCAAATGAGCTGTCTTCAAGTTCACTGATATTTTCTTCTACTTTCTTCACACATTCTTTCTTCTGTGTTGTTGAAGCTCAATTGCATTTTTTTCCATTTCATTCATTGTATTCTTCATTTCCATACTTTGTTTATTTTTATAATTTTTATCACTTTGAGGAAGTTCTCATTTTGTTTGTGTATTGTTTTCCTGATTTTGTTGACTCATCTCTGTTTTCTTGCTGTTCACGGAACTTCCTTAAGACAATTATCTTGAATTCCTTGTTAGGCAATTCATAGATCTATATTTCTTTGGGGTCAGTTACCAGAGCTTTATTAGTTTGCTTTGGTGGTGTCATGTTTGCCTGATTTTTTCATGATCCATGTAACCTTACATTGATGTCTGTGCATTTGAAGAAGAAAACACCTCTTTACAGACTGGTTTTAGCAGGTAAGGCTTTCTCCCACTGAGACTGCTTCTGAGATCATAGTTGAGTGGGACTGGAGCTTCGTCCTGTAGCTGATGCTGGGTCCATGGGTGAGTACATGGCTGGCAAGCCTGTTCCCAGTGACACAGATGAGTGTGGCTCCTGTCAGGTCCCTGAATGTGCCCCCCACCAAGTCCCTAGATCCGCTCCTGGGCAGGCAGAACTGAGTCTGAGACTTCAGTACAGCAGTGCTAGAGCTGGCCACAGGGATACTTCAGAGTCCAGAGTCAGGACTGAGGTCAATGGGCCTGATACCAGGGGTACAGACTGGCATTGTTGGGTCCCAGGGCAGGCAGGGCTGACTCTGGACCATGGTAGAGTTGGGGCCTGATTCAGAGCCTTCAGTTGGAACCAAGGTCAACAGGCCTCTTACCAGGGGCATGGTTGGGTGGCAGTCAGGACTGGTTGCAGGACAATGGCCAAGAGAAGCTAGAGCTGAGTCCACAAGGGAATGGGACCCCTTTCAGTCTGCAGCTGTGACCACATTCAACAAGCCTTCCACCAGGACGTGGACATGCCTTCTCAAAGCAGGTCTCTTTGATCTTGGGCTTCACTAGGTTTTTGCAACCTTCCATCTGGTTCTCAAAGCTCCCACAAAGGCACTTTTGTCCATGAATGGCTGCCAGATTGTTATTTGTGTGTGTGGTTATGAGCTGGGGACATCCTCTCATGTCATTTTGTTGACAACACTACCCTCTCTTAGCATCATATTTTTGAGGTTCATTCACAAAATATTAGTATTTTGTTCCTCTTTATGGTGAATGGGTTACTTTTTAATGACTGCATATTAGTTCATCCTGTGAATGCAACATAATTTAATTAGCCACCTTCCTTCATGTATGTTTAAATGCGTATATTTTGCTAATATATTTAATGATTCATTGAAAAATTTTTGTGCACATGTAATAATTTTGTAGGTTTTTGAGGCCAGTTTTTGTTAAATGTATGTGCTACTTATTTAATTAATAAGCAACCAATTTAATTAACTTTTTGTTAACCAAACTGACTCATATTCAGCTATTTCAGCCAAATTGCTGAACCGGGAGCCCCATGTAGACACAAAGAAAACATTCTGGAAAGGGAAAACTTATCAGGAGAAAGGGAAATGAATCCAGTAGAGATTCTAATATGCCTTTCTTCCTACCCATGGGGGAAAGCACTTATATATTCCCAAACATAATTACCTTCCTGGTGTTTAATGAATACCACTTTAATTCATGCTATACAACTTAAATCTGCTAGAATCCAAGACACGGGGGAAGTTTCCTTGCACTTGCTGATCTGGTATATAAAAGTAAAGCTTTAAATGTCTTGAGATTATTGATTTGGTTGTTTATTTGGGGAGGTCCAGTGAGGTATCTTTTGAAGCGATTACCTAAAGTGTCTCAATATGTTAAGCAAATCTAAAAAGAAGCCCCAGAGAAGGACCCTAGCTGGTGGAACCAGAGAAGTTCTAGGACCAGAACAGACCAATGGTTTTCAGTCTTTGGCAGATATAAGGGGCACCTGGGGAGATTATTAAAAATACAGATGCCCACTTCAATTCACTGAGTCTGAATCTATGGCAAGATACTGAATCTAAGTATCTATATATTTTTAAACAAGTTAGCAGATAATTCTGATGTACACCGAGTACACCAATTGTACTTGAGGACATTAGACCCAACCACTGGAGAACTACATATTACTTAGTTCCTGCAGCAAAAGAGCCTTTCCTGAATTCTTTTAGCTTTTGTCTGTAAAGCTTTTGATTTCCCTGTCAAATCTAAACGAGAGCCTTGCTGGGTAGAGTATTCTTGGTTGTAGGTTTTTCCCTTTCATCACTTTAAATATATTGTGCCACTCCCTTCTGGCCTGTAGGGTTTCTGCTGAAAAATCAACTGATAGTCTTATGGGGATTCCCTTGTATGTTATTTGTTGCTTTCCCCTTGTTGCTTTTAATATTTTCTCTTTGTCTTTAATTTTTGTCAGTTTGATTACTATGTGTCTCAGTGTGTTCCTCCTTGGGTTAATTCTCTATGGGACTTTCTGCACTTCCTGGACTTGGGTGACTGTTTCCTTTCCCATGTTGGAGAATTTTTCAGCTATTATCTCTTCAAATATTTTCTCAGGCCTTTTCTCTCCCTCTTCTCCTTCTGGGACCGCTATAATGAGAATGTTGGTGTGTTTGACATTGTCCCAGAGGTCTCTCAAGCTATCCTCATTTCTTTTCATTCTTTTTTCTTTATTCTGTTCCATGGCAGTGATTTCTGCCACTCTGGCTTCCAGCTCACTGATTTGTAAGAGTCTTTCTTAAATGGCCCCTCTGCTCACACTGAGGAATGCTATAAGAAACTACTGCACAAATCTACTTCTGCATTACTGCAGACATGATGTTGAAGCTGTTACTTTGTCTCTTCTATGATGCTCCATGTGAAAGAAAAAATTTTAGACCCACTGACTAGAAAATTTTCATTTAGCCTGAAGAATTAATATAATTCAAGGGAAAGGAATCAAAACAGTGATATTTGTAATAAATTATATTTCTGATTTATTTTGGTGGACAGGAAACTCTCCCCAATTTTAATAGTTACCCTTTTGCCTTCTTGAACCATATATAACTCTTGGGTTTCTACCAGACATATCTCTTTATTATGTTTATATTTTCCTATGCTATAATTTAAAATTTCAACTCTTATTTATCATATTATTTATATTCTTGTAAGCTACCTCAGAGCCTCTGTAGAACGAAACATGGTGTGGGAGTGTAAGAGTTACATATAAATTTATTTGTTTATCAAAATTTCTCAAATGTTGACTGTTTTGTGCAATCAGCAGCATCATGGCGTCTCTTTATTCCTCAATCCCTTTAGCATTCTCACCAAAAAAAGTGCTAAGGACGTTATTAAATGGAAGGATGGATCCACTGATTAAAAGCTGCATGGAGGGGCTTCCCTGGTGGCGCAGTGGTGGAGAATCTGCCTGCCAATGCAGGGGACATGGGTTCGAGCCCTGGTCTGGGAAGATCCCACATGCCGCGGAGCAACTAGGCCTGTGAGCCACAACTACTGAGCCTGCGCGTCTAGGAGCTTGTGCTCCGCAGCAAGAGAGGCCGCGATAGTGAGAGGCCCGCGCACCGCGATGAAGAGTGGCCCCTGCTTGCCGCAACTAGAGAAAGCCCTCGCACAGAAACGAAGACCCAACACAGCCAAAAAATAATAATAATAATAATTAATTAATTAATTAAAAAAAAAAAAAAAAAGCTGCATGGAGAAGGCTGTGATTAAAATGAATGATTTTGAGAGCTTCATAATGAAGCAAATCTGGGTACAGTCGGCCCTTGAACAACACGGGTTTGAACTGCACAGGTCCACTTATACATGGATTTTTTTCTATAAATACTTCGGAAATTTGCAAAAATTTGGAAAAGCTCATGATGAACTATGTAGCCTAGAAATATAAAAAAAAAAGAAAGAAAAAGGTATGTCACGAATGCATAAAATATATATGGATATGTATGTAACATACAAAATGTGTGTTAATTGACCATTTATCAGTAAGACTTCCAGTCAGCAGGAGGCTATTAGTAGTTTAGTTTGGGGGAGTCAAAAATAATATGCAGATTTTTGACTGCACAGTGGGTCGGCTCCCCAACCCCTGCATTGTTCAAATGTCAACTGTTTTTCCTCTAAGCATTCTTCCCCCTCCCCGTCTTTGCCTCCCCCTCTGGGTTCTGATGAGCCTGGCTGGCTCAAGGGATCACAGCGTCACTTCCTTCCTCTGCCAGTTTGCTGAGTCCCAGTCTCTGGGGCACAGACAGGTCTCTTGACCTTGGCCAGTACCTGACAATTCTTGCAGAAGCAGCAGGCCAGAACATGTGGATAGAACTGGATAAATCTCCAGTCCTGGGAAAAGAGCTCCTCGTTTACATGCTGGTGACTTCTTCAAAAGAAGAAGTGTCATCTTCAAAAGGCAAGGATAAGATGGCTTTAATGAAGGAAGAGATTTGTCCTACCACACATGCCTTTAATCTGCTCTGGCGGAATTGGCTCCCGTAGTGGGCATGTCTGAAACAGGGGCTCACATCTCAAGACTTTCAGCTAAGACCCTAGAGAGGTGATTACTAAGCCCACAGCCGTGTAGACTGCTAATGGCCTTTGCACACTGCACAGATCACAGGATGTCCACAGAACCCGGATGTCCACAGAAGTCTCGCAGAGGCTCCTGGGGCTGATCTGTAAATTGAGTCCCCTGAAACACATCATGCTCATACAGAAAAAGCTCAGAATAATGGGATAGCTGTCATTTCTGTTTCCTGACCCAGCAACGTGGCTTGTGTCTTGCATTTGGCTATGTGCATATTTACTTTCAGAAATGAATCAACAATTCAACACTGTTTGCTTCCTATTGGTGTCTCACCAGCCGTAGCAACACTTTTCTCTCATTTTGATGAGTAATTTTTTTTTCCCTAGGGAAGCAAATGGGAGCAGGTGTGTTAAGGGGTCTGCAGTGGCTACAGCAGCAAGCTGTGAACAGGAGGAACAGGAAGGCCACCACTCTAAAGAGACCTAAGGAACTCACGTGGGTCACTTCTGGGTTTATGTAGCAACTGTGTGTTGATTTATTTCCATGAGGGAAATATTCTCTCCACTGGCAACTAAGGCACACGAGGCTCAAAGGCCAAGCCTAGTAGAGCACCAGGTAGCAATAGATCAGGATCCCTTTTACATGCCAAAATTTGTATCCTGCCGTGTTCTTTGGTACCCAGCTTGTGGCAGTGATGAGTTGACTGGCCAGGGAAAAGACTAAGCTTGGGAAAGATGTAGGTGGGATGGGCACCTTCCAGACCCCAGGGAGCCCATCTACCTCAGGCCCAGTATCCTCTGAAATGCAGAAGTTATCAAGTTTTCCCCTCCACATTCTTTCTGTTCAACTAGTTTTACCAGATATATATAAAGAGTTAGCATTTTTAAATAATCTGGTATTTTTTTTAAATTCAGTAATGTGTTTGTTTTTGCCTATAAATGATTTGACTTCATAGCACATAAAATAAATGGGAAATCTCAGCATCATTCTCATGTTAGAAGCTGCTATCCAGAAATATCTATTTTGGTACCCGCAATTTTTTCCCCTTCCTCTCTCATTTGGGGAAAATGAAAGCTGCAAAGCCGTTTATCTCCCCTAAATTAGCCATGTGACAACTCTGAGCTATTAATAACTATTCCCCACAACATTAATGTTTATGTCTGAGAGGGGTCAAGTGGTAAGCACCATGGTGGGAGGGTGGCCAAGATAAATGCAAGTGACACGGCAGAAAGGCAGCTGAGTCAGCACAGTCTGAGTGGGGAGAGGAGCACAGATGTGACCGCCATACACCCCAGCCTCCGCTAGCTTGTGGGTACAAGAGGGGTCACCGATGCCCTCCTCCTGAAGGCCATGGCACTGAACCCCCCCAGCTTGGCTGTAAGCTGCATTTTGAATCCTGATTCCTGAGCCACAGGGTCAATTCTCATGCAGTCCGCAGTGGAGGGGTAGGAAAAGTATCTCACAGTGGCAGCCCTGTCTCCACGGAGCCACGCTGCAGTGCAGCCTTGAACATCATTCCTGTTTACATGCCCTCTGGGTGTGGTCCTCAGGCCTTACTGGGCTTCTGGGAGTCCTCACTGTATCGTTGATGCTCCTCTTCTTGTTGGCATATAATTCTTTCTCTTCACCTGGCTAACTCCTGCTCACTCTTTTTATTTTTTACTTTTTTTTAACATTTTTATTGGAGTATAATTGCTTTACAATGGTGTGTTAGTTGCTGCCTGTATAACAAAGTGAATCAGCTATACATATACATATATCCCCATATCCCCTCCCTCTTGCGTCTCCCTCCCACCCTCCCTATCCCACCCCTCTAGGTGGTCACAAAACACCGAGCTGATCTCCCTGTGCTATGCGGCTGCTTCCCACTAGCTAGCTATTTTACATTTGGTCGTGTATATATGTCCATGCCACTCTCTCACTTCGTCCCAGCTTACCCTTCCCAATCCCCGTGTCCTCAAGTCCATTTTCTATGTCTGTGTCTTTATTCCTGTCCTGCCCTTAGGTTCTTGGGAACCTTTTTTTTTTTTTTAGATTCCATATATATGTGTTAGCATACGGTATGTGTTTATCTCTTTCTGACTTACTTCACTCTGTATGACAGACTCTAGGTCCATCCACTTCACTGCCGGTAACTCAATTTCATTTCTTTTTATGGCTGAGTAATATTCCAATGTATATATGTGCCACATCATCTTTAACCATTCATCTGTCGATGGACACTTAGGTTGCTTCCATGTCCTGGCTATTGTAAATAGAGCTGCAATGAATTTTGTGGTACATGACTCTTTTTGAATTATGGTTTTCTCAGGGTATATGCCCAGTAGTGTGATTGCTGGGTCGTATGGTAGTTCTATTTTGAGTTTTTTTATGAACCTCCATACTGTTCACCATAGTGGCCGTATTAATTTACATTCCCACCAACAGTGCAAGAGGGTTCCCTTTTCTCCACACCCTCTCCAGCAATTACTGTTTGTAGAATTTTTGATGATGGCATTCTGACCACTGTGAGGTGATACATCATTGTAGTTTTGATTTGCATTTCTCTAATGATTAGTGATGTTGAGCATCCTTTCATGTGTTTGTTGGCCATCTGTATGTCTTCTTTGGAGAAATGTCTTTTTAGGTCTTCTGCCCATTTTTGGATTGGGTTGTTTGTTTTTTTTGATACTGAGCTGCATGAGCTGCTTGTATATTTTGGAGATTAATCCTATGTCAGTTGCTTTGTTTGCAAATATTTTCTCCCATTCTGAAGGTTGTCTTTATGTCTTGTTTATGGTTTCCTTTGCTGTGCAAAAGCTTTTAAGTTTCATTAGGTCCCATTTGTTTATTTGTGTTTTTATTTCCATTTCTCTAGGAGGTGGGTCAAAAAGGACCTTGCTGTGATTTATGTCATAGAGTGTTCTGCCTATGTTTTCCTCTAAGAGTTTTATAGTGTCTGGCCTTACATTTAGGTCTTTAATCCATTTTGAGTTTATTTTTGTGTATGGTGTTAGGGAGTGTTCTAATTCCATTCTTTTACATGTAGGTGTCCAGTTTTCCCAGCACCACTTATTGAAGAGGCTGTCTTTTCTCCATTCTATATTCTTGCCTCCTTTATCAAAGATAAGGTGACCATATGTGTGTGGGTTTATCTCTGGGCTTTCTATCCTGTTCCATTGATCTATATTTCTGTTTTTTCTGCCAGTACCATACTGTCTTGATTACTGTAGCTTTGTGGTATAGTCTGAAGTCAGGGAGCATGATTCCTCTAGCTCCGTTTTTCTTTCTCAAGATTGCTTTGGCTATTTGGGATCATTTGTGTTTCCATACAGACTGTGAAATTTTTTGTTCTAGTTCTGTGAAAAATGCCATTGATAGTTTGATAGGGATTGCATTGAATTTGTAGATTGCTTTGGGTAGTAGAGTCATTTTCACAATGTTGATTTTTTCCAATCCAAGAACATAGTATATCTCTCCATCTGTTTGTATCATCTTTAATTTCTTTCATCAGTGTCTTATTGTTTTCTGCATACAGGTCTTTTGTCTCCTTAGGTAGGTTTATTCCTAGGTATTTTATTCTTTTTGTTGCAGTGATAAATGGGAATGTTTCCTTAATTTCTCTTTCAGATTTTTCATCATTAGTGTATAGGAATGCAAGAGATTTCTGTGCCTTAATTTTGTATCCTGCTACTTTACCAAATTCATTGATTAGCTCTAGTAGGTTTCTGGTAGCATCTTTAGGATTCTCTGTGTATAGTATCATGTCATCTGCAAACAGTGACAATTTTACTTCTGCTTTTCTGATTTGGAATCAAGTCCAGGAAGCGCAGAGAGTCCCATACAGGATAAATCCAAGGAGAAACATGCCAAGACACATTAATCACACTATCAAAAATTAAATACAAAGAAAAAATATTAAAAGCAGCAAGGGAAAAGCAACAAATAACATACAAGGGAATCCCCATAATGTTAACAGCTGATCTTTCAACAGAAACTCTGCAAGCCAGAAGGAAGTGGCAGGACATATTTAAAGTGATGAAAGGGAAAAACCTACAATCAAGATTACTCTACCCAGCATGCTTGCTTCGGCAGCACATATACTAAAATTAAAACGATACAGAGAAGATTAGCATGGCCCCTGTGCAACGATGACATGCAAATTGTGAAGTGTTCCAAATTTTTTATACAGCAGAAACTAACATACCATTGTAAAGCAATTATACTCCAATAAAGATGTTTAAAAAAAAGATTACTCTACCCAGCAAGGATCTCATTCAGATTGGATGGAGAAATTAAAACCTTACAGACAAGCAAAAGCTAAGAGAATTCAGCACCAGCAAACCAGCTTTACAACAAATGCTAAAGGAACTTCTCTAGGTAGGCAACACAAGAGAAGGAAAAGACCAACAATAACAAACCCAAAACAATTAAGAAAATGGTAATAGGAACATACATATCTATAATTACCTTAAATGTAAATGGATTAAATGCTCCAACCAAAAGACACAGACTGGCTGAATGGATACAAAAACAAGACCCATATATATGCTGTCTACAAGAGACCCACTTCAGACCTAGGGACACATGCAGACTGGAAGTGAGGGGATGGAAAAAGATATTCCATGAAAATGGAAATCAAAAGAAAGCTGGAGTAGCAATTCTCTTATCAGACAAAATAGACTTTAAAATAAAGACTATTACAAGAGACAAAGAAGGACACTACATAATGATCAAGGGATCAATCCAAGAAGAAGATATAACAATTGTAAATATTTATGCACCCAACATAGGAACACCTCAATACATAAGGCAAACACTAACAGCCATAAAAGGGGAAATCAACAGTAACACAGTAATAGTAGGGGACTTTAACACCCCACTTTCACCAGGGGACAGATCAACCAAAATGAAAATAAATCAGGAAACACAAGCTTTAAATGATACATTAAACAAGATGGACTTAATTGATATTTATAGGACATTCCATCCAAAAACAACAGAATACACTTTCTTCTCAAGTGCTCAAGGAACATTCTCCAGGATAGATCATATCTTGGGTCACAAATCAAGCCTTGGTAAATTTAAGAAAATTGAAATTGTATCAAGTATCTTTTCCAACAACAACACTATGAGACTAGATATCAATTACAGGAAAAAAACTGTGAAAAATACAAACACATGGAGGCTAAACAATATGCTACTAAATGACCAAGAGATCACTGAAGAAATCAAAGAGGAAATCAAAAAATACCTAGAAAAAATGACAATGAAAACACAACAGCCGAAAACCTATGGAATGCAGCAAAAGCAGTTCTAAGAGGGAAGTTTATAGCAATACTATCCTACCTCAAGAAACAAGAAAAATTTCAAATAACAACCTAACCTTACACCTATAGCAATTAGAGAAAGAATAACAAAAAAATCCCAAAGTTAGCAGAAGGAAAGAAATCATAAACATCAGATCAGAAATAAATGAAAAAGAAATGAAGGAAACAGTAGCAGAGATCAATAAAACTAAAAGCTGGTTCTTTGAGAAGATAAAAAAATTGATTAACCATTAGCCAGACTCATCAAGAGAAAAAGGGAGAAGACTCAAATCAACAGAATTAGAAATGCAAAAGGAGAAGTAACAACTGACACTGCAGAAATACAAAGGATCATGAGAGATTACTGCAACTACATGCCAATAAAATGGACAACCTGGAAGAAATGGACAAATTCTTAGAAAAGCACAACCTTCTGAGACTGAACCAGGAAGAAATAGAAAATATAAACAGACCAATCACAAGCACTGAAATTGAGACTGATTAAAAATCTTCTAACAAACAAAAGCCCAGGACCAGATGGATTCACAGGCGAATTCTATCAAACATTTAGAGAAGAGCTAACACCTATCCTTCTCAAACTCTTCCAAAATATAACAGAGGGAGGAACACTCCCAAACTCATTCTATGAGGCCACCATCACCCTGATACCAAAACCAGAGAAAGATGTTACAAAAAATAGAAAATTATAGGCCAGTATCACTGATGAACATAGATGCAAAAATCCTCAGCACAATGCTAGCAAACAGAATCCAGCAGCACATTAAAAGGATCATAAACCATGATCAAGTGGGGTTTATCCCAGGAATGCAAGGATTCTTTAATATACACAAATCAATCAATATGATACACCATATTAACAAACTGAAGGATAAAAACCATATGATCATCTCAATAGATGCAGAAAAAGCTTTCAGCAAAATTCAACACCGATTTATGGTAAAACCTCTCCATAAAGTAGGCATAGAGGGAACTTACCTCAACATAATAAAGGCCATATATGACAAACCCACAGCCAACATCATTCTTAATGGTGAAAAACTGAAACCGTTTCCACTAAGATCAGGAACAAGACAAGGTTGCCCACTCTCACCACTATTATTCAACATAGTTTTGGAAGTTTTAGCCACAGCAATCAGAGACGAAAAAGAAATAAAAAGAATGCTCATTCTTTTTAGATTGGACTCAAGCATCACCTCTTCCAAGGAAGCCTTCCCTCACACATCTCTCCTTCCATCAGACTATTTAGAATTCTTGACATCAGAGGCTATGTCTAATTTATTCTTTTATCACAAGTACCTAGAACTGTAGATAGTCAATACATACATCTGTATTGTTTTCCTACAGCCACTGTAACAAATTACCACAAATTTGGTAGCTTAGAATGATACAGATTTCTCTCACCAGTTCTGGAGGCCAGAAGTCTGAAATCAATTTCACTGCGCCAAAATCAAGATGTTGGCAGGGCTGTGCTCTCCCTGCAGTCTCTAAGGAAGAATTCGTTCCTTGCTTCTTATTATGTTGGTGGGGGCTGGTGTTCCTTGGCTCGTGGCTGCATCACTCTAATCTTTACCTCTGTGACCACATTCCCTTCTCCTCTTCTATCTGTCATCTCCCTCTTCCTCGCTCTTATAAGGACACTTGTGCTTGCATTTAGGGACCACTGTGTAATCCAGGATAATCTCCCCATCTCAAGATCCTTAATTTAATGACATCTGAAAAGGCTTTGCTATGTAAGGTAACATCCACAGATTCTAGGTATTAGCACATGGACCTGTTGGGGGCCGTTATTCAGCCTACCTACATCGTAGGTCACATACTGCATAAATTTCTGTGAAGTAAAGCACTGGCTCCCCTTCCTATGATACTGTCCTTAAAGTTACTCCCTAGGACTTGTGTTCTCTGTCACTTCTGTATGAAAGTACTTTGGTCCTTTACAAACTATACCTCCTTGAGCTGAATCCACCTTGAGCAACCTGCTTTGTGTGCAGATCCTCCTGGTGGCCAGAAGTCCTCATGAAGTTCATTCAAGCTGTTATGATGGTCCTCTTCCCAGTCCGACTGCTGAATATATGACCTTGAACAAAACTGTTAGGTAAGCAGAATAGCTCTGCCCTGATATCAGGAGACCTGGCGTCCAGCCTCTTCATCTTGTGGGACCAGGGGTGAGAATTCCACCTCTCTGGGCTTCAGTTTCCCAGTTCATACAAACCCTTCCCAATTCAGCCATGCTCTTTCCCCATATCTTCACATCTTTCTCCCTCTTGTCACAAAAGAACACATACTATGTGATTCCATTTACAGGGCTCAATTACAGGCAACACTAGATTATATTGTTTAGGTAGTGAAACTATAAAGCAACTTAGGAAATGATTATCACAGAAGCTAGAATAATGGTTCTGTGTGGTGAGGGGACAGAGGATTTGGGGGGCTGGCAATTTTCTATTTCTTGACCTACATGGTAGTTACCTGGGCATTTGCTTCATAATTCTTTGCCAATTTGCTTTATTTACTTCTGTTTAACTTTTTTTTTTTCTTTTTTTTCTGTTTAACTTTTAATTTTGGAAATTTTCAAACATTCTCCCAAGTAGAGACAATAGTATGATAAACCCCAGCTTCAACAATTGTCTGCTTTTGCTATTTTTGTGTCATATATGCATGCCTCCCAATTTGGGGGAGCGTTACACGCTTTAAAGCCAATTCCAGGTGTTACATCACTTGACCCACAAATGCCTCAGTGTGTACAGATACATCTTATGCATGTTTTATACATGTATAGTATATGTATTATACCAACATACATATATGTAATATATTAAATAAATTTAATCACAGTAAAAGTACAAAGGAGGTAATGGAGCTAGCTTGGAAGGCAGAAATCCTATGCAGGGAAAGGGCTCTGTGTGTGTGTGCATGTGTGTGTGGGCACACGCACACGTGCATGCACGTGTGTGGAGGCCATGTGTCCACAGCAGGATGTCTGCTTCAGGGTGGAGGAGTAGCTATTCCATTGGCTTAGCCGGGGGGTCATGGTCTTGGCTCCCAGTGATGGAGCTGGGCATTTATTACTATTTTTGTTTGTTTGTTTTGACCGCACCATGTGGCATGCGGAACTTCCCTAAACAGGGATTGAACCCATACCCCCTGCATTGGAAGCTGCATTGGTTAAGGAGTCTTAACCACTGGACCACCGGGGAAGTCAGGAGCTGGGCATTTAAATGAGCGCAGTGACCTCTGGGAACCCTGAAGAGCTGTCAGCCTTGGGATTGCAAGGGATCTTGGCCGGCTGGATAAATCACGCATGAGCTCCAAGTCCGTCTTTTCATTTCTGTCTGCCCAGCACCCAGCAGAGTTGCCCAGAGTAAGACCTCAGTAATTGTTGAATGAATAGTTGACTGTGGAAGAGGATGGTTCTGAAGAACCCCGCAGTTTGGAGGAGGCTCAGAGAGTGTCTCATGGTGTTAAGCACACTGCCTTGCTCTTGGAGAGAGGAGGGATGTGGTGAGCTCCTTCGTGGAAGGGGGGCAACCCCACACTGCTGGTGGGAAGGAGGCTGTTGGCTCTCAACAGAAGTGGGTGGAGACATAGAGGCAAACATCTATGCCCCTAACATGAGCCCTAATCTGTCCTGTTGCTGGAGAAATCTGGAATCCGGTCTAGAGCTGGTACAAGTTGTTAAGGTCCAAGTCCTGTAAAGCAGGGGTAGGAATGGGGATCTGCAGAGACTTCTCAGACTGCAGTGTGCAGTCGAAGTCCAGCTATTGCCGGGCCCCCTTTACACATCTCTTGAGCTCCTGGGCACACTGTTAAGAGGCTGATGGAAGAGGTCCACATAGGATCCCACAAGTTCCTTTGGTCAAAACTTGCCCATTCTCCAAGTTTACTCAAGTCTTCCTCTTCCGGAAGTTCCTAGTGCACAGCAAGCCCTCATCCTCTCCTCCAACTCACAGCCTTTGCCCTGGCTGTTCCCTCTGCTGGGAATGCTCTTCCCTCAGTTTCTCATGTGGCTTGCTGCCTCACGTTCTTTAAGTTCCTGTTTGCATATCTCCTCACTAGAGAGATCTTCCATGAGCATCCTGTGTAAACCAGGTAGCAACCCCACCTCTACCCATGTCTTTCCATCTCTTGTACTCTGCTTACATTTCTTCCTAACCCATATTGTCTGTCTCCCTACCACTTAGAGCTCCCAGGATATAAGCTCTGTGGAGGCAGGGAGTTTGTCTGTTTTCTTCAGACTTGTGTTTCCAGGGCCTAGAGCAGTGCTTGGGACATAGTGGGGGCTCACTTCCTATTTGTTGAATGACTGATTTCTTGTCTGGTCTGTGCAGCTCACTTAACACTTTGTTATCTTTCACATCTTGTCTTCCCAGCTGGACTCCTTGAGGGCATGGATGAAGTCTGTTCTTGTTTCAGTCACCTCTTGTTCATCCCATTGGTGAGGGAGGGATTCCTGCCCTAGGGCTAGGGAGATGGCCAAACACACAACACTGGGCAGATGAGATCAACAGCTGTTTCTCAATCACATGTACTCATAGTCTGGGGGGAAGAGGACATTGCACAGCATACAAGACCACACGGGGTTGCACTGGGCAGCCGAATGAACAAGGAGGGGCTGTGCAAGGCAGGCTTTGTAGTTGCAAGAGGGTGGGGTGAACCCTGGTTCCCACAGGAAGATGTGATTGGCTTGTTTGAATAATTCCATGAGCTGGAGGGAACGGATACCCACTACTCAGGAAAAGCAGGAACTGTGCCTGGTCAGTTTGATAAGGAGCGTGGTTTGGCTGGCATATCTTATCCACAGGAGCAGAGTGTGGAGGGGAACTTGCAGTTAGACCATTGGAGGCCCTTCTGCTTTTCCCAGATGTTGAGGAAGCACAGAATATGGGGCCTCATACCACAGTTTCTCTCTAGTGTATGTGCTTGAACAGCATTCAGTGGCCAGCCTTGGGCATCCTGGTGTGTCTCTCTGCTAAGCCCAACGTTGCCTCTCACCCCTGCTTTGTCCTGGCATCTCAGCCCTGTTATGGTCCAACCAATTGCAGCCATTGAATCCTCCTCCTGGAGCCTGGCTCAGCTTATCCACATCCCTGGGCCTTCTTCCTACCTCCTCGTGGCCCAGTCTTCTGCGGGGGGGCGGGGGGTGCTCCCTTCTTTCCTCTGATGACTTGTTTTCTCTCCATGTCTGTGGCTGACCCTGCATCCATCTGTCTCCTTCCCGCCTGCCAGTCGGCAGTGTGACGGCTCCCAGCATCCTCTGCAGAAGGATTGCACTCCTCCTGTAAGCAGCTTCAGAGGGCATGTTTCTGTGGAGCCCGTGGAAAGAGTCCAGCTGAAGCTTGAAAGCCAAGGAGCCCAGCGGCATTTCCTGGGTGGATCACTCTGTCTGCCCATGTGTGTCGGTGTGATTGTTTTGCCATCCTCGTGAGTCAAACCCAGGAGGCCTCTGGTTCTAACCAGTGAAGGCATTGCTATGTGGCAGCCATGGAAATGCACCTCCAGAGCTCCTGCTGGGCCCCAGCTGGTGCACCCCGAGATAGACGATCGCTACCTTTACACTGAGGCTGTGCTTCCCAGCTATCTGAGCGCTCCGGGGACACTCAGGCAGGCCCGCTCCTGTGATACTTGGCGCCCTGGCCGGGCCTCGTCAGAGCACCACACACAGCCCCAGACCTTCCTTCCTTTTCTCTCTCCTTCATGGGGTCAGACTTGCATTACTGTCTCATGCCTTCCCCAGCCTGTGCCTGCTTCCTTCCTATCTTCCGTCGTGGGCTTTTCCCATAATCTGCATGTCTAATTCCTGTCTTGGTGTCTGCTTGCTGGAGGACCCCGAATGATGAGGCTGCCGTGGTGTGAAAGTCTTAAACAGTCCCAAGGTCCCCATGGCACGTGGCACCCCAGGAGCTGACTTTGCTCTTTGGGCTCTGAAGGAAGGGTGTCTCTCACAGTCATTCAAAGCAGGGCTTCAGATATCACTTATAATACACATGAATTTATTTACAAAAGAGAAACAGATTCACCGCTATAGAAAACAAACTTATGGTTACCAAAGGGGAAAGGGAGAGGGGGGGAGATAAATTAGGAGTATGGAATTAACAGATACACACTATTATATATAAAATAGGTAAGTCACAAGGATTTACTATATAGTACAGGGAACAGTATTCACTATCTTATAATAACTTATAATGGAAAAGAATCTGGAAAAGACTATATATATAACTGAATCATTTTGTGGCACACCTGAAACTAACACAATACTGTCGATCAACTCTACTTCAATTTAAGAAAAGGCTTTAGGACCAGACATGGAATCAAACTCCAGCTCCACCTCTTGAGCTGACGTGGAATCTGAGGTGAGTCTTATAGCCACTTCATGCCTCAGTTTCCAAAGCTGCAAAATGGGGTTGTTGTAAGAATTAAATGTGATGATGTGATGATCCAGTATTTACTTATGAAAGATGGACTGTAAAACTGAGCACCTACAAGCACCCAGCCCTTCTCAAAGTGAGGTCCAGGGACCTCTGGGGTCCCCGAGGACATTTCAAGGCATCTGCAAGATCAAAACTACTTGAAAATTATACGAACATGTTTGCACTCTCATTCTCTCACAAGCCTACAGTGGAGTTTTCCAGAAGCTACATGACATGGGTTATCGCAACAGATTAAACGCAGCTATGAGAATCCAGCTGTCTTCTGTGAAGCCAGATATTACAGAGTTTTGCAAAAATGTAAAACGATGACTTTTTCTCACTCTTTAAAAAACAATCTGGGTTGCTTTCTTTTTCCCCAAGCACATTATTTATGTTAATGTGTAATGGGTTTATTGTTGTTTAAAATGAATTAATTAGTATTTAAAAAATTTCTCAGCTCTACCCTCTAACATGGCAAATATCACTGGATATCACACACACAGAGAAACAAAAGCTTTTTGAGGCTCACGATAAGTTTTCAGAATGCAAAGGCACTCCTAGATCAAAAGAAGTGAAAACTGCTGCTCTACTCAAAGGAACTTAAGGATTTTAGAACACTGCCTCTGCTGACCAGCCTCCTGGACTCAATTTGCCAGCGGGGCAGATCTTCCAAGGAAGACGGCTTCTCCAGAGAAACTCTGAGTCAGAAGAGAAGCAGTCAGACCTGGGTTCAGATATGCCAGCCCCGTTACCTTGTAGTGGTGCAGTCTTGGGCAAGTAAGTCATTGAAGTTCTCTGGTCTTCAGTTTCTCCCCCTGCAAAACAGAGGTGTCTTGTGAGGTGTTTGCCGCCGTACCTGGCACTTGCCATGTGCTTGGTAAATGCTGGTCTGTCCTTGCTTCTCCAGGACAAGGGCACTTTAGCTGGGCATCGGCAGACAGAGGATAACTGCCGAAGGAGAGATGCTTTCCAATCCACTGTTACTGAGTTTAGCTGCCTCTGCGGTTCTCTAACACGCTCCCAGATGCTGCCGATGGTGCTAATCCAGGGGCTGCATTTTGAGAACCACTGACGTGGGCCTTTAACAGTTCAAACCTTGCAGATGGTTAAAAAGTATTTTAGCTCGTGGTATTTAATGGAATCCAGGTCCTGGGAGGTTCTTGGATGGGAAAGGGCCCCTGGCAGTGAGAGCTTCCAGAAAGAGATGAGAGGGGGACTCTGCCTCATTTACTCTTCCTTGGGATTTCCATGAACAAATCCTTTGCTCACGGTCTCCCCCTTGGAAAGCCCATCCTGCCAGTAGAGACGGGAAAGTGATGGGTCCCGGTCAGTGGGGTGTGACTATCACTCAGCTCTCCTCAGCCCTGGCCTGTTTCACGTGGGTCTGCTTCCTCCCTCTTGCCTTCCCCCATCTCCTTTCTCCCTTCTTTTCATCCTATTTCTTCCCCTTTCAACCCAAGAGTTAGTGGTTAAAAATCAATGACTTGACACCCCTCCAGAGCTGCCCCCAGAGTGGAATCCTCAGGGTCATTGGGGCCTGAGAAAAGTGGCTCTTAGTGGCCAAGCTACCAGCTGCCCCCACGAGGGTGAGGTTGGGGGTCCTCCCCAAACCACATCCTTGTTTCTCCTTAATACTTAGAATTCTTTCTCCTTTTTTCTCAGAGCCAGCTTTCGCAGTCCTAAGCCATCCCCCAAAGAACACTTCCCTTCAAAGCCAGCCCCTCACTTTGGGAAAGGTATTTTTTTCCATAAGCAAATGTTTCCCACAGTTGGGAGAGAGGAGTTCCCGGTGCATCTGTGAAAGCCAGAGGCAGAAAACAAAGGGCAGAGGTGAATACCATCCTCCTGCAATGACCCGCCCCCTTCTACCAAAGCCTTCCCTCGCTGGCAGTGTGGAGATGGATCTGTTTGGGCCACTGCAATTCGAGAGATACCAGGATGGGTGGGAAGTGGGATCCAGCAGGCAGAACGCAAGATCAGGGCCCCATGTAGGGGGCCAGCTATTGCTTATTCAACCATATTACTTACACAGGCTTCAGTTTGCTCATGACTAAGAGATCGGAAGAATGATATCTACCGAAAAGTATTGTCGTGGGAATTAAATTACCCGCCATATCAAAAGCACCATCGAAGGGAGTGACCTGTGCTCGCCCCAGCGCCAGCATCCACGCCCCCACCCGCCGCCCCGATCCCTCAGCTCCGAAGGAACCAGGGTGACGGGCAGTTACTGGAGGAGGCATGGAGTGGAGTGAAAATCACTTCTCTCTGGGGTCAGAAGACCAGTTCTAG
This sequence comes from Balaenoptera musculus, assembly GCF_009873245.2. Classification (NCBI taxonomy): domain Eukaryota; kingdom Metazoa; phylum Chordata; class Mammalia; order Artiodactyla; family Balaenopteridae; genus Balaenoptera; species Balaenoptera musculus. The sequence goes on from NC_045799.1 coordinate 74,958,371, forward strand.
TCTCTTAGTCAAGCACTAAGGAGCTAGTTAGCATGCCTGACTAGCAAGGTCATGAACACCTTGGTGCTTCTCTGCTCTTTAACATGGGTATGAGAGCCACACCAGACTGAGATCCAGGCTTCCTTTGGACAGGAGGAAGCCCCAGAAACCTGTGAAGTGCCCTTAGTGGCGGACCCCATTTTTCCACGCTAGTTGGTGACCAGGCCCAGGGGCAGCTGGTCTGGGAGGGCTGGGCCTGTCCGCACTTGCCCTCGAATTAACAGCCGGGCAGCTGCAACAAATTCCTTCCCTGGTCCAGCTAGGAGGCCTCACGCCCTGGGCTGGGAGCCCAGTGGGGGCTTGCTGAAGAGACATTTTGGACCTTCTCCCTGCAACGCCCAGCTTTGATTTATTTCCTGTCCTGGCTGGTATTCCGCTGACCTGATCCTATAAGCACATAATTACATTATTAGCGTAGGATGAACCACGGTACACAGTGTGTCCTGCTGGCGAGGATTAGGGTACAGCGCAGCTTCAGCAGAAGGAAGCGGGGAAAGGCGAGGCAGGGCAAACTTGGGGTGCAGGCACCTGGACTGGGGCGCTGGAGGAGGTCTTAGATGTCTTCTAGGCACCCCCACCTGCGAGGGTGAAGAAACTGACACCCAGGGAGAGGGAGCGACTCGGCTGGGAAATGCACTCCATTTAACACAGACCGAGGGGCGCCAGTGTCCCCACTATGTTCAGGAGGCCTTGGCAGGAATGACAGCATTGGGAAAAGGAGGAGAGACGTTTCCACAGGCAGGAACCCAAGCGAGGGGACATAGAGCAAAACGCCCACTCTGAAGGCTTAGGACCCGCGTGGCTGAGCAGCCCCGAGAGCCCAGCCAGCGTCCAAGACCATGTGGAAACCTCACTGGGTTACACCTTAGCAATGGCGGGACAAGGGCCCAGCCCACAGCAAAGCACATGCAAGCCTGCGCTGTCGGGGGTCGGGGCCCGCAGTGCCAAGGGCTCTGGTTGCTCTGATCTTGGTGACCCCACATTGCAGGCTTATCTGGACTCAGCCTTTACTCCTGGGGTTCATCCTATTCCCTCCTACTGTGCTATGGGGCTCACCTCTAGGGCTGCCCTTTGCAGACCTCTGTCATGTTGGAACCTGCTGTGTTGGCATCATTTGCTTGGATGAGGTAGAGGTTACCCCTATTGTCTCTGCTCTGAACTCTGAACTTCCTCAGGCAGCAACTCGAGCTGATCCATTTCTGCACCCCTCGTGCCCAGCAAAGGGCCTGACACCAGGATACTCAAGACATTGTCGATCTGAACAGTCATGCAGGTGGGACATGGGGTGATGGGAAGCCGTCTGAACATTCTTGGGCAGGGTCAGTGGAGAACCCATGTGCCTTGCTGAGGAGTTCAAGGATGCAGGGGGATCACTGCTTGATTTCCCCTGCTCCATGGCATCTGGGGATGAGGAGGGTCTGCACCTGGAGACCAGGAGGCCCCAGGTGTGAGGAGGAGGGGATGATGAGGCTGGTAGCCAGGCAGGGCCAAACAGATTTGGGGGAGGCCATAAGTGGAAACCCTGAAGTAAGAAGGCAGGAGGCAGGTTATCTGAGCAGATGACAGAGCTCGGTGCTCATGAAAGCCACCTTCCCCCTGCTTTTGTCCTCTGCTTCCGGACACCCAAGTGTGCTTCCTCCTGGCCAGAGGGCTCTGCTGTACCCACCTCACCCTGCTGTCTGCACCCTGGCCATGCCCAAGCCTCCTTGCCATCTTTCCCACTCCTGGAGTCCTGAGTGGTCCTGGAGAGAGCCGTGTGGATGCTCTGACTCTTCACCTACTTGGCTTCTCGCTGCTGCTCTTGCTGACTCCCTGCTGCATTTCCCAGAGCCTCTGGTCCAAATGTTTCCCACTTCCTGGAGGCCCCAAACACACATCAGTCTGAACTGCGCTCAGCTGATGACCTCATCTGCTTCAGGGAGACTGGAATCACACAAAGTAAACTTCTTTGAATTCCATCCCCTCTGCATCAGTTTTTCTGTGTCCTCACCCACACTCCCCTGCTTTTCTCTCATCTCCTGGAAAAGCACCCCTCCCCCTCTGCCTCCATCCTACCTCCTCCCGTTAGTCCCCTCTCGCTTTCGCAATTGTTTCTTGGTCTGCAAGAGGGTGGTTTCATCCATCCTTAAAATATGATTCTTCAACCCAGCCGATTCTCAGGCTGCTGCCCCATGTTTCTCCTTCCTGTTACCACTGAGCTTGGTAGAGGTTTAGTCCAAACACCTCCAACCCTTCACCTTCCTCTCACTCCTCAACACTCACAATCATGTTTTCAACCCAGAACTCAACTGAAAATATGCACGTAGGAAAATAATATATTGTGAGTTGGAAAATGCAGATGATAAAACAGGATGTACACTTTTGTTTTTACAGTTCAGTTTTTTTTACAGATCCTACAAATTTTGCTGCATCCTACAAATTTTGCTAAGTTGTATTTTCATTTTCATTTGCTTCAAAGTATTTTTTAATTTCCCTTGAGACTTCCTTTTTGACCCATGGGCTATTTAGAAGTGTATTGTTTAATTCCCAAATTATTTGGGCTTTTCCCAGTATCTTTCTGTTATTGATTTCTAGTTTAATTTTGATGTGATACAAGAATATATACTGTATGATTTCTATTTTTTTAAATTTGTGAAGGTATAATTCATGCCCGGAATATGGTCTCTCTTGATGAATGGTCCATGTACACTTGAGATGAATGTGTGTTTTGAATAAAGTGTTCTACAAATGTCAATTAGGTCAAGTTGATTGATAATGTTCTTCATGTCATCTGTTCCTAGCAATCACTGAGAGAGGAGTGTTAAGGTCTCCAGCTATAATTGTAGATTTGCTTCTCCTTTCAGATCTATCAGTTTTTGCTTTATGTATTTTGAATCTATATTGTTAGGTTCATACAGGTTTAGGAATGTTATATCTTTTTAGAGAACTGACCTCTTTATTATTATGTAGTATCTCTCTCTATCCCTGATAATCTTCTTTAAAGTCTACTTTATCCAAAATTAATATAACTACTCATGTTTTCTTTTAATTAATATTTTCCTGGTCTATTTTTCTCCATTCCTTTTCTTTTAACCTATTCATGTTTTTATATTTCAAGTGTGTTTATTTTGGGCAGCATATAGTTGAAGCTTGATTTTTTTAAAATCCAATCTGATAGTTTTTTAACTGGTGTGTTTATACTATTTGGATTTAAAGTGATTATTGATATATTTGGATTAAAATCTATCATTTTTGCTAGCTGTTTTCTTTTTGTTATATTCTTTGTTTCTTATTTCCTCCTTTTTTTGCCTTCTCTGGTTTTAATTAAACACTTTTATGATTCCATTTTATCTTCTCTATTCACTTATTATTTATACTTCTCTCTAACTTTTCTAGTGGTTTCCTTAGGGCTTACAATATACATTTTTAGATAATTTGAGTCCATATTTTATCACTATACAGTATTTTATCTTAATACTGTAGTATCACTTCACATGTAGTGAAAGAACCTTATAACAGAATACTCCCCATTCCTTCCTCCTTTGTGTCACTGTGGACATATGTTCCCATTTACATATGACATAAACACCAATATATCATTGCTGTTATTGCTTTGCACAGTTATTTTTTTCAAGCAACTACAAATAAGAAAAATATTATAGTTTACCTTTATCCCATTTCCAATACTCTTCATTTCCTTGGGTAGATCTACATTTCTCACCTTAGTAATATTCCTTCTGCCTGAAGAACTTCTTTTGCCCTATTTTGTACAGTGGCCTGCTGGCAGTGAATTCCCTGTTTTTGGTTGAGAAAGTCTCCATTTCTCCTTCACTTTTGTAGCGTATTTTCACTGGATATAGAATTCTAGGTTGACAGGTTTTTTTTTTCTTTCAATACTTTAAAGGTGTTCCTCCCTTGTCTTCTTGCTTGCATGGTTTCTGAAGAGAAAACGGCCATATCATTGTTCCTCTGTAACTAAGGTGTTTGTTTGTTTGTTTGTTTTCTCTCCCTCTGCAGCTGTTTTCAAGCCTTTGTCTTTGGTTTTTTGCCTCTGGAGCTCCCCCATCTGTATGCTGACGATTATTTACTTACTATCATTATTACCAGATGCTTGTTAGCATGGTGGTAGGGTGTGGAGGACAGGGAGCCTTCTCTGATTTTCTACTGAAGTCTCAGTCTTTGGAGTATGTAGAGCATACTGTATCTTGGGATGTAGCCTTAGCAATGGCTTCTGTCCCTCCTCCCCTATTTTATCCCTCTACCCCTATTCCTTCCCCTTGCAGCAGCAAATAGCCTCCAGTATCTTCAATCATTGAAGAGCCTGCAGATTAAGTTTGAGTTTTTTTCCCCTAAGTGAGACCTGGAGGCTGGAGCTGGGTAGAGTGGCCTCTGGCAATATACACCCCCCTGCAGTTTAAACCCTTTGTTCTGTGAGGAAGAAAGGCCTCTGTGGAGTTAAAACTGTGCCTGCCATTCCCTTTGTGCAGCCAATGTCTCTAAGTTTTCCCCATCCTTCCTGTGAGAGCCTGGTGGGTTTTCTGGAGAAAAAACCCCCAAAAGGCTGGGAATCTCTGCCCCCCATGACTACAGCCCCATACTCTCATATTAGTCCATATCTGGCCTCCAGCAAATCACTAAAACTTCTAGTTTAATGCTTCTACCAGGGGTAGAATGCAGGGGACACGGATTCTGGACCTGGTCTGGGAAGATCCCACATGCTGCAGAGCAGCTGAGCCCACGAGCCACAGCTGCTGAGTCTGCGCTCTGAAGCCCGCGAGCCACGACTGCTGAGGCCCCCAAGTTGCTCCGCAATGGGGGAAGCCACCACAGTGGGGGGCCTGCGCACTGCGGCCAGGAGTGGCCCCCACTTGCCGCCACTAGAGAAAAACCCGCGCACAGCAACGAAGACCCAACGCAGCCAAAAAAAAATAAAATAATTTTAAAAAATGCTTCTACCAGTTTATATGGTATTCAGTGGCTTCTGTGCCCAGATAAGCGAATTCTCAGGTCCTGTGTCTCCCTACAGGCACCTGTCTGTCTTCAGGATGGCTGTTTGTCCTGTGACTCCAGTTGTCTGATAGGTTCACGAAAAGTCATTCATGTGATGCCAGGTCAGCTTTTGTCTTTTTGTAACAGTGGGGGATGATCTTTTTTTGTGTGTGTTCTCTTCATATCCTAGAGATATATGTTCTCAAAAAAAAAAAATCTATATATATATACACAAGGAAATGTGTTGCCTCATTATCTGTAGTATAAAGAAAGCCTGAAAACAACCCAAATGTCCCTTAAAAAGGAAGCATAAACAAAGCATGATACAGCCACAGAATGGAATATTATGCACCATATCGCAATAGTAATGAGATGTTCAGCAGTTAAAAGGAATGTGCTGATGTGGAAAATTATTTTCATTGAATGTTATTTTGTACAGTTTAAACTTTTTTACCATGTGATCCACTTTAGAGCTCCTCCCAAATATGTCTGGACCCACGAAGTCCTTCTGGACCCATGATAGAAATAGACATCCCCATCCCCTTTGAAATTTGTTCGTGGGCTTTGCTTTGGCCAATATACATCAGTGAGGGAATTTCACTGGGTTTCAGCTGTCACTCACCCGCTTGGCAGAGAAACTTTGTGCAGGGCACAACCTACGCAACTATCCACAGCAACCCTGCTGAGAAGATGGAGTCGGTCTGTGGGTACGTAGACCCCAGAAATCATTTGGATGTGGGTTTAGGGCCGCCATTTCGAGATCCCGAATGCTGGAGAGGAAGCAGAGAGAATAGAAGAGACATGTGGGAGACAGACTTGAAAGCAGTGAAGACACAGCAGGGCAGAGAGATGGGGCAATGGATGGATGAGAAAAGAGTGTGAAGGATACCCAGGGGGGTACTCCTCCTGGTTCCCAGTTCAAGTCTCTTGAAGGACTCGGCTCTACTTCATCTTCATGAGCTTTGTGAGAAACTACAATATCTTAAAATAAATCGCTACTTATGTAAGTTCGCTTGAGCGGGTTTCTGCTCTTGCAACCAAATTATCTCTAAGACACGTGTGGTTAAAGTTTTCTTTAACATTTCTTCTGACACTTCCCAGGACAGTCTTCTCCAGACTCTCCTGTTTCCCTGTCCCCTCTGACGCTGACAGCCTCAGAACCTCTCCACGCTGCTCCTGCTGCAAAATTCCCTGCTCTTCACCCAGCCTGCCCTGCACATTCTTTGTGGCCACCCTCCCAAACCCCACCCTCCACCCCCTAAAGCTGGACAGAATCTCTTTCTCAGCCCTGGATTTATTCCTCTCTTGAACCATTTGTCAGATTCTGCCTTGCATTAAAGTTGTTTTGGTTATTTTATTTCTGGGGCTAAATGTTCAGCTCCCTAATGATCATAAGTGTATCTGAGTCATCCCCAGAGGCCTTCAATGTTTCCTAGATATTTAAATTATTTGGGCTGTTCTTACTCGGTTCTACTACCTCCTGAAACAAGGATGGAGGGGAAGAAGCTACCATGAGCTCTCAAAACAAAGGCACATTCTGCTCCCTCTTTCACTGAGACCTCAAATGATAAAAATGGCAAATACTGATATTTACTCCCTGCCAGCCATTGTTCTAAGGGCTTTTATATTTATTGATGCAAGGAATTATACTAAATCCCTATAGGGAAGGTACAGTTGTTCTCAATTTGATGGTGAAGAAACTTGCTCAAGGGCACATAACTGAAGGAAAGAACCCGAATTTTTACCCAGATGACCCATCCTCAGTGTCCGTGCCTTCAATCACTTCGCCATGGGAGGGGCCTGAGAGGAGGGGGCGGGGCGACCACGCACACTCTCTGGTCCATGAAGAGGATGTTAGAAGCCAAGTGCATGCTCTCGTCAGCAGGGGACTGGAAAGGATGAAGGGAGGATTCCACCCAGAGATCAGGGGTTTCTGAAGGCACAGAGAAGCACATGATTTGTCCATGGAAAAGCTTCACACGCACATGCACATATGTATGTGAATTTGTGTGTGTGTGTGTGTGTGTGTGTATCCGTGCATTTAGCGGGAGAGAAGTTCAGTGGCTTTCATAGGCTCTCAAAGGCATCTGTGACCTCGTAAAAGATTAGGAAGCACAGTTTAAAGGCAGGTGAGTGAAGAAAGAGGGGCAAAGGAGGAGTGTCAGAGAGGATAAGGGAAGAGGGAAGAGGACAGAGACAGAGAAGGGAGGGAAGTGAAAGAAATAAGAACCATTCCACACACAGCAGTCCTTAGGTGAAGCACTGGAACCCTATGCTTGTTTCTAAAATATGCCAAGTGCTAAGTGCTCAGGGGAAAGGGTGTGTGTGCAGGTGGATGCTTGTGAGATAACAAGTTCTGGGGGACCAAATGACACCATGACCCACATGCTGCCCTGTTTAACCAACTTCCCCTCTCAAGGCAGAATTGCAGATGAGGGTCTTTATGAAGATACTGAATTAGTCCTGAAGTGCCTTCAGCTTGGCTAGGGATTGGTCTTGCTGGGTACTGGCACTAGTCGGTGGTCCATGTGCTTGGGGACAGATCGGTACCCAATATGGATAACACTCCACCACTCCATCCCCTACTCACTCATACTCCATCACTCTGCAGTTAACCAATCAGCTTGAAACAATAATACCAGGTCTGTCATGCCCGCCCTCTTTAATGTATCTCTTTGGAACATTGGGTCTTTCCAGTGATGCCACCATCTTGCTACAAGGGTTAGTACAGAACAGTGGTTGAGAGTGTGGGCTCAGGAGTTTAGATTCAAGCTCTGCCACTTGCTCCAGGATCTTGAACAAGTAACTTACCCTCGGTTTTCTCATCTACAAAATTGGAATTGAAATAATTCCAAATGCATGGGGTTGTCTTGTGTATTAAGTACACTCAAACATGTAAAGTCCTCGGGATATTGCCTGGAACAGGGTATGCACTTGAGAAACTTTAGCTGTTGTCAGTTTGCAAAGCAGCTTGGAGCTCTTCCCTGGGAGGGCACCTCAAAGCCAACCACTTAGCCACGCTCCCTAACCATCAGCGGGGTTAAATGGGATTTCCCAGCCAGATCACTCACTGATTCACCAAACCTGGCCCAAGGCTTTGGGTGAAGAGGACCCTCAGTTACAACAGTCGTAAGAAGAGACCACAGAATCTAGACAATTCTGAAAGAGGAGGGTTATCTATCTGAGCAGCAACAGAATTATGAGATAAAGGGTTTAGCCTCCAAAGAGGACTGCTTTGTGCTTTTGTTTTTTTTACAGTAACTTTTATCACTATAAAAGCAAAATAAGAATGTTGTGGAAAACTTGAGAAGTACTGCAAAGTTTTAAACTAAACTCTTTCAAAATTCTTTCATAAAAATTCCATTGCTGTTATCATTTTGTTGTATTTCTGCCCACACTTTTTGTATTAAAAATAGTCACTATCTATCTAGCCTGGTTTGGGGGTTGAACATTATAATATCAGCATTTTATTACATTACCAAAAACTTTTTGCTGACTTCCTGATAACAATGATGAGTCAAATGGGCTTTATAATTCTTCCTCTTCCCCAAGCTAACAAAATGAGCCAAGGAAAATAGAAAAAACTGAAATGGGAAAAACAGTCCTCAAATTCCCCAGGAACAAATTAGGGCATGACTTCCTGGCTTACCCTTTGAAAATTGGTAGCTGGTGGAAGATTCTGGTGAGCAGAATTCTGATGTGGCTTCTAACCCACAGAGAAGGTGAGTTGTGAATCAACAAAGCCTGGGGGATTATCACAGCATCCCCTAAATGGATGACCTGAGGGGCTGAAGAGGCCACCCTAGGAGGAGTCATGGAAACACCATTGGCTTGGAGAGTAGGAGTCTCTGACTGCTGCTGCAGGAAATCGGGGAGGCTGGAGAAGTGACCAGAACTTTCCTTATGGCCTCTCCAGGCTAGAGTTTAAATAACTAGCAACCAACTACCCATCACCACATCGCCTGCCCCCAATCTACCATACATCTACCATAAGTACAGGTCCTCAGAATTAGA